>NC_092219.1:1491430-1820361 GCF_042764415.1 Remersonia thermophila
CACGTTGGCGGGCTAGACCCTCCGCCATCGCTTCTCGCTTCGTCCCTCCGCCGGCATCGTAGCATCACAGCATCGTGGAAGCGCCGACAATATTCAGCGCCATTCGAGGCAACTTTAAGCCACCAATCCGCAACTTCTCCTGCATGACCACCGCCACGCGCGCCCATGTCCTGTCGGATGCATGCAATTTCAAACATGGTGCCCTACGCTCCCTTGCACCCGAATCCCCATGCGTCCAACGATGCGAGCTGCCCTGAGCCAAGAGCCGCCTCACATCCCAAGAGGCAACGGCCATGGCTCCTACCCTCCACCCGCATGGTTGCGGTACCCAGAGGGCGAGGTTGGGAGCGGGGGGGGGGGGGGGGCATTCGACACATGAACAGTATGTAGGGAGGGCTCGATGTTGTGTTTCCACACGGTACATGATGTATGCATCTGCATGTGTATGTATGTATGTAGGTAGGTAGGTAGGTATGTGTGGACGCCGCCCTTTGATGCGTATTGAGACAAGGACCGGAAAAGGCGAGCAAGGCAACGCATGGATGCATGGATCATCGATCTCTCGCGAAAGCGTGACGCTGCTGCTGGACAACGCTCGTATAAGCCGGCAGGGGCACAGGGCCATGAACTTTGTAGAATCCCGTGGCAGACAGGTGTCGTGTTGCAACATTGCTGCTGAACTACGCGCTCAAAAGGATGTAAAGTTTGGGCTGGCCGTTGGGAGGAAGCATGAAATGGCACGGTGGAAGGGGGAACACGATGAACTCGAGCACAGCAATCCACAAGAGCCAGTGAGAGGCATTGGGGCTCCAGGAGCCTTACACCGACATCACAACCACCATCAGCCATACGTCGCCGCATGTGGCGAAAAGCGAATCGAGCACCTATGGACTCATCAATAGAAAGCCCCAACCGAATCTCCGCGAGGCCGAGACGGCCCAGCCCTTGCGCTGGTGCGCCTATCGCGTTGGCGAGCAAAGATCACGAACCGGAACCGAGATGCACGGCGGCCCAAGCCGGTCCGAAACTCGTTGGTCCATCCAACGGGCCCTATCTGTCTGTATTAAAAGGAAAAACAGCGCACGCGCAGGCAGACATGTGCGGCTGGGAAGACGCCGGTACTGTGTCCTCTGCGCGAAACACCTTCGTTCAATGGCCAGTCAGGGAACGGGATGGGACCGAGGCGATGACGTTTCGAACTCGGAGCACGTGAGTCGGAATCAAACGAGCAGAGGGAGAGAAAGATGCCTCCGAAAAGGGGGTAAAGGCGTGCCAGCGACCAAAGGCAATGACCCAATGGGTGTCGCAAGGCTCCGTTCTCCAAGGAAGGGAGCAAGCAGGATCGCAGAATGGAGGAGGAAAAAAAGAAATTGAGGATCGGTGTCGACAGTGAGCCGAAGAGAGTATGAGGGACGTGTACGTCAAATTCAACCCGTCAACAGTCTTCCAAGATCCCGCCTTCTCCATCACGTTGAAGGGCAGGCCAGCATCACATTCTACGCGGGTGAAGGCTCTTCGCCCCCAGCATGTCACCCAAGAGTGAACGGCTTGTCCATGAACGACGTCCCGATCTCCCGGACCCTGTTCCAACGCCCGTGGTATCGTGTAGTATTATGCTTACATGTATATCACCACACCCCCAAAAAACGCCTTTGCTATTACGCCAAATGGACATGTCCGACGCGATGTGAGACAGCAGAACCATGACAACAGAAACAAGCCAACCTCAACCCCATCCTACCTCCTCCCCCCAACCAACACAACAGCCCTCTCACTGCCCCGTAACCAGCCTCCGCATCTGCAGCAGCGTCCTAGCACGCTGCGACTTGCGCCCCTCGCCCGCCGACACGTACTCGGCGAGCCACCGGTCCTCGTCCGGGGTCAGCGGCAGGCTGGAGAGCTGCTTGCCGCGCGACCGGGCCCGGGACTCGACGGCGCGCGGGTCGTCGTCCTCGATGACGACGGCGATGAGCCGCTCAAACAGCGCGCGGCGCGCGTGCTCGGGCGCGAGGGTGCGGATGAAGCGCAGCGCCTCGGGGACGCTGGTGCGCGCGACGGCCGTGAAGAGGAGAGCGAGGGTCTCGGAGGAGCGGAGGGCGGGGCGGATGGTGTGGTAGTAGGCCAGCGCGAGGGTGTAGTCTTTTTGTTGGTATTGTTGCTGCTGCTGCTGCTGCTGTTGTTGTTGTTGGTCTGAGGCCGAGCAGGAGTTGGGAGCGGTGGCGTCGCCGCTGGAGGCGTGGCGGACGAGGACGGCGAGCACATCGTCGGCGAACTCGGCGGGCAGGGAGGGATGGGCGAGGTGCTCGAGGGCCAGCGGGAACTCGCGCCGGTCCATGTGCCAGAGGCCGCGCATGAGGATTTGGTAGTTGGAGGGCAGGCCGGCGTCGTCGGCGAGGGCGTCGGCGAGGTTGGAACGGCTCGACCGGGCGTGGTCGTGGTCGAGGAGGAGGTAGTAGAGGACGGAGAGCTTGGCATGGGCGGACACTTTGGCGGAGCAGATCTGCTGATGCAGGGCGCGCAGGCCCGAGTCGCCGCGCGGAGGGTAGGGGCGAGGATCGCCGGAGGCGGCATCGGGTTGCTCGAGGCCGAGGGCGCCCAGCACGCGGTCAACGAAGAGGATGCCGTCAAAGGACTTGCGGAGGGTCTCGATCTCGCGGACCCCTGCCGAGTCGTACGGCTTGGGGCCGTCCGTCGGGAAGACGGCCGCAAATTGTGAAAAGTCGAGCATGTCGGGTGACGTGGTGACGTCTGTCGTGGGATACCCGAGACAAAGGAACCGAAGGCCGGGCGCGTGTTGAAGGTGTCTCGGCCCGGGTCGGGTGTTTTGGCTGAGGACGTACCTGAGCTTGGCGTTGTTGGTTGCAGAATGTTGGAGCCCCGATTGATGCAAGCAGGGATCTTGCCGGTTTTGGTGCGTGTACGCAGTAGAGCGATAGAGCGATACCTACCTCTGTAGCGCGGTAAAAAGAGCGGGAGTGAGGACTGGAGAAACGCGTCGGGTCCATGCCGCGACGCTGCGGGGAAGGGGGGGTTTTGTGGCTGATGTGGTGCCAGCGTGTGGCGCATGTGGCGCATGTGGCTGGTCGGTTTGTTTACAATGGGCAACCCAATTGCTGGGGGGATCCACCATCCACCGCTGTCAACAGACAATCGCTGGATAGCGGGGCTCGAGACGGACGATTGTTTTCGCATCACAACCCGACAACCCCCAACACCGCAACCCCCACAGCCGCGTCGATTGGTTATTTTGCTTTGTCCTTTTTTTTCTTCTTGTTTTACTTGTTCCTCTTCGTGCCTTCTCTGGGAGATAGGTAGTAGTTTTGCTTCATCGCCATGTCGACGCGACCAACGCGGCGGGCGGCTGCTGCCCGTCGCACCGCCATTGTCGAATCCAGCGACGAAGATACCCCCAACGCGCCCCAGGCCACCGAAGAGAGCGGGGATGACTTCACACCTGCCCCGCCCAGCCCACCCGCCCGTCGCGCGTCCAAGAGGCGAAGGACCACCGCTGAGCCTACGGCGCCCGCAGCATCCTCCGCATCCTCGGCTTCCACACCGGCCCCCCCATCCACGTCCACGTCCGCGCCCGCTGCCGCTCCGAAACGCCGTGGTCGTCCTCCAAAAAAGGCTGCTGCTGCTGCTGCTGCCGCCGCCGCCGCCCCTCCGCCTGCACCCCCTGCCGTCACCGAGCCTAGCGAGGTCGCGGACCCCGACCAGACCGCGGCCACCGTCGCGTCGGCATCTACGGCGGCCCCCTCGGTTGCCGACGACGATGCCACCCCTCGGAAGCCCTCCTTGCCCAAAAAGACCGTCGCGGCAACGCCCATGCAGCGCACCCGCAAGTCGGCCACCCCCGAGGTCCAGCCGCCGTCCACCGTGATCAAGCCTCCGGCCACCGTGATCAAGCCGTCGTCAACACCCATGAACAACCTCCACAGCGTGCCCTTCGCCGACATCACGACGGCTGCCGTCAACGAGAACAAGGGCGGAGGCGACGAGACGGTGCTGGCCGCATCCAAGCCGATCAAGGCCATGGACACCATCCTCGAGAAGCCCATGGACATCATGCTCAAGTCCCGCACCATGCAGATGCCAACCATCATCGAGGACAAGAGCCCCAAGCCGCGCATCGTCATCACCTACCTGGTGCTCACCAACTTCAAGTCGTACGCCGGCCGCCAGGAGGTCGGCCCGTTCCACGCCTCGTTTTCCTCCGTCGTCGGGCCCAACGGCTCGGGCAAGTCCAACGTCATCGACTCCCTGCTCTTCGTCTTTGGTTTCCGCGCCAGCAAGATGCGCCAGGGCAAGATCTCGGCACTGATCCACAACTCGGCCCAGCACCCCAACCTGGACCACTGCGAGGTCGCCGTGCACTTCCGCGAGGTCATGGACCTGCCCGGCGGCGGCCACGAGGTGGTCCCCAACTCGGACCTGGTCATCTCGCGCAAGGCCTTCAAGAACAACTCGAGCCAGTACTACATCAACGGCAAGACGTCCAACTTCACCACCGTCACCACCCTGCTGCGCGAGCGCGGCGTCGACCTGGACCACAAGCGCTTCCTCATCCTGCAGGGCGAGGTCGAGTCCATCGCCCAGATGAAGCCCAAGGCCGGCAACGAGCACGAAGACGGTCTGCTCGAGTACCTCGAGGACATCATCGGCACCTCCAAGTACAAGGCGCCCATCGAGGAGGCCGCCGCCGATGTCGAGGCGCTCAACGACATCTGCCTCGAAAAGAGCGGCCGCGTCCAGCACGTCGAGAAGGAGAAGAACAGCCTCGAGGACAAGAAGGAGAAGGCCCTGGCCTTCATCCGCGACGAGAACGAGCTCGCCATGAAGCAGTCCGCCCTGTATCAGCTCTACGTCAGCGAGTGCGACGACAACATCGCCGTGACCGAAGAGGCCATCGGCCAGCTGCAGGCCGAGCTCGACGCGGAGCTCGAGAAGCACCACGGGAGCGAGCAGATCATCAGGCAGCTGGAGAAGAGCTACGCCCGCGGCTCCAAGGAGTACGAGGCCTTCGAGAAGGAGACCCAGGCCCTGGTCAAGGAGATGACGCGCTTCGACCAGGAACGCGTCAAGTTCGACGAGAAGCGCAAGTTCCTCGCCGACAAGCGGAAGAAGCTGGAGAAGGCCATCGCCAACGCCGAGAGCTCGGCCTTCGAGGCCGAGCAGACGGCCGAGCAGTGCGCCAACGAGATCGAGGAGCGCACCGCCGAGATCGCCGCTCTCGAGGCCCGGGTCAAGGAGGAGGAGGCCCAGCTTGTCGTGATCCGCGACGGCCTCAAGGGCAAGACGCAGCACCTCTCGGACCAGATCGCCGCCAGGCAAAAGTCGCTCGAGCCCTGGAAGGAAAAGATCAACCAGAAGCAGTCCGCCATCGCCGTCGCCGAGAGCGAGATGGCGATCCTGCGCGACAAGGGCAAGGCCGGTGCCGTGGCCCTCGAGGAGATCCAGGCCAAGATCGCCGCCATCGAGAAGAGCCAGGCCGCCAAGGCCGAGGAGCTGCAGCGCTGCCAGGACCAGAAGGCGGCTCTGCAGAAGGAGGGCCGCCGCGCCGTCGCCGAGCTCGAGAAGCTCTCCCAGGAAGAGCCCAAGTTCCGCGCCCAGCTCTCCAACGCCCGCCAGAAGGCCGACGAGGCCCGCTCCAGCCTCGCCGCCACCCAGACCCAGGGCAACGTGCTCACCGCCCTGATGCGCATGAAGGAGTCGGGCCGCATCGACGGCTTCCACGGCCGCCTCGGGAACCTCGGCGCCATCGACGAAAAGTACGACGTGGCCATCTCGACGGCCTGCCCGGCCCTCGACAACTTTGTCACCGACACGGTCGAGGCCGGCCAGCAGTGCATCGAGTACCTGCGCAAGACGAACCTCGGCCGTGCCAACTTCATGTGCCTCGACAAGCTCCGCGTTCGCGACATGTCGCCCATCAACACCCCCGAGAACGCGCCGCGCCTGTTCGACCTCATCAAGCCCAAGGACGACAAGTTCCGCCCGGCGTTCTATCATGCCCTGCAGGACACCCTCGTCGCCAAGGATCTCGCCCAGGCGAACCGCATCGCCTACGGCGCCCGTCGCTGGCGCGTCGTCACCCTGGCCGGCGAGCTGATCGACAAGTCGGGTACCATGTCGGGCGGCGGCTCCACCGTCAAGAAGGGCCTCATGTCGTCCAAGCTCGCCTCGAGCACCACCAAGGAGCAGGTCGCCAAGCTCGAGGCCGACCGCGACGCTCTCGAGCAGCAGTTCCAGGAGTTCCAGGAGCGCCAGCGCGACCTCGAGGCCCGCATCCGCTCCCTCAAGGAGCAGATCCCGGAGCTCGACACCAAGATGCAAAAGATCCACCTCGAGGTCGAGAGCTCCCAGCGGAACCTGGCCGACGCCCAGCGCCGCGCCAAGGAGCTCGCCAAGGAGATGCAGCCCTCGCAGACCGACGACAGCCGCCTGGCGGCCCTCGAGAAGGAGGTTGCTAAGCTCAACCGGGACATCGAGAAGCTGCACGGCGAGACCCAGAGCGTCGAGGACGAGATCAAGGCGCTCCAGGACCGCATCATGGAGGTCGGTGGCGAAAAGCTCCGCGCCCAGCGCGCCACGGTCGACGCCCTCAAGGCCGACATCGCGTCGCAGAACGAGGCCGTGTCGGCGGCCGAGGTCAAGAAGGCCAAGGCCGAGAAGCAGCTCATCAAGCTTCGCAAGGACCACGCCAAGGCGTCCAAGGAGCTCGAGGCCGCGGCGCGCGACTCGGAGCGTCTCGAGGAGGAGATCCAGAACCAGGGCAGCAAGGCGGACGATTTCAAGGCGCGCGTTGACGAGGCCAAGGCTGCTCTGGCCGACAAGAAGCGCGCCCTCGCCGAGATCAAGGCGGAGCTCGACGAGAAGACGGCCGAGCTCAACGAGACGCGCGCCCTCGAGATCGAGATGCGCAACAAGCTCGAGGAGAGCCAGAAGATCCTCGCCGAGAACCAGCGCAAGCGGCACCACTGGGAGGAGAAGCTGTCCAAGCTGCGCCTGACCGACATTGCCGACCTGGAGGGCGGCGGCTCCGGCACCGCCCCTGCGCGCCCGGAGACCCCTCAGCAGCCGGCCGTCGACGCGGACGGCGACGTCAGCATGGAGGATCACGACGGCGACGACGACGACGACAACGACGAGGAAGAAGACCCGTCAGCGCAGCTCCAGGCCGAGGCCGCCGACGCCACCATGACGCAAGCCTCCGCCGCAGCCCCGCGCGAGCGCGCCGCGCCGCTTGAGCTCCCGCGGTACAGCAAGGACGAGCTCGCCGGCATGGACAAGAAGACCCTCCTGGGCGAGATTGCCGCGCTCGAGGAGAAGACGCAAAACGTCAACGTCGACCTGGGCGTTCTGGCCGAGTACCGCCGCCGCGTCGAAGAGCACGCGGCGCGCTCCTCCGACCTGGCGAGCGCGGTCGCCCAGCGCGACGCGGCCAAGAAGCGCTGCGACGACCTCCGGAGGCTGCGGTTGGAGGGCTTCATGGAGGGCTTCAGCACCATCTCCCTCAGGCTGAAGGAGATGTATCAGATGATCACGATGGGAGGCAACGCGGAGCTGGAGCTGGTGGACTCGCTGGATCCGTTCAGCGAGGGCATCCTGTTCAGCGTCATGCCGCCCAAGAAGAGCTGGAAGAACATCAGCAACCTGTCGGGCGGTGAGAAGACGCTGAGCTCCCTGGCGCTTGTGTTTGCGCTGCATCATTACAAGCCGACGCCGTTGTACGTGATGGACGAAATCGATGCGGCGTTGGACTTCAGGAATGTAAGTGCTTGTATCCTTTCGCCCCTTCTTCCCTCTGTCTCCCTCTCTCCCTCTCTCTCTCCTCGTCAACGACAGGCTGCCTTGCCTCCAGCTACGGTGTATTCTGCCTGCTAACCACCACCCACCCGCCACTTTTTTTTCGGCACTTCCAGGTTTCCATCGTCGCCAACTACATCAAGGAACGCACCAAGAACGCCCAGTTCATCGTCATCTCGCTGCGTAACAACATGTTTGAGCTCGCCGCGCGCCTCGTGGGCGTCTACAAGGTCAACCACATGACCAAGAGCGTCACGATCGACAACAAGGACTACGTCGTCGGACGGAGGAAGCCGCAGAAGCAGGAGCAGCAAGACCAAAAGACGACGATGCTGCTGGGGAGCCAGACGCCGGCGCATCATCTGCTCGCCACGCCGGGGCTGCTGGGGCAGAGGACGCAATACCTGCACCCTCTGGGATCGCAGCAGCAGGGGCAGCCGCAACAGGTTCGTGCTTCTTCTGGTTTTTCCCTTTCTGGTTTTGGTTCTCTTCCGCTTGCCCACCGGCCGAGGTGAGGAGTTGTTGTTGTTGTTGTGTTTCTGTTGATGGAGGGTGCGTTTGATGATTGACGAGTTATGATTCTGTATTTCCTTTTCTCTTTCTCTTCTTTGTTGGCCCCCCTCTTTACGCTTGTTCTATTCTATCCGCCGGTCTGTTTGTTTTGCTTTTTTCCCCTCTGCCCGGCCGGGCCGTTGGTTTAAAGAATCGACGGATTCTCAACAGAAGCATCGGGGGCGAGGATCTCGTTATTAATCTGCTTTCCGTGCCTTTTTACCTCTAGACTCCGTTCACGCCGGCTCCTATGATGCGTCGGCTGGGGTGAAAACAAAACAAGACAAAAGAACAAACAGCTCTCCCCCTCCACCCCCCGCTATGACGATGTCGCCTGTTTCTCTTTCACTCTCCGTTTTCCTCTTCGTCTTTTCGTCTGCCGTCCTCCTGCTGTTGTTTTTTTTTTTCCGCAACGCCATCATCACCACCCGCTCGTCGTCTCTCTATCCGTCCGTCCGTTCGTTCGTTCGTCTCAACTCTTTACCGTTCGTCTCACGTCCCACCCAATCCCTCCGTTTTCGTCGCACCAACATATTCTCGTCATCGACCGTTTTTCGTCGTCGTCGTCGTCGCCTTCTTTGTCCTTTCGGCCGGGTTGGTTGGTTGCGGTGGAAACGGCCGGGGGGACTTGAGGGTCTTTGGGGGAAAGGGTTGGTTTCTGCTCGGGATGGGATGGGCTGGGATGAATGAGATCGGATCGGGTCGGATGGGTTGGGCAAGCACATGATGATAATGATGATGACGGAGAGGGGGGAGGGAAAACTGGAGAGGAAACGTTGGATGAGAACGCTGCTGGATTTTGGTGAAGGGGGATGGGTGGGGGGGTAGAGGATATACAGACGAAAGTTATCTGCATGACATGGACGGGTTGGGGTTCAAGGTGGATGGAACAAATCAGCCGGTCCTCGAACCGATCTGGATCGTGGAGAGGGGCGGGCTCGCGAAGATGATTTTTGACGACTCCTGGTGGATCTATGGATGAGGAAAGCATTCAAGAGCCGATACCCAAGAGCATACGCACGGGCGAGGAACAGGGAATGGAGGAACGGGCTTCCCGGGGTGGGTTGTCTGAGGGAGAGGCGTTCAATGGCTGATGAGATGGAGATGCTGGCAGTCGTGGGGAGGGGGGGTTTCCTTGTTGACTTTTTTTTTCTCTTTTTTTTGCTGTCGTTATTGCTGCTGATGCTGTATATGCATGTCATGAATTGATTGCCATTCGGTCAACTTGTCCATGGCTGAGCCATGATGAAGAGATGAAGAAGACAAAGCATTGAGAGACATCCTTGCGACGCGACAGCCTTGGGCCATGGTGTATTTTGGATGCTGTTTAGGGTAGGTAGGTAGGTAGGTAGGGAGGTAGGGTAGGGAGATGCTTGGAGCTAGCTAGACGTTGTTCCATGCTGACACGGGCAGGGCCGGCATGGGTCTTGTGTTTTCTTTTGTTTTTTTTTTTTTTTCCTCAAGTCGCCTTCCACCTCTTCTGCCAACCCCCGCGATCCAACAACCAGAGCGCCTCGACCGCGTAACAATACGCGCTCATGTGCTGGATGCCGCCCCCCGCCGCCATCTCCTCCATGCCCTCCACCACCTTGCCCTGCTGAATCAGCCTCCAGATCGACACGGCCAGCCCCCCATCGTCGTCGTCGTTGTCCCTGGTGCCGTCCCGCGCGTTGGCGCCGCCGCCAAACTCGCCCTTGCCGAGCCGGTACATGATCCTGCCCAGCGTCTGGTAGGCGAGGCAGCGCTGGGCCGCGACGGCCGACCGCGCGAGCGTGGCCAGCTCGGGGATCGTGTAGCCGGCCGCCTCGGGGGCCTCGCCGTGGTGGTGCAGGCCCAGGGTCACGGGGAGCGCGCGGCTCAGGCGGGGCGGGACGAGGCGGCCCCGGAAGTCGAACCGCAGGGCCGAGACGGGGAGGGAGGACTGGCCCGGGTAGTAGGGCGACTCGCGGTCGGCGGGGGAGTCGGGCGTGGGGAGCGGCGCCATCCAGGCCATCTTGGACGGGTCGGCGGGGAGGGTGGGAAAGTACTTTTTGTGGAGCTTGTCGAGGAAATCCGGATCGGACGGGTCGAGGTCGGGCACGGGAGGCGGGGCGGGGAAGTGCGTGTTGTGGGGGACGTCGAGGTCCTGGGAAGAAGGGTCTGCGGCGTCTTGTGGAAGAGGCTTAGGCTTGGAGGAGGAGGAGGTGGTGGTGGTGGTGGTGGTGGATTTCGAAGCCATGCGCGGGAGGTCTTTTATGGGGAAGAGGTTGGGCGGCGGGACGGGAGGAGGGGCGTCTTCGTCGAACGTGACGCGTTTCTGGCGCTGGGCATCGGTCGGAGTAGGCGCGGCTTTGCCGTTTTCGCTGGTGGCGTCTCGCGACCGCGCGTCATCGTTGGTGGGTTGAGCCGCGGGGTGCTTTTCGGTCTCCTGGCGCGCTCCGGCGCTTTCATGGGACGCTGGCTCTGCGGCGGGGAGATCCGGACGGCCGCCGTTTCGTTGACCATCCTCCTCTGGCGCATCCTCAATGGTGACGTGTCGTGACGTCGGCCGTGGCTTCGATCCTAACCCGTTCGGATCGGCAGCGCTCGAGCGAGGCGGAGGCGACGACGGGCTCGGTTCTGGCGCGTCTCTGCGGAAGCGCAAGTCGAAGGGCGAGTCGAAGGACGAGGAGCCCGCAGGATCATCCAGGTTGGCGCGTCGGAGCAACATCTGGAGGAGCTTTGGATCGAGGTTGTTGTAGAGCTCCTTCTGGGCCTCGGCGATCTCCTCGGCGGTCATGTTGTTGAGCAGGGCCTGGTTCTCCTCATCGATGCCGCGGCGCTCGTCCACGGCCGTGGGTGCGGGAGCATGGCTCCGGGAAGGCGGCGGTCCATCTTGTCGCTTCGCCGACGGCGCAGCAACCGCAGCTGAAGCATCGGGTTCCGGCTTGCCGTGCCTCTGGCGCTTGAAGGCTGAGGCTCGTTTCTTGGGGAGGGGAAATCCCGACGCTGTCGGCTCGGCGAACGAGGTCGACGGGAGGTCGATGATGTCTTTCTCTTCGAGATCGCGTATGATGGAGTCGGAAGCCATGGCGGGACTCGGGCCTGCGCGAAAGCTTCCCTGACCTTTGATGGGCGACGTCCCAAGTTGTGTTGTTGGATGGCCCGGGGATTGGCACTCTCGCACGCGCGCATTCATGGTGAGAAGCTGTCGGCGGGGCTGTTATCTTATCGCAAAGTGTGGGGAGCCGGGCCTGATCCGGCCGGCCCCGCTGTGGGGCGGATAGGTGCATGATCTCCACCTGGGGCTTGGCAAAGTGCGTTTCACGTTGTTCCAGAAAGAGGCATTGGCCTGGGAATCCACAACGTATGCACCACAGTACGGTGTACATACGGTACGCTACATTCAGCGCAAAGGAGAAGAAAGCCTAGGTTCCTACTACCTAGCAGGTCGGAGGGAAAGGGATGCATCGGAAAGGGGTTGGTTCCCTTCCAGGTTGGCGCTGTTCTTCAGCTCGCTCGGTGGCTCCCGAGTATTAGGTGTGTATGCATTTGTATTAGTATGGGTGCAAGTTGGTTGGGCCGTTGTCTTTGAAATTACATAGGCGGAAGATTGGGACGTTTTCATGCTGGTGTCTCGGAGCCGCCGGCATGTTTCGCAGCATGGATTTGCTTGCCCCCCAAAGAAGACGCGCCCCGTGGAAACGGAGCTTCCTGAACCTTCCGCTATAGCAGTTCGCAGTTACAAGTGTGGCAGCTTGGAAACGTCAGACAATCCCCCCGGGGACCTACGCAGTGGCTTACCCTAGGGACCACGGCACCGACGCAAGCTTCCTTTACGGCGGGTTGGTCACGTCAAGTCGGCGTTGCACACGGGACCGTGGCAGGGGCCCTCTGATCCGATCGAATCTCGGGTACGGATACAAAGTATGTACTAGTACGCAGTACGTTTCCATGCCAAGATGCCATCCGCCGAGAGGCTCTGGTAGTGGGAATTTCCCCTTTGGGATGTCATTGGAGAACGCACAGTGCCGGGTGACACCGTCCTTCTGCACAGCTTCTGCACGATTTGTTCCTGTTGCATCCCCCATCGGATCCATGCTACCTAGGGCTCCGTGGGTCCAATCGCCCCCATTCCCTCCTGGGGTCCATTCTGGGGGGTCCCCTCCTGGATGCATCCCTGGATGTCAGATGTCTCCGCCGCCCGCTGCCGCCGCCGCCGGCCGAGGTGTGCCGTGCCGTTGTTCTGCGCTTCCATGTTCGGTCAGGCCCACGTCAACACGCACGCCAAGCCGAGCAAGCATCGAATGCATTTCCGTTCTCTATCCCATCCATCCACTCCACCTCGGCCGGCTCTTTTTTTTTTTTTTTCTTTCATACCAACATGACGCCGTTCCCTGTACGGAGCATGTACCGACCACCCTCTTTACGCAGCAGGTACTGCATCTTACCACCCCAGGGGACGGACGGACGGATGACCGACCCCGTTCTGTATGTACCTTATGCCTGTTGGCCGCTGGCCGTTGTCCACTGTCCACTGCCCATTTGCCCACTTCCCGTTTGGTCAATGCAATGCGGCGTCCAACATTTCCCTTATCGGTCCCCAGGGCAGCCCAGCCCAGCGTTGTCGTTCCATGCGAGGTGGTGAGGTGGTTTCCCCCATCTGGAGAGCTCGGGTCCCGTCCTTTTCCACGGGCATTCCCCCTCCCGCCCGGCCGTCTCTTGTTTCTTTCCGACTTGGAGCACTCGCTTCGCTGCCTGCACACACGCACACCCACCGGGCAGCCCAAGCAAGCCCAGTCCGCGGTCCATTAGTCCACCCACGGGCGGCCCATGGATCAATCACGAACCTGCCCGGCCCTGGTGTTTTTTTTTTCCATTCGTCTCTTTTTCCTTTTGAAATTTCCCTTTGGGTCCGTGACCCTTTTCTGAAGTGGCCAGAGCCCCGGTTTTCCCTTACCTTACCTCGCCTGTCTGCCAAATTCCCAACTCAGGTTTCCTAAACTCCCGAACCATTTCTTGCCGCCACCTCGCTCTCCCATTTTCCTCCTTTTCTCTCTCTCTCCTCTTCTCACCACTTTCGCTCTCTCTCGCCGTCCCGCAACACCACCACCACCACCACCACCACCATCACCACCCACCCCCCATTTTTTCAACAACCCCCATCATTCCCGCCACGCGTCTTTCGTTTTCCATTGTGCAGACGTCGGATTCGAATTCGGAAGATTCCGCCGGATTGAACCGTGCCCGCGGATCGCCCGCACAGCCGCTCGCAGTGCTGCATTCTGCGCATTTTTTTGTCTTGTTTGGTGGTGTTTTGTCGGCATCGCCAGCCCGACGAGCCGTGGTGGTTTGGCGACATTGCGACATCTGAAGTTGGGGGAAGCCATTTTCGGGTTTCCCTTTCGCTGCTTCTCTCTCGGACGGGTCTGCCTGGCGACGCTAATCCCAAATCGGAAGTGGGTCTCACCCGCCTTACCGATCCCTCCTTCCCCCCCCGCGCTTGGGCCAACCACAGCTCTCCAAGCCAATCACGGGAGCAGCCTGGTTTCTGCACCGCGCTCCTCCCCCCCAAGGGCGCTCCCTTTCGTCGCCTCCAAGACGCCCCAAGAAGACCCCCAAGAAGGCCCCAAGAAGACCCCAGGACTCCCCCCCAGCCTAGGTACCTTAGAGGCTAGGTCGGAGGCTGGGTCCCGCCGAACAGAGCATCCCCACGGCTCAGCTCAGGGCAGCCCACCAGGCCTAGGTCTCACACGCCTCGCAGGCCTCAGGTCAGGGACTGCTCCAACCTCCCGGGTTCCCAGGCGCAACCTATCAAAAGACGCCGTCAACATCCAACCACAAACACAACTACACCACAACTACACCCGCCCATACCTACACACCCACACGTGTACACCCACACAGCCTCGCAGGCGGCCCTGGCTCTGCGTCGGCGGCAGGGCTTCAGGTTGCTGTGCTATTTGTTTTTGCTTGTTGGGGGGTTGTCTCTTTTTTGCTTTGAATTCTTCTTTCTTGTGCCTGTGTCGTCGGGCCATCGCCATCCAACGTCGTTGACATGGAGGAGATCGTGGTCGACCCGAGTTCCGTTTCCCGGTTTGCCATTATGCAGCAACATCAGCAACCCGCCGATGCGGCCTCGGATGTCCCCCTAACCGCCGCCGGCCTCCCTCGGAAGAAGCCCGGCCGCAAGCCCGGCAGCACCGTCAAGCCGAAACCACCTCCCGCCGAGGGCACCGCTCCCGCCGCCGACCAGCCCAAGCAGCGCCGGCCCCGGAAACCCAAGGACCCCAACGCTCCGCCTGCTCCCAGGAAGCGCAAGGCGGCCGCCGTCGACGCCAACGACACCGCCTCCGACGCGGACACGACATCTGTCCCGGCTCCCTCCCGCCCGGAAAAGATCACGGAGCTCCCTCCCATGCGCATGGACCTGGACCCGCGTCCCTCGTCCGTCGACATAGGATTCGCCCCTCCCAAACGCGACACCGCCTCGGGCTCCATGAACATGCAGAACCTTCTCAACAACGACGAGCCCCCGAAGCCGCAGCCACAGCCGCAGCCCAAGCCGACCCCCGCCCCGACCCGGCAGATGTTCGACCCCATCCGGGGCAACTATGATCCGATTCGCGAGTCCGCGGCGAGCCGCGACTCTTACGGCACGGCCCCGCTCGGCTCTCCCCGCGCCCCGACCCAGGTGGTGAATCCCGCCAGCGCTTCGCCCTCCATCGCCAGCCTCGTCGACCCCCAGCCGACCGTCGTGTCGCCTCGCTCGTCGTACACGAACCCACGCATGGAATCGGCGGCCCCGGCGTCGCCTACTCAGACCCTCAGAAGCTCTGCGCCGCCCCCGCCTCCGGCTCCCCCGAAGCCGGCCACCACCGAAGCCGCCGTCCTCCGCCGCCGCCGCCGCCGCCGCCCCCGGCGGCTCCCGCCTCCGCGTCCAAGCCATCCGAGTCCAAGACGCCCTCCTTCACGAGCATGACGTCGCTTCCCAGCGCCTCCGGGGCCCCCCCGCCTCAGAGCAAAAAGATCGCCGCCGTCGTGCAGCAGGAGCGCGAGTCCAACAAGAAGGCCCGCAGCAACGCGTCGGCATCGCCCCGCATCGGCAGCCTTCGGGACGCCCTCCCGCCCCTGCCCGGCAACGAGCGCTCCATCCTCGACTTTGGCAAGGCCCGCCCCGGAGAGGAGCAAGAAGCCCCCAGCATCTCGCTCCGCATCCCTCTCGAGCCCGGCGAGTGCAACAAGTACGTCAACTTTATGCGCATGGCCGAGGAGCGCTACGGCTGGGACGCTCTGCACCCGCGCCTGGCCGCCAGCCGCGAGCGCAAGGCCCGCATCGCCGCCGCCACCGCGGCGCTCGAGCGTGCCGGCTCCGGTCGCGACTCGGGCGAGGACATGGACGTGGACGTGGAAGACATCTTGCACGGGTCGGACCTGGGCGAGAGCAACGTCGAGGCCGCCCCGACAAAGCCGCAGAGGAAGAAGCGGACGTTCAAGGAGGACGAGTACGACAAGGACGACGACTTTGTCGACGACTCGGAGCTGCTCTGGGAAGAGCAGGCCGCCGCCAGCCGCGACGGCTTCTTCGTCTACTCGGGTCCGCTCATCCCCGAGGAGAAGCCTCCTGCCCCCGAGGAGAGGCCGAAACGCGGTCGCGGAGGCCGAGGCAGGGGAAGCCGGGGCGGCGCCGCCTCGAGCAGGAACCGCGAGGAGACCTCCGGGGAGACCCGATCAGGGACCGGGACCACGAGCGGCAGGGGACGTGGCGGAGGCCCCGGGTCGAGGGGCGGCGCGGCGAGGAAGCCAAGGATCACCAAGCTGGAGAAGGAGATACGAGACAAGGAAAAGGCAGAGAGGGAAAGGGAGAAATTGGCGGCGATAGCGGCGGGAAAGGTGGAGACGCCGAGCTTGCTGTCGAGCCTGGGGTCGACGCCGGCGCTGGGAGGCGTGACGGGGTTGGTGTGAAGGAGTAATGGAGAAGTAGGTGGCGGCGGCATGTGTGTACAGTACATTTCTTTCTTTTTTTTTTTTTTTTTTTTTTTTTTTTTTTCCTTTTCCTGGGGCTATATGGCATCGGGGTAGGGTGGGGTGGATGGGACGGCCGGACGGGGCCGATGGAAGGAGTTTTCGTGACCTCGCTTGCTTGCTCGCTGGTTGGTTGGTTTGCTTGTTGGAGGCGTCGCTTTGAGGGGGGGGGAAGGCGGTTGGACTCTCTTGCTCTCCCTTATCCTCCTCGTATCTTTGTCGCATGGTTGTTAGTGGGAGAGAGGGGCCTTTTGCTCCCCTCATGTCACAGCACCACCACCACCACCACACATCATCAGTTCTGCGCACCGCCAAGGGAGATGGTATGGTATGGCATGGTTTGGTAATGGATGGGAATGCCAGTGTAATCCGGTACGACCGCGCTGGCCGGGATCGGAGAAGAATACGATGGGCGTTCGTTGGGCGGTGGAGAGTTCCCTGAACCTCCCCGGCCCTAGCGCGAGCTCATCCGCTCGACTTCCTTGACGATGACCATGGACGTCGGAGGACTGGGTTGACCAGGGTTGACCAGGGTAATAATCACGATTTCTGGAGAAACTTGCGTGCGGTGCCACCACGTGTATGGACGGCATGGATGGTGTTGAAGTGATGGAGGACAATTGTACGTGCGTGGCACCGTTTGTTGTCAGCGAGCACGCTGCAGTAGGAGAGAGAACATGATGCGGACATCAGATGTCATGCTACTCATCATACTTACAAAGACTATCTATTAAGCTATGAGCAAGGTAGAAAGAAGGAAGTACAGGTCCTTGATCAGAAGTGCCCATTGAACACCGTCGCCGTCGTAGTGTGTGCTATGCAAACCCTAACCGGAACGCCGACCACCGCCTCCCCCTTTTATGCAGCCCTTTCCTTTTCCCGTTCCCTTCTTTTCTTCCTCTTTTATTTTTTTTCTTCTTCGGTGCGTTTTTTCGATTTCCAAAATCTCCTTTTTCCCATATCCCATGGGTATCTCCATCGCATCTCTCCTTTTCCTCCTCCTCCTCCTCCACCTCCTCCCCTTTCCGCTATTACCTTCCCCTTTTCTTTGCCGTCCATCCTCCCCCCCCCCCCCCCCCCCCCTTTTTTTTTTTTTTTTTTTTTTTTTTTTTTTTTTTTTTTCCCACCGCTGAAAAGCAAGCATCCAAACCATCACCTAAGCCATTCTCGCCCCCTGCGCCGCTGCAAGCTCCCTAACCTCCTCCTCCTTCTTTTCCCCCGCCGCTTCTTCGCGCCCGGCATTCCCTCCTCCCTCCCCTCTCAGCCTCCTCATCTCGACCCTCGCCTTCCTCGCCTCGGCCCTCTCCCGCCTCCTCTCCCGCTTCATCGCCTCCTCCCTCATCTCCCGGATCACGGGGCTCCGCTCCCGGATCCTATCGCCGTACTTGTAAAACGCCCACGGCACCGAGATCAGCACCACCTCCATGCCGCCCAGCAGGGTCCCCGCCCACCGCGGCGTCAGGGCGTCGTACATGGCGGTGCCCGCGAGGGGCAGCGCCGCGCCCACGACGGAGCGCGCGACGGCGTTGCCCGCCAGGGCCGAGGCGGCGTGCTCGGCGCCGTAGGCGCCGGCGAGGTAGTGCGAGCCGTAGACGAAGCACAGCGTGTTGCCCATGCCGAAGGGGACGCCCATGGCGATGGGCACGAGCGGGGACAGGGACGCGGGAAGGCAGGTCCACGAGAAGGCGAGCTGGCCGGCGGCCGTGAGGCAGGCGCCGATCGTCATGACGAGGGCCGTCGCCTCGGGCCCCGCCCGCGCCGGGTCCAGCGGGTCGGGCCGCCGCCGCACGCCCACGCGGTCGATGAGCCGCCGCCACGCGGGCTCGAGCGAGATGGCCAGCAGCGTCCCCACGCCGATGCCCAGGAAGGAGAGGCCCGTCTGGGAGACGGACCAGCCCCGGTGGAGGGTGAAGACGATGGGGTAGGCGACGAAGCAGAGGTAGAGGATGCCGTAGACGATGCTGATCCTGCAAGGAGAAAAAAAAAGTTAGCAATGTGTGGAAGTTGGGTTGGGAGGGGGGTTTCTGAGGAGAGGGAGGAGGAGGAGGAGGAGGAGACGGAAGAGGTAGAGGATGAGAAACGTACCAGATGTTGAAGAACCATAGGATCGGTTCCGTCGCGGCCAGGACGAACGGGCGGCTGAGGTTGGCTCGAAGCAAGGCGGCGGTCGACACGCGCTGGTCATGCCTGCACCACCACCGTTCTTCCCCCGTCTCCTTTCTCAGCCTCTCCGCCTTGCGCTTCAGCAGCGCCGGGGCGTACGTCTCCTTGACGAGGGCGACCATGACGAAGGCCACCCCCGAGAGGATCAAGGCCAGCCAGTTGGCCCAGCGCCAGCCGAGCCCCTCGCCGACGTAGCCGCCGATGAGCGGGCCCGTGACGGGCCCGTTGAGCGGGGCGATGGAGTACCACGACATGCACAGGGCGAGGGTCTCGTGGCCGGCGATGTCGACGACGGTGCCGGGGCTGTTGGAGATGAGGGCCGAGCCGAAGAGGGCGCCGACGAAGCGCACCCCGATCAGCACCCCGAGGCTCTTGGCCAGCGCGCACGGCACGATCAGGACGGTGAAGACGCCCAGGCACACCAGGTACACGACCCGCCGCCCGTACACCTCGCTCAGCGGCGCCACCACGACGCTCCCCGCCGCCAGGCCCAGGAGGTAGGTGGTCAGGCCGAGCGTGGCGACGGGCCGGCTGGTGATGTCGAACTCGTCCATGATCTGGGACACGGTGGCCGTGTAGCTCGTGCTGTAGAGCACCACCACCCAGGTCGCGTACGACACCGCGAGGACCGTGTACGCGCGGTACCAGAGGGGCCTGGTATCTATGTCAGCCGGGTCATTGGGGGGAAAGGAGAAAGCGAGAGAGTGGGTACTGGATGCTTACCAGTTCCTGGGATCCTCGGGATCGTCAGGGGCGAATGTGACTTCAAAATCCGGCGGGCGTGACGCGGCCGAGGTGATGGACGTGTGAGTGGCCGTGTGCGTGAGATGGCGGCTGATGGGACCTCCGGCCATCCCATCCCCTCTCTCGTTGTTGTTGTTGTTGTTGTTGTTGTCGTCGTCGTCATGGCTGTGGTGGCTGCTGTGGCTGTGGCTGTGGCTGTCGTCGTCGTCGTCTTCATCGTCGTCTTCGTCGTCCAGCTCGCTGGCAGGTTCTGGCACGAGGTCTTGGACCGTCGTGATGGGCCGGCCGTAGGCATGTTCCTCGAGGGTCGAGATGATATTGGAGCCTGTGGGAGGAAGAGGTTGGGAGGCTGCTGCTTGCGTCGTCGTCGTCGTTGTCGTCGTCTCGGAGGAGGCTGCGGCCAGGGAGGTCGCCTGTTTCTCTAGGTCTGGCAAGGCGGCCGCCATGATGACGGTGGGCTTGGCTGGTGGTCGTTACCGTCGTAGGGACAAGCTGACTTTGTTGCCGCTTCTGCTTCTGCTTCTGCTTCTTGTCTACGGCTTGGCATGCATCGGGGATCCAACGCAAGAAAGAAAAAGGCACACACACATAGAGATGCACACAAAATAACAATCACAGAGGGTGGCTGGTGGTGAGGGATACGCGGAGACACTTTGTATTCAGAGTCATCAGGCCTGGGGGGAGGAGGGGGGGGGAGGCCCTAAGGTAGGCAGGGTAGAGTTTGACAGGTCGGACCGCTGGGTGTGCTTCGGCCAGACCGTTGAACACGACCAAGGCCTGGCGCCCGATTGTCGTTATTAGCCGAGCTCCAAGGAGTCGGGCGGCGGGTCTGGACCGGGAAGTGTCCGGGGAAGACGAAGAAGCATGGATGCTTGCGTAGAATTGCCGGCCCGCCACCGTACCTTGGGGCCAGGGAACACCATGGACCCTCCTCACCTTTCGACCCGTATGGAAACGCCTTATGGACCTATGATGGCCTGAGAAGCAACGAGAAAGAGGGTCGAGCCGGCATGAAAAGGGAACGGAACGCATGTTGCACAACATTACGCATCATGCCCGGGCCATGCTTGGTGATTTTTCGCCTTCTTCTCACCTTCCGCCTTTCTCTTAGGGACCGGCTAGCGCGGTTACTAGACACGGAGACAGGGCGCCGTGGGTGGAGTGGACCGATGGTGACCGCCCCCCCCCTTGACGTCCATCTTCTAGTGCAGTGACATTCGGGGCTCAACCGTTGCCGTGCACAAGTCACGCCACTGGAAACCGACAGAGGGCGGACAACGAGGTTGGCTCCAGACAGGAGCCCGTCGGGCGGGCTGACAGCGAGCCTCTGTTCTTCCCACCCACCGCCCGCCTCACTCATCTCCCTGGTAGTTACTCGTTTCCCCCTCTTTTGCCTTCTCGGAACCGTCTAGATGCTGGACGACCAAAGAGGAAACCCGAGGGAGACTGGGGGAGGGGCACAGATGGAAAGGTGGGAGGGCGAACCGGGTTCTGGGTCGGGCCCGCACCCGAATCGATTGTGTGCTATGCGTGTGCGTGCTGCTAGTGTGCGTCTGCCTCGGCATCTCGCTCACGGCAAAAAAAAAGGACAAAAAAACTCCTGGTGCATCATCCGGCCAGCCTTTTTCCGAAAAGGGGATGTGGGTCTCTGCGGGCACCGATGAGCGGAGCGGAGCGGACGTCGGGATGACGATTCCAAGGACCGCCAAGGCGGATCGAGGGCGGATCCAGGGGCGGATCCAGGGCGGATCGGGTCTTTTCGGCCGACGCCCGTCCCGATGCTTGGGCATGAGGCCGACAGGTTGTGGCAGAAGCATCGGGCCGGGTGGACACGACGCAGACGGAGCCGGACGGCGACTCGGGATACTACACTACGTACTTGAACGCTTCAGGCTCTGGTGCGATGCTCCAAGTCGCTGCGGTGCGCTTTCGTTCACGCTCGCTACCTACTACTGTATGTAGAATCAAGATGGCAGGCCATGATTTCCCTGTGAACAGTACTATAGTTGCAGGAGTTATTACAGAGGAACAGTTATGCTTGCACATCTACGACTCCTGTTTTGATGTTCTTTCTCAGGACCACCCGAGATCCTCTTGCGACCGCTTCTTCCACGATCCTTCCATTGCCTCTTCCTCATCGTCATGTGTGTGTGCATATTCTCGACATTCTCGAAGGGTTTGGTGTACCCGTTCCCCACTATGTACCCCCCCCCCCCACCAGGCCGCGGCCGTCCGCGTTTGGCTGCCCGGATGGCTTATACGAGCTCATGACCGTTTCTTCTAGCCACCAGGCCCAAAGAGGGACAAAGCCAAACAGCACAATACGGTGTACTATATGAAGTACGCTACGAGTACGAAGTAGCGTATGCAGCAATCATGTCATTCGTATCAATGCGGCGGCCCTGGTTCCCCCCCCCTCCCCTCCGACCCATCGACCATCCCCACACGAACCGAACTGGCAGGGCTCTTTCGTTCCAAAATTGGCATCCATCGGGGGCGCCATCGCCAGGAACAACCCGATCAGGAACCGCAAAAGACATGGGGAAACAAGCCCGTGGAGCCCTAGCGTATGTACATGCTGTAAGGCTGGTCCAAGGATGGGCTGGGTCGGGCAAACCAGGCAGAGAGGTGTTGGCAGCTGTGGTGCACGCCTTCTCCGGCGAGGCTTGGGTGGGCAGGGAGCTCAGGGAGCCGAGGAGGCGGACGGCTGAAGAAGGCCAAAGAAGGGTGATGTACGCTAACGTTGGTACGAATTCAAAGCGCATTCATCTCGTGGCTTGCACCTCATGTTCCGCCGCAAGGCTACCCGGCGCGGCGCCCGTTGCCCATTTGTCATTTGTGTCGTGAAGCACATTCCCTCCCTCTCGAAAACACGGCGGCGGCAGGCCAGCGGACCACGACCGGGCTGGTCCCGTCCCCGTCCGTCATTGCGACTCGTTTCATAAGGGATTCTGTGGTCGGATCCCATCGACAGGTACCCGTGCTGTCAACGTGTCCCGGCACCATGGAATGCCGGTCAGCCGGAAGGGGTCGGCGGTCATGATTGGCTGGCGCAGCGCCGACGGCTGCGCCCGGACGAAGCCTGCCCTGCATCTGCAGCCTCCCCATGATGAGGGGCTTGGCACGAGATGATAGCCGGGGCGTATGTACGCAGTACATATATGCTAGCAGAGTACAGAATGTATGCAGGGCTGGCTGCAGCTCGGTCAGTTACACAGGCGGGACGGGCGCCGGGGACGGCGTCGAGCAGCCGCCTGAAGTGAATTGACGATTGGTTCAGACAAGAAGGGTTGTTTCTTATTTCTTGTTTATTTATTTTATTGTTTATTTTTTTTTTCAAGAAAAAAGTTACATTTGAGACTGGCTGAAGTAAGACACGGCAGTAACGATAAGAAAAGGTTTTCTTCCTCAAAGCGGAACACCCATGTACTCTCATCACACCTGGGCCGTCAAAATGATTGACGTACATTTTTTTTGCGGTGTGTTGTTGTTTGTTGATGGCCCTGCCCCCCCCCCCCCCCCCAAAGCGTCGAGGTCAGCGACGTCAAGAACGTCAGAGGAAGCCCACAGTGTGTCGAGAGGGAATCGAGAACTGTGTATGCGAACGAGCCTGGGCGGAAAAATACTCCACTCCCGCAAGCGCGATGTAACCCGACGCATGCGCGTCTCTGTTTCAGGAGAAGTGAGAGGATGACGATGACCCGGGAATTTACACAAGAACAGCAAACGGCCCGGGGAAGTGGCAAAGACCATCAACGGAAAATGGCCGGTTTTCAAACCACTACGACCATGCAATCAGCTCCCCTCGAGCGAACGGTCCGAGACACCTACGTCGTAGGTACGAGAAGAGTGAAACAGGGCCGGCTATGCCGCCGTCGCACGTGAAGGTTGGGGGGTTTTCCTGCTGGTCGCCTTCACATTGCGAGGGTTCGAGTTGCACGCCCATGTGCCTGCGAAAAGGCCCTTCAGGTCCACTCGTTCCTGGGCTGTTCCCGCTTTCTGGCTCTCCGAGGGACCTGACTGGTCGGGAACCGTTCAGATTTGTCCTTAGCGCAGAACCGGTTTCCCTTGGCGTGGGCAATCGGACCAAGCGACGGGACCGACACGCACACCCACTCCCCCCCCCCCCCCCCGGCCGGCCTCGCGGACATGCATCTCAGGCACGCACTGTCCAGGGCAGCCAAGTGGACTAGTGGCTGTCCAGTGCCCGTTGAAGGAAAGAGGATCACTTCAAACGTCCCGAGTCAGCCAAGGTCAGGTACCTTATCTCACCTCTCGCGTTCGCTGTTTTTTTCTCACTCTATCTCTTACACAGTACTAGTACTATAGCCATGGCCTGTCAACTATATTGAGATGCTACCTTCGGCGTAACGAATACTCCGGCTCCATCCATGCGACCACTGTTTGGGTGCTCCCCCGGCGCGACGACGAGAGCTCGGCTCCATGGGAAACTTATCGTGGTGACGAGCTTGCCAATGGCAGACGTAGACGCCAACTCCCATGGCATGCAACCTAAACATTGGGATGGGGTTGGCCGTACAAACCCACAGAAGCTGAACTCGACCTGCTTGTAGTGTGTGTATAGTACATAGCGTATCCGTTGACAGAGAGACAGTGTCTGGCGTTGAAGAAAAAACGGCCGCTGTCGCAATGGTCGGCCATGGTGGTACCGTAGGTGGACTTGCAGGGCAGGCCGCATCAGCGCATCACCAACTCGGTCCCCACCCACCCCTGCACAGTGCGCTTCTCCGTGTTTTCCAGGCCCTCTCTCTCCTGGTCCCTTAGCTGCAGGTCCCTCTCCCCCCAATGGATGGACAGGTTAGAAGGATGGCCGGGGGGGAGAGGGGGGGGTGTAGCAGCCTTGTCCCCTCCCTCGGACCCCCTCCCCCCTGAACCTCGCACCCTCTCTGCCCTTGGCCTGAGCGGCGAAACATGCAGATTCCGCACTCCTCTTCGTACGCCGGGCTCCCCCCCCATTCAACTTGATTCACATTCGCCCTGCCCTCCCGTCTCCATCAACCATCAATTACTTGTGCAGCTCACGCGACACACCGCCTGCTTGTCCCAGGCACACACACACATACTAACACACACACGGCTCTGCCCCTCGAATCTGAACCATCCGGCATTCATTCCCAATTCCAAAACACGCACACGCCATCTACCATTGTCTTCTTCTGCACTCATCGCGAACCAACCCGCGCCCTTTGCTCATCAAGTCCGATTCTTTTCTTCTTCCTCCCCTTCTCTTCATTCCATCTTTCAATTGTCTCCATCCCTCTCTCCATTCCACCCGCCAACCCCCTTTGTGGCTTTTCCTCGCCAGCCCCACACCGAGTTTGCGACCGGGAAACGCTTCTTTGCCTTCCACGAACTACTGCACCCCCGACGACGAACGAACAAAGCGGTCCCCCCCACGTCCCAAGCCGTCCCAACTCCTCGCTCGCCTCCTCCGTGTATCTCCGTCTTTCCGTCGAATCCACTCGTTTCTCTTCCTCTTTCAGTTTGTCGTCAGCAAGCGCGACCGCGATCGCGATTGAGAGCGAGACAGAGAGACAGAGAGAGAGACGTGGCGCATCGCGCTGCTTAGCTCTTGAACCCGGCAACCGTGGCGACCGCGACACCTCGCCGTCCTCCCTCCCTTTCTTTTTGAGAGAGAGAGAGAGAGAGAGCGAGAGAGCGAGAGAGACAGAGGCCCCGAGCCCCCCCCCCCCCCCCCCCCTCCCTCCGACCTTCTGAATCAATTCGGCTCTTCCGTCGGCGCCTCCTGTCAACATCATGTCTGTCATGTTACAGACGCCCTCCCGCGCCTCGACCGCCTCTTCGTCCTCCTTCCAACCCATATCCCGGCAAAACACAATGTCGTCCTACGATGGCTCGCGGTCCGCCCGCCAGTCCAAGCGGTACTCCATGTCCGCGCTCTACATGTCCATGTCGGCCAATGAGACGGACCTGGTGATCGAAGACGACCTGGCCAAGGCGCAAAAGACATTACGCGAGCTCAAGGCCAAGATCTCGTCGCAGTCCAAAAAGAACTTTGTCCTGGAGAAGGACGTGCGCTATTTGGATTCGCGCATCGCGCTTTTGATCCAAAACCGCATGGCCCTGGAAGAGGTGAGAGAGGGATAGGACCTCTGATCCGGCCGCCCGTTGCTTGCTTGCCTGGTGCGCTGACCTTGATCCCCCTCCCAGCAACACGAAGTCGCCAGCCACCTCGAAGACGCCACCGAAGTGCAGGAGGGCACCTTTCCCAACGATGACAAGACGCAAAAGTACGGCAACATGATGTTCCTGCTCCAGTCGGAGCCCCGTCACATCGCCCACCTTTGCCGCCTCGTCAACATGTCCGAGATCGACTCGCTGCTGCAGACCGTCATGTTCACCATTTACGGGAACCAATACGAGAGCCGCGAGGAGCATTTGCTCCTGACCATGTTCCAGGTGAGCCCGACCCGCCCGGGTTGGTTGGTTGGTGGGTTGGTCCTCGTCGTGCCCTCAAAGCTGACCTCCGTCTTTCCCAGTCCGTCCTGACCTACCAATTCGACACGACTCCCGAGTACTCGTCGCTCCTGCGCGCAAACACGCCCGTTTCGCGCATGATGACGACGTACACGAGGAGAGGTCCCGGCCAGAGCTTCCTTAAGTCGGTGCTCGCCGAGCGCATCAACAACCTCATCGAGCTCAAGGACTTGGATCTCGAGATCAACCCTCTCAAGGTCTACGAGCGCATGATCGAGCAGATCGAGCAGGACACGGGAAGCCTGCCCGCGTCCATGCCCAAGGGCATCACGCAGGAGGAGGCCGCCGCGAACCCCCAGGTGCAGGCCATCATCGAGCCCCGCCTCACCATGCTCACCGAGATCGCCAACGGCTTCCTCACCACCATCATCGAGGGCCTCGAGGAGACCCCCTACGGCATCCGCTGGATCTGCAAGCAGATCCGCAGCCTCACCAAGCGCAAGTACCCCGACGCCAACGACCAGGCCATCTGCACCCTGATCGGCGGCTTCTTCTTCCTCCGCTTCATCAACCCGGCCATCGTCACCCCCAAGTCGTACATGCTCATCGACGGCACCCCCGCCGAGCGCCCGCGCCGCACCTTGACGTACATCGCCAAGATGCTGCAGAACCTGGCCAACAAGCCCTCGTACGCCAAGGAGCCCTTCATGGCCAAGCTGCAGCCCTTCATCCACCAGAACAAGGACCGCGTCAACAAGTTCATGCTGGACCTGTGCGAGGTGCAGGACTTTTACGAGAGCCTCGAGATGGACAACTACGTGGCCCTCTCCAAGAAGGACCTCCAGCTCTCCATCACCCTCAACGAAATCTACGCCATGCACGCCCTCATCGAGAAGCACTCGGCCGAGCTGTGCCGCGACGAGAACTCGCACCTGTCCATCATCATGTCGGAGCTCGGCCCCGCGCCCCCGCTGGTCCCCCGCAAGGAGAACCGCGCCATCACCCTGCCCCTCTACAGCAAGTGGGAGACGGCCATCGACGACCTGACGGCCGCCCTCGACATCACCCAGGAGGAGGTCTACTTCATGGAGGCCAAGTCCATCTTCGTCCAGATCCTGCGCACCATCCCGTCCACCTCGGCCGTCGCCAAGCGGCCCCTGCGCCTCGAGCGCATCGCCGACGCCGCCGCCACGTCCAAGAACGACGCCGTCATGGTCCGCAAGGGCATCCGCGCCATGGAGCTGCTGAGCCAGCTGCAGGAGATGCGCGTCATCGACAAGAGCGACGGCTTTAGCCTGCTGCGCGACGAGGTCGAGCAGGAGCTGCAGCATCTCGGTTCGCTCAAGGAGGTGGTGCTGGCCGAGACCCAGAAGCTCGAGGAGGTGTACAAGACGATCCGCGACCACAACGCGTACCTGGTCGGCCAGCTCGAGACCTACAAGAACTACCTGCACAACGTCCGCAGCCAAAGCGAGGGCGGCCGCCGCAAGCAGCAGAAGCACCAGGTTCTGGGTCCCTACAAGTTTACGCACCAGCAGCTCGAGAAGGAGGGCGTCATCCAGAAGAGCAACGTGCCCGACAACCGCCGTGCCAACATCTACTTCAACTTTACGAGCCCGCTGCCGGGCACGTTTGTCATTTCGCTGCATTATAAGGGTACGTCTCCGCAGTTTCTCCTCCGGCCCCCTTGCCTTGTTGCCTTGAGAGAGCCCGTATGCTGACAGCCACCAGGACGCAACCGCGGCCTTCTCGAGCTCGACCTCAAGCTCGACGACCTGCTCGAGATGCAAAAGGACAACCAGGACGAGCTCGACCTCGAATACGTCCAGTTCAACGTGCCGAAAGTGCTCGCGCTGCTCAACAAGCGCTTCGCCAGGAAGAAGGGGTGGTAGGATGCACCTTGCTTCTCCTCTGGCAAGGCCAGCAAAGCGCGAGCATCCAAGCCGCAAAAGAAGCAGAAGCAGAAGCAGCAACAGCAGCAACAACAACAGCAGCTGCATGGTTTGGCGACTACCGCGACGACGACCACGCCGCCGACGACAACAACAACAGGTGAAGCAGCAACCACGGCGGCAAAAACGATACGCACACGCTTGCTGCTGCTTCGGCGGCGGCGGCAGCGGCGGCAGCAGAAGAAGCCATCCCGCGTGCAGAAGCAGAAACGGCAGCAGCAGCAGCAGCAGCAGAAGCAACCCGAGATGCGCCAGCTAGGACGGGATCTGGGGTGGCAGCTGCTGGTGCAACAACAACAGTGGCGATGGCATGATTGTACAGGCGTTGCTACACGGTTGGATCGCGCGCCATCGATGGTTTCCATGTCAGCGTTGACGCTGAGCGTCACGACGACATGATGCTGTTGGCAAAGCATCGAGAGGAGCCACGATCGGACAGCAGGGCGCGCAGGGGCGCGTGGGCGAGCTTGAAACAGTGATGAAAAGGGCCGCTGGGATGTATCGGCGGCGGCGGGAGCATATTGGGTACGGGCGGACGGGATGGGTTGGGTCGGGTGATGGACGGCGGACGAGGGACGAGACGAAACAGCCAACGACCTGGGACGTACGACGAAATCGACGATGGGAATGACGACGGTTGCTCGTACGCACTCTTACCGCTGCTCCTCTTTTTTTTCTTCTTCGTTTCATTCATCGACTTGGGATCGGGAGGGAGATCATTCTTGTTTCATTACGTTACCTATTAACCACATCCCCCTAATGAGCGCCCACTTTTCTGTTTTTGTTTCCTTGGTTTGTTTCCTCCCCCGTTTTTCCTCCTCCTTACAACAGGGTTACGCCGTTTCTCTTTACACGCATGCCCGCTCGTTATTTCCGGGAGGGATGGGAAATGGAACGGATGAGTGGCGGTGAAGGAAACCGAGCCTTTCTTCTTTGTGTTCTTGCTAACTACCCGGGCCGTCGTTGTCTTTGTTGGATTTTTTTTTTCGGTGGCTGGTGGCGGCGGGTTTTTTTACACACACTTCAGGCCTTGTGTTGGTAGTATTCTGAGCTGTTTTTTTTTTTTTTTTTTTTTTTTTTTTTTTTGCGTTTGCTGCTTGTTTCTTTTGTTGATACCACTTTGTCTTATGTGTACTGCAGTTACCAAGGGGTTCTCTCTTCTTTCTTTTTGCAGCGGGGTTTGTAACACATGTGGATTGTTGCTCAGCCGCAAGGTGCCTGCTCTGGGACGAAATCGATTCTCTTAGATACCTAAGGTACTTGCCTACTACCTCTTGCTACGCGTCCGGCCGACCGACCAGGCCCCTTTTTGTGAACCGTGTACGTTGCGTTGTGCTTGCCTTTTGGAACAAAAGGGGGAAAAGGTTCGGGACGTTTCGTGACTTTGCCTCCCTGGCTGGGATATTTTGAGGCGGTGTGGTATGTGGTGTGCTTTCTGGGACGTTGGTAGGAAGCGGTGGTGTTGTGGAATGGTAACATTACGGATCGGATGGGGGAGGCCTCGAATTGGGCTTGTGTCACGCGATCTGAGGCGTTGGTGGTGCAGGGCAAGCTCATTCGTGCTATGAGGGCGCCTCTGTTGCCATTCCTCGATACCTTACCCAACCGGACCCAGGGCGTATGTCTATGTACAAGTAGGGCCTTGCTGCATCTCCCGGCCCTCGGGGACGGGATCCGAGACGGCTAGGCCAGGGCTTTGCAAGGTTCCGTGGCGTGCATGCTGGCATGATCCTAACGCCGGTGGAGAAAGGTATGTGTGCGTGTGTGTACTGCGTACTGTGTATACGGGTCGCTTTGCTTGCTGGAGGGGGTGGGAAGTTGCGAGAGGGCTGGATCCCTTCGTGGACCATGGTCGGCATTTGCAGGTGGTGATTGATGGTGGTGGCGGTGGTGGTGGAAGTGCTATGCTCGTTGTGGAAAGGAAGGCATCAATCCTGACGTCATAGCTACTAGACCTGAACTTGACCACCCATGGATGCAACTAGGTACCTTGGTAAGTGATGTGGGTTTGCGGATGGATGGGTGCGTGGGTGTTTGTCGGGATCACCGACTCCCAAGAGAGGAAGAGAAAGGGAGAGCAGGCTGTTTGTTCGCTGGTTGGCCGGGCAGCAGATGGCAGAATGAACTGGTGAAAATGCTATGAACGGCGTTCAAGTTCCTGACAATGCACCCCTCAATGCTCCCATGCATTCGAGACTTAAAAAAAAAGGTAGGATCATGGAGTGAGGAACCGACTCCAAGGGATGGGTAGAGGTTGGGACCTCTCGGCACACTCCGCTCTTGGGCAACGACATGGCGTGATGGGGGGAGACACAGCTCTGCGTGCACGACTCGTATCTCCGGCAGCCGGGGGCGCTGGGGTGATGGTGGGCTGGTTAGCGCCGCCTGGCAACTCTCCCCCCCACGACGAACGCGGGTGTCATCGCTTGCGCGGGTATGCGTTTGCCCCGGGCCTCGAACCTTGGAATCCGAAAAGAGCGCCAGAGTCTGGGCCCTTTTCCCCAGCGGTGCATGGCGAACCGGCCGGCCGGCAGTTCAAGTGGTGTTAGATAGTTACAGGGCTGGGCTGGTCATGCAGGGCTGGCTCTGGGAGGCCGGGAGAGATCACCTCAGGGAGGACGGAGAGGGGAGAGGTCTAGCTAACAATGCCTTTCTTTTTCTTTTTTTTCTTGAAGAAAGAAAGAAAACCAGTCTTTATTTTTTTTTCTCTACTCTTTCTTCCCCCCAAGACCACCTGGAATGCAAGGAAATGGAAATGTCCCTCCAATACTTACTACACAGTATACGGGTCAAAACCTGCCGGTCGGCCGCCAGCCGGCGTGGCGGATGCCGGTGCCTGACCCACAGCGGCAGGTTATCACGCCACTCGGCGCCGCGGCTTTCGGAAGCCCCAAGACGGAAGGACCCGCAAACGTCCGACGTCGATTCATTGGATCTTGACCCCGATTATTGGGTCTGGAAATCATGAGCCCTGAGCTATCATGGACCGTCTCCAACGGCCGATCGGTCGGCCCCGTTCTTGGAGGGCTGGACCCCAGACGGCCTTGCATGGCGAGGGCCGGGGGGAATGGGAGGATGGGCCGGAGGTCGAAGTGTCGTGAAAGGTGGACAAGGTCGAGCCACTATGGCATCTCCATGCATCCTGATGGCTATTGTCCCTGACCGGAGCTGACCTCGAAGCACGTATAAATCCAAAGCTCACCTTCCTCCTACCCATCGTCCTAGTTCTTCTCTCCTTTCCTCTCCATACCCAACAGGTCAAGCCAACTCCAAGTCCGTTCCATTGGCGATACCAAAGCCATCATCATCACCACCACCAATTACACACCTACGTGTACGCACCCAACCATGGGCGACGCACCAGACGACGCCAAGAGCATCAGCCCCTACGGGCCAGCTCGCTCCACCGTCAAGGGAGAACCCCTTTCCCAAGACGAGATACAAAAGTACAACGACTTCTTCAAGGCGTCGTTGTACCTCAGCCTCGGCATGATCTACCTCCGTCAGAACCCCCTCCTTCGCGAACCCCTCAAGAAGGAGCACCTCAAGGCCCGGCTGCTGGGCCACTTTGGCTCGGCCCCCGGCCAAATCTTCACCTACATGCACTTCAACCGCCTCATCAAAAAGTACGACCTCGACGCCATCTTCATCTCGGGTCCGGGCCACGGCGCCCCGGCCGTTCTCTCCCAGGCCTACCTCGAGGGCACCTACTCGGAGGTCTACCCCGAGACCTCCGAGGACGAAGAGGGCTTGCAGAGGTTCTTCAAGCAGTTCTCCTTCCCCGGCGGCATCGGCTCGCACGCCACCCCGGAGACCCCGGGCAGCATCCACGAGGGCGGCGAGCTGGGCTACTCGGTGTCCCACGCCTTCGGCGCCGTCTTTGATAACCCCAACCTCATCGCCCTGACCATGGTGGGCGATGGCGAGGCCGAGACGGGCCCCCTGGCTACCGCCTGGCACAGCACAAAGTTCCTCAACCCCATCACCGACGGCGCCGTCCTGCCCGTCCTGCATCTCAACGGCTACAAGATCAACAACCCCACCCTCCTCGCTCGCATCTCCCACGACGAGCTCGAGCAGCTGTTCCGCGGCTACGGCTACACCCCCTACTTCGTCGAGGGCGACGACCTCAACACGATGCACCAGGCCATGGCCGCCACCTTGGAGCAGTGCGTCCTCGAGATCCGCCGCTTCCAGCAGGAGGCCCGCGAGTCGGGCAACGCCTTTCGCCCGCGCTGGCCCGTCATCATCCTCCGCACCCCCAAGGGCTGGACCGGCCCCCGCAAGATCGACGACAAGCTGCTCGAGGGCTACTGGCGGTCCCACCAGGTCCCCATCACCGACGTGCACAGCAACCCCGAGCACCTGGACCTCCTCGAGCGGTGGATGCGGTCCTACGAGCCCGACCGCCTGTTCCCCGGCGGCCGCATCGACCCGGAGCTCCGGGCCGCCCTGTGCCCCGCCGGCAACCGCCGCATGAGCGCCAACCCCGTCGCCAACGGCGGCCTGCTGCGCAAGCCGCTGCGGCTGCCCGACTTCCGCGACTACGCCCTCGCCGTCGACAGGCCGGGCGCCACCTCGGCCGCCGGCATGGCCAACATGGGCCGGTTCCTGCGCGACGTCGTGGCCCAGAACCCGACCAACTTCCGCCTCTTCGGCCCCGACGAGACCGAGTCCAACAAGCTGGCGGCCGTCTACGACGCCGGCAAGAAGGTCTGGCTGGGCGAGTACTTTGACGAGGACGCCAACGGCGGCAACCTGGCGCCGGCCGGCCGCGTCATGGAGATGCTGTCGGAGCACACGTGTGAGGGCTGGCTCGAGGGGTACATCCTGACGGGCCGCCACGGCCTGCTCAACAGCTACGAGCCCTTCATCCACGTCATCGACTCGATGGTGAACCAGCACTGCAAGTGGCTCGAGAAGTGCCTCGAGGTCGAGTGGCGCAGCAAGATCGCGTCGCTCAACATCCTGCTGACGGCCGTCGTCTGGCGCCAGGACCACAACGGCTTCACCCACCAGGACCCGGGCTTCCTCGACGTCGTGGCCAACAAGAGCCCCGAGGTGGTGCGCATCTACCTCCCGCCCGACGGCAACTGCCTGCTCTCGTGCATGGACCACTGCCTCCGCTCCTCGGGCTACGTCAACGTCGTGGTGGCCGACAAGCAGGAGCACCTCCAGTTCCTCCCCATGGACGAGGCCGTCGTCCACTGCACCAAGGGCATCGGCATCTGGCCCCGCTTCAGCACCGACGCCGGCGCCGACCCGGACGTGGTCATGGCCTCGTGCGGCGACGTGTCGACGCACGAGTCCCTCGCCGCCATCGACCTCCTGCTCCGGTACTTCCCGGACCTCAAGATCCGCTGCGTCAACGTGGTCGACCTCTTCAAGCTCATCTCGCACGAGCACCACCCCCACGGCCTGACCGACGCCGAGTGGACCGCCCTCTTCACCGACAACACGCCCGTCATCTTCAACTTCCACAGCTACCCCTGGCTCGTGCACCGCCTGACGTACAAGCGGCCCGGCGCCAGCGAGAACCTGCACGTGCGCGGCTACCGCGAGAAGGGCAACATCGACACGCCCCTCGAGCTCGCCATCCGCAACGGCACCGACAGGTTCAGCCTGGCCATGGACGCCATCGACCGCATCAAGCACAAGCTCGGCAACAGGGGCGCCGCCGCCCGGGAGGCGCTCCGGGACGCCCAGATCCGCGCGAGGAACGAGGCGTTTGAGGAGGGCGTGGACCCGGCGGCGCTGAAGAATTGGTCGTGGGAGCGGGGGAGCGCGGCGTCGAACTGATGGGACGGCATGAAAGCTCCGGCAGGAAGCTAGAGAGGAGTCATGAGGATGAAGATGATGATGGGAGGAATGCTTTTTTTTTTCCTTTTTTTTTTGGCGTTGGAAGATGGCTTGCTTTCGGTTTCATGTAGATTTCCCCGGGTTTCTTCTCATGATTGGTATGCTTCTCGCGGTTCGTTTGTGGTTATTCAAAAGAGGTAATCATAGAGCTGAGTTGATCCATGATAAAAGCAAGAGGGGTTGGTTTCTCTGCGTTGATCCCTTTGGGTTTCGAAGCTTCAGAGCATGAAGGTGAGATGCGGTGGTTCGGTCCATCGTAGTACAAAGAGGCCACGACGCCGACCTAATGATCTGCCTACTGCGTAGATACGCAGACTTTCGATTGACTTGCCCGTTCACCGCGATCCCGGATGCCGACGTGACATTGAGCGTGGTTTCCTACCGCATTTGCTCAAAGGCTGGATACGTGACAGATTCGTCGATGGCGACGGCGACGATAACGATGTGGTTTGCAAACTGAAGAGGAATTTGGAGGAGAGGTACTCACCTTGTGCTGAGCTCACCACGCTGCGTCAGACACATCACGAATCACTCGGGGCGAGCCAAAGGGATAAAATTTACGCTGGTTGATTTCTATGTACCGATCTATCCATCTATATACATTTCTCTTTCTCTCTCTCACGAACCCTTTTTCCTTTCCTTTTTTTTTCTTTCTCCGTTTTTCTGTGTCTTTTTGTTTTTGTATGTATTTCTTCTTTCTCTATTTCGCTTTCTCTCTTTCCTCACTCCGGGTAAATCACCTGAAACCACTCCGAGTCGTCCTCCTCTTCCTCCATCTCGCCGCACTCGGCTGCGAGCTGCTTCAGGTGCTCGGGAGGCTCTTCCTTCCGAGCCTCGTCGAGCTCCGGCGCCGCCAGAAACTCCTCCTCGAGCATCTTCTCCAGCTCCCCATCATCCATCGCGTCCAAGTCCTCTTGAGAATCGGGAGAGGCCGGAGGCTGGACGGGGCCGGGAGCAGGGGTGAGAGCAGGAGCAGGAGTAGGGGCAGGAGTAGAAGCGGGAGAAGGCGCTGGAGCAGGAGAGGGCGGGGGTGAAAACAAAGGGCTTGAGTCACGCTTGCGCTTGCGCTTGTGCTTGTGCTTGTGGTTACGGGGAGCCGGGGCTTTGTCGCGGCGGGCAGCCGGGCTCAGGACCTTGAGAAGCGCGGCCGCCCGTGCGTTGTCATTGCACATGGCCAGGAGCTCGCAGACGCGCTTGAGCCAGCGCGACCCCGGCCCGCTCGGGTCCCAGCAGGGCTTTCCGGCTCCTGCGCTTTTGTCATTGTCGTCGTCGCCGCCGTCGTCGTCGTCCTCGGTGAGGTCGACCTGGGGAAAGGCGTCCTCCAAACGCTTGAGCGCAGAGGCAGGATGCGTGTTGGCCGCGAGGAGCATCTGCCGAGCCGCGCCGCGGTCCAGCGGGATCCTCGCTTGAGGGTCCAGGCCCAGGGTCCTGAACAGCTTGCGCTGCATCGCGAGAGCCTTCCTGCGCCTCTTCTCGTCCTCCTCCTCCTTTTTTCTTTCGGCCTCCCAGATGTCGGCCAGCGACGGCCCGACGTAGCTCGGGTCCGGCAGGTTGAGGCCTGCCTTGCAGCAGGGCCGAGGGGGGCAGCCCGCCTTCTTCCACTCTTCCGCGTCCTTGTAGTACGCGGCCACCTCTTCGCGCTGCTCCTTGGGCCACATCCGGCCGAGCCGGCGGTTCACCTCGTGGCGCCAGGGCAGGCTCGGGATGGCGCCGACAGGCTCGCGTGGCTCGTACTTGAGCCGCTCGTTCCACGCGTGGTAGAACTCGTGCTGGCGTTCCTCCTCCTCGCGCTTCGCCTTCTCCTGCGTTTCCTTCTCGCGCCGCTCCTTCTCGCGCTGCTCCCGGACCTGCGGGTCCTCGGCTTGTTCTTTCTGGCTTTGCTTCTCTTGCTTCCACCGCTGCAGCCAGGCCTGCCGCTGCTCCTCAAGAGACGGCTCACGGGTCGGTTGCGGCTGGATCTGCTGCTTCTGCTGCTGATGATTCTCTTGGGTCTGCTGGCTTACGATGGCTTGAACTTGGGCCATCACATCCTCATCAATCAGGCCATCTCCAAGGCCAGCCGGAACCTGCAGCTGCTGGCCTAGCTGCTGGCCTAGTTGCTGGACCCCTGGCTGTTGGACCTGCTGCTGGGCTGGCTGTTCTTGGGCAGGCAGCTCCTCTCGGGCAGTCAAATCTATCATGTCACCAAGGGGAAGAAAGTCGTCCCAGGTCAAGTCTACGTTGGTGGCAGGGCTGGCTGCGGTGGGTTCGGAAGCAGCGGGGGCCGGCGCAGCAGGGAAGGCAACCGGCGCCGAGGAAACAGGCACGCAAGGGAACGCTCTGGGAGGGGAGGCAGCGCGAAGAGGGGATGCAGCTGGAACCGGGGACATGGCATGGGCTGCGGACGTGGCCCGGGCCGGCGAGGCAGCCCTGGCCGGGGAAGACGGAAACACAGCGGCCGGGGAGGGAGCCGCAAAAGGCACGCTAGGGAACATGGGGTCTTGAGGCCCGCCCGTGGAGTTCACGCCGGGCCACGGCTGCAAGTTGAAGGAGCCCGGATTGAAGCCGAACCCGGCAGAGGCTGGCATGCCGGACGTGGACATGGAAGGCCAGGCGCCGGACCAGCCGGGCATCGGACCCGAGGCGGCGCCAGGCACGCCAAAGGCGTTGGGCGTGGCAGAGGAGGGCGTGCGCGTGGAGGGAGCGGCGGCAGCCGAGCCGATGATGAGCCCGTCGGGAAGGCCAGCCGCGGGCTGGTGCGCCGACTCGGCCTGGGCGGCGGCGATCTCGGCTCGGATCGCCTCCTTCGTGTTGGGGTCAAAGGGGCATTCCTGGTACGTCCGGCCCTTCATGACCGACTCACGGATGACGCGGAGGTAGAGCCCGGTGCGCTTGAAGTGGGCCTCGGAAGCGCGGAGGGCGGACTCGAACCGGGAGTACACGTCACGGCTGGGCCGGCGAGAGGCGGAAATGTAGGCGCGCTCCTGGTTGGCATCGTCCACTTGGCAAGGCCGCTTGGCCGTGGGAGAACCGAAGACGATGCTTTCGGGGAAAGAGCGCTTCTGAGAAGCTGTGTACATCATCTTGATGGACTGCCTGGTTGGATGGGGATGGAAGGTGATGATGATGATGGGATGGAGGCTTCTAATCGGCCTTGATAGAATCTAGGGAGGAGCAGCTTCGCACGCCCTGGAGATGGCTCTCGATGGCGGAGGATGGAATCGCTTCACACGGAAATGCTGGGGGGAAATGCCAGACCTGTCAAGACGATAAATGGGAAGGCTGGTAGTGTTCCATGGGCTAGTGTGTCTAGCGTGATGGGTGACGTAGGTACGCGTGGAATGGATCTCGAGACCCGGTGCACGTGATGACCGGAGCGTGGTTAGAGATGTCCAGATGGTGAACAATGGCGGCTGGTGATAGCAACCAATCTACAAGTGCCCGTAGGTGTTGGATTCGATCTTGGTTGCAGAACAAAGGAAAAAGAAGAACGGAGCAGACCTTGGGGGGACCGGCCGTCTTTATATACCTGATGGTGTGAAGCTTGGACCGCTCCTGACACGTCAGAAGACGTGAACAAATGCTTCAGAAACAGTCAATACTTCTGCTGTGACTTGCTATGCGAGTCAATATGCCTGGAAACTCTTTCCATGGCCTCATATTTGCAGGGAAGATGTGTCATGGAGCATCATAGTTGCCACAATGGTCGAAGAACGTGAGTGACTGCATGGGTGACTCAAGATGGCCAAACGGGTGCCCGAAAGGCGTGTACGCTCGAAGTACGTGGTGATGCTGCAGACGGCGATGCAGAAAGAGAGTCGAGAAGAAGACGAGCGTTCGTCAGCAGGGGGGATAGATGGTAGTGATCTCCCAGTTGTCATAGTGGCAAGCCGGGGAAGAAGGAGGACGTTGAGTCTGTATTCATTACTCGTCTCGTGGAAACATCCAAAACGAGAGTGCCGCGGAAAGGGTGATTATACGAGCATTATGTCTAAAAGCATCTCAATCCATGGTTAGGTGGTCGAGTGTACAGATGCGCGTCGTGCGCCGAATAGTCCATGCAAAAGGTCCCCAAGGCCTTAGGGACGCTGGTCTCCCTCGATGCCGCACGGCAAGATTCTGTATGGGTGATAAAGGGCTTCACCTGGTTTGTAAAGCACGGTTCTATCTCCAAGACCCACGCGACATCTAGCATTTTCACAGGTTCTTGCTGGTCTCGGCTCTGTTGTATGGCTTTCGGAAACAATCGGTGCGCTGCTACCGAGATAGCGAATGCCCGAAACGTTGAAAGCGTCCCGTAGTGAATCAATTAGGGACCCATACAGTCTTGTTTGAACTTGTCTTATCTACTTTCGCATCTTCTTGTGTTGTTTTCAGTACTCCGACAGCTCTTCTCCACAACTTAATCGGTGAGGTCAATAGCCAGTCTATCGGTGAGTTAGAGTCTCACGAGACGGACCAGTCACGTTAACGTGTAGCTGAAACCAAGGTTGGCCAAGGCAAATAACAAGATATCGTCACGTTTTGGCATCCAAGCGTCCCGTTTACCCGGGACGTAAGGGGGAAGTAAACAAATGGAAACAATAGGCCCAGCAACCGCCAAGAGGTCTCAACAGATTGCGTTTGGAAACATTTTCCAGGACCGCGCTATAGGAGAACCCAACATTATGCCCACTTCTCTCACCGCTCGTCATGGGGCAACCTAGTGAGGAATGAATCCCGTCATTCACAAATCGCGTCAACGAACCGCATCAGAATATATCTCGCCACCTTCTGGTACACACTACCTACGTCAGACAATGTAACTATCGTCAGCACATTTTGACCGATGATGAAAGCCTCCCTGTCTCAGTACTTGCTTGGGTATCATTCCATCCTCGCTGCTGGGATTAAGCAGTCGCCTCCTCCCCAGCCTTCTCCTTCTTTTGCTTCTTCTTCTTCTTCTTCTTCTCCTCTTTGCCATCTTCGCCATGGGCAGCCTCGTTTGAGGTGCCTTCGCCGTTTGGAGCATCCTTCATTTCCACATCCTCAGTTTCCTCCTGGCCGTTGGCCTCTGCCTTGGGTTCGGCATCCTTGGCCTCCTTTTCTTGCCCCTTTGCCTCGCCCTTCTTGACTCCCTTGGCCTTCTTCTTTGCCTTCCCCTCTCCGTCGTCCGCCTTCCCCTTCAGGCTTTTCTCATCCTCTCCAGACTTGCCCTTGGCCTTGCCCGCGGGCTTTCCACTCCCCTTCCCAACGGATTTCCCCTTCTCCTTCTCCTCCTCCGCCTTAGGCTTCGGCATCGCCGCCACCCTGGCGTCCTCTGGATCCACCTCCTTAGCCCACCTGACCCAGTCGTGCCGGCGATATTTCCAGTAATCTCCGCGCCACGTGTGCCAGACGTTCCGGCCCAGCCATGTCGTGCGAAGCTCCTTCTCGTGCTGATCCAGCAGCGACATGGCATTTTCCTTGAGGTAGAACGGTACGACGGCCGGAGTCCCGTTGGCTTCCTCTTTGTTTTTCTTGTTCGTGGTCGCGTGGGAGGGGACGGAAATGATGGCGTTGACGATGGCGCTTCCGTGCTGCGAGCCGGCGACTTCGAAGAATTTCGGGAGCAAGGCGGCAACGAGCAGCTTGTGGAAGTGGGGGATCTGGGCGGGGACGGCGAGGGCCGAGGTGAGGATGGCTGCCGTAGGCCCGGAGGATGTGGCGAGGTGCACGAGCTGATCGGTGGTGAGGGAGAGGAGGGATTGCTGGATGGCCTTGGACGTTGCGCCGGGGATTTCGAGCATCGTCGTCACGACCTGGCTGCCGTGGGTGACCAGGGCGGATTTGTTCTTGGAGTCGGGGGGTTGGAAGCCGTCGGGCTTGGACTCCTTCGCGGGCTCATTCAGGAGGCAGAGCTTGGGGACGATGTGCTTCCAGTTGCCGCCGCAGGCTTTCGTGAGGGCCTGCAGAAGGGAGGCGAGCTCGTCGGTCGCATGGCGGACGTGGCAGCGCTCGAAGAAGGCCTTGATGACGTTGAGACGGCCCTTCTCAACAAAGGTTCCAATCTCGGGAAGCGATTGCTCCACGGCAGTGCTGAGGTCAACCTTGCCGAGGCGGTTCAGGACCCGGATGGCCGGGTAGGAGGCGATGTCGTTGCGGAGAAGGCTCTGGATGCGGGGGACAAAGATCTTGGTCTGCAGGCCCCGGAAGATCTTGCCCGGGCAGTGGGTGATGAGGGTCTCGAGGAGTCGGGACCCGACCGGGTCGTAGAGCATGCTGTTGACAAACTCGCACGCAGCCGACTTCTCATCGGCGAAAGAGGCCGGCGCATCGGGCACCAGCCTCTCGAGGAGCGACGGACCCGACGCCGCAGGCTCTTCTTCTGCCTCATCGGCCTCACTTTTGGCTTTCTTCTTCGTCTGTTTGGTCGGCTTGGCCTGTGCCGACGTGGTGATCTCGAGCTCGAGCAGGAGCTGCAGGGTGGGGTTGCCGGTGGGATGCTTCGCGAGGACGCGCAGGGCCGTGGGGTCGAGGTTGGCTGTGGAGTCGCTGATGATCTTGGCGATGGCCATGGAGAAGGAGTTGGGAACGACTCTTGGCTCGGAGCCGAGGGCGGCACCGATCGAGGCGCCCTCCACCGTGATGTATTCCTTCCCTTTGCCCTGCAGAAGGGACTTGGTGCCGGCTTGGTTGAGGGGCCGCCCGGACAGGACAACCAGCAGAACGCGCAAGGCATGCGAGCCGTAGCGGTGCGACAGCAGGAAAGACAGGTGCGTCTCGAGCTCGTCCAGGGTCAGCAGGAAGATGTCCTCCATGGACGCGTTGATGGTTTCGCGCATGTTCTCATCGACATCCTCGTCGTCTTCGGAGTCGGGTTCTTCGGCCTTGCCGCTCAATTCTGCGGTGACGACCGGGGCGCTCATCAGGAACAGCTTCTCGCAGCAGTGGCTGGCGAAGCGGTGGGTGATGAGGGACATGAAGTGTCCGGCGAAGGCGGCGAACAGGCGTTTCTTCTGGCGGGTCGTGGACAGCAAAATCAGGCGCTCCATAAGACGCGAACATGATTGGCTGCTGGCCAGCTTGAGCTCCTTGCCGTGCGCTTCACGATAAACGCTGCTGAGGAAGAGCGTGCGGGCCTCGGGCGTGGGGAAGTCGTTGAGCTCGAGCATCTCGTCGGCATGACGGAAGTACTCCTGTTCCTTGTCGTCGAGCATGCCAAAGAACTCGCGCTGAAACTGGCCGGCGGCGTCATGTTGCCCGTAAGAGTCGTCGTTGAGGGTCTCGTCGCCATGGGGATCGAGGGTGAAGAGCTCGTTGTTGTCAGGGTCGGTCTTGTCGTCGGCATGGCGTTGTCGTTTGGAGGAACGCTCCTCCTGGTCGGCGAGCTCACGGCCGCGCTTCCTGGCGCGCTTCTCGTCGCGAATCTTTTCGCGCTTTGACTTTCTGACTTTGGCCATTTTGACGTTGGATGGCTGTTGCGGCGGTAACAAGGCACAAAGGAAGAGAAGAAGAGCGAGCGGAAGGATGGAACGCTGCGCGAGTTGACCATGGAAAAAAGTTTATCTTATCGGGACTGGGACTCAGGTCTGCAACAGGCAGACGCAGCCCAGACGGGAAAAGTGGGTCCGCCGCCGAGCTCCCGGGAGAGAAGTGGGGCCATGGGTTCGGGGAGGCGTCAGGCGCCGGCTGTCAGGCTCCGGGGTGCCCCCACCGGATGGTTCATTTCTGCCGGGCTTTCTTCCGCAGGATCCATGCCTCGTCACATGCTTTCGCCCATCGAGCCGAGACCAGGCCTGTCTGGGGCGTCCCCATGACATCCGCCGTTGGCGAGACTGAGCAAGACGTGGTGTGTCACTTCGGAGAAGCCGGGACGCAGCCGCAGCGCCAGCCCTACAGCAGGTGCACGGGAAGGAAGAGAAAAGGGGGTTGGTTGGGTGCCGATATTCGCCAAGGCGGCAAGCCGACGTCCAACGGTCCAACGCACGGGGGAGCAAGGGACCATCTAAGACATCCAGAGGCACACAAATATCTCTGTTACCGCCTCTCGCGGAAACTTGCGTTTCACCAAATCCATCCTCCTGACGGGCGATGAACCCTAGCCCAACCGTGTCAGCATGGCTGCACCACCGCCGTCGCAACAACCGGCCCCGGCCGTTGATACGTGCTTCTTCCAACCGCAAATCGGCGACCGCTCCTCCACCAACTACGCCTACACCGACCTGCCCGGGAGACTTATTGTCCGGGACATCGTTTTGTTCTTCCGATGCGCCTGGGCCCTCCCCCACCTGTTTTTCCCCTTCACTCGCACCAACTCGGCCGAGCTGAGCGAGCTCGAACCAACCTTGGCCAACTTCCACTCGCTCGCCATTCATTTGATTCTCTCCGCGCTCCAGCTGTCCGCTCTCATCTCACTCCCGTGGTTGTTCCCGCTTCCGGTCTGGGTTGCCGCTGCCCTTGTGGCCGGCTTCCTGCTCGTCAACAGAGCCCTTTGCAGCCTTCTCGACGGGCCCGGGGTTGAGTTCCACTCGGACCCAAAGTATGCGCCGGCGCTGCCGGAACACGCTCACGAGCAATGGATCTACATCAACGGCGTCATGACAGGGTGCGTCATCCGCGGGGCGTTCGTGAGCCGCACCGACTGACCCATGCGCCCTAGATCCCACTGGATGCAGACCAACATCAACCGCCTAGCCGTCACCTTTAAGCGGCCGATTCTGGGCATTCATAATAAGACGTGAGTGGGATGAGCTTCCCGCTCCTTTCTGTTCCGACAGCCTCGCGCTGACAAGGCCCGAAGCTATGGTCTCCTCCTCGACATCCTCGAGTGCCTCATCCAACGCAACTTGGGCTACGCCACGACCGACGTGCGCGTCTGCTACCAGATCATCAAGCAGAAGCTCTACAACCCGCAGTATTCCAAGATCGTCCTGATCCTCCACTCGCAGGGCGGCATCCAGGGCAGCCTGATCCTGGACTGGCTGCTGCAGGAAACGCCCCAGGACCTCCTCTCCAAGCTGGAGATCTACACCTTTGGCAACGCCGCCAGCCACTTTAACAACCCGCACCGCCGCGTCAGCACCGAAAGGCAGGCGAGGAAGGCCGCGCTCGCTGCATCCAACGATCCTGCCGGGCTTGCCACCCCTCCCCAGGCCTCCGACCTCACCCGCGTCACCGACCCCTGCGACCCTCCCATCCGCGCGATCCGCCATATTGAGCACTACGCCCACGCGCGTGACTTTGTCGCCCTCTGGGGCGTCTCGCACTTTGCCGCTTCTCCTCCTCCGGTAGTATGCCCGCATACCAAAGAGGCAGCCCCGGAACTTCTATCCTCCTCCTCTTCCCAAGACGCTATCGGCCACGTGATGATCCCGCGCTTTGCCGGCAGACTCTTTGTGCGTGCCGGCCCGTTAGGAACCGGTCACCTGCTCGTGCGGCACTACCTCGACGGCATGTTCACTTTACGGGAGGAAAAGGACGAGAACGGGGTGCCGCTGGGCGTGGCGGACGGGGACGGGGAGAACGAATTCATGGAGAGCGAGGTGGCGCTGTCGGGCGGCGTTTGCGAGAATGGAACGAGGCGCGGAGAAGGGAACGGGAGCGATTTGGGGCTTGACCAAGGTGGGGGGGAGGTGAACGGGCTGAGCCCGGTGAGGGAGAGGAGGAGAGGGCGCGGGACGGAGGGAGAGGGGAAGAAGGTACAGGCTCGGATGAAGGTGAAAGAGCTGAGCCGTCTGTGGCAGTACCGTAACGGGAGGAGTCCTGAGGATGTGGCGCCGTCGTCGGGGAAGGGGTCGAATCGCGTGGCGAGGGGATGAGACCTAACCTCTGATGAGAGAGGTGTTGGCCGAGTGGGGCTGTGGTTGGAGCGGTAGCTAGAGGTCGGCAATACCCTGGATTCTAGGGACAAAGCGGTTCTCATTACTGTGGAGAGTGGTAGTTGGCATGCATCGTTAGAATTGTATGTAGAGAGATGCCCTATAAGAAAACCGGGCTCCGGGCAGACCGCTACGAGCGAGGTTCTGGGTGTTTGGACCATCTGTCACCCCTGCTCAGTACCGTGGAGAAGAGAAGTCGCCTATCCCTACCATCCAGGGCGACTGCCGAAGGGAAGCCCAGGTGGTTATTGCTCATGACATCCGAGTTGGACTGTGCTCAGGATCAAAGCTGAAATCGGCAAGGTCTCCGTGAAGGGCTTGTGAGGCCAATTTCAGGGCACCCATGATGCCGGCACATCGGCGGAGATGATCGGGATCTTGAACCAAGGGACTTGTCTTCCATCCCGTACCCTCATCGCCTACTAGGTAGTTATGAAGAACATGTTACTGACTGTATGGTTACGTACGCCCTGTGAGTGTATATATGGGTGACGCTGGTGTGAGGTCACCCAGATAGAAGGGCTGAATTCCAGGTGGGCTGACCCCCACGGCGTAATTACCTCTCGTCAGTGTAAGCCCATCGCAACCCTCCCTGGCGTAACTTGCTGATGGCGTACCATAGTCCAACATTCCTGGTTCGGTCCTATCGAACCACGCGATTCAAGCCACCATTGTACCTGATGTTCTGATAGAGGGGTCAACCGTCCTTTTTTTTTTTTAATTGGTTTTCATCCTTTCTCCTCATCGAAGTTTATTCCCCCCTCCCCCTTTTCCATTCACAAGCTCACAAGCATCCCTTCGATTGTGAGTGGTATTGCTTTGACCCTTTTTTTTCTCCGGAGTAAGCGACGTCCAAGCGACGTGAACGTTGCGTCGCATTGCCTTGGCGCTGCAAAATTACGCAGCTAAGCTCGTCAGTTGGTCCCTACAAGACTCCACCGCCCCAAGCGACCGGATCGAGCCGACCAAGGTCGACCGCCTCAGCTCGACATCCACCATCGAAACCCCCCTAGCAACCGACCCGCAAAGCAAAACACCGCCTCTTCTGTCGCGTGCGTCACGACGCTGGTGGTCGTCCTCGTTTCGAACACGCCGTCCCGGCCAAGCTCCAACTCAGGCATCTCCTATCATTCCTACTTGTATACCTACCAAGTCACATACGGCACGGATTCGCACGCACGCAAGCCCAGAGAGAGAGAGAGAACGAGAGAACGAGAAAGCGAGACATACATGCATACCCGCCCCACACAGGGAGAGACACACATATCGAAGTGCACATCTACATAACGCACACACATCTATACCCACGCTTACACACACGCACGCACGCGCACGCGCGCGAATACACCCAATCGACCCCCTGAAGCATGAAACCGGGACACACTCCCACGGCGTCGGTGGACGCCTCCGCCTCGGCGGAGCCGGTGCACATCAGCATCACGCTGTGCGGCGACGGCGGGTGCGGCAAGTCGAGCATCACGATGCGGCTGGTGGCCAACCGGTTCCTCGACTCGTACGACCCGACCATCGAGGACAACTTCCGCATCTCGCGGCGCGTCGACGGCGTGCCGCACCTCCTGACGCTCACCGACACGGCCGGCCAGGAGGAGTACCGCGGCATGTGGGCCTCGTCCAACCTGGCGGCCGACGCCTTCCTGCTCGTCTACGACATCACGAACCGCGACTCGCTCGACGCCCTCGACTACTTCAACGAGCTCATCGACATGGAGGCCGAGGCCCGCGAGGAGAACCTGGCCCGCGCCCGCCGCGCGGGCCTGCCCCTGGCCATGACGTCGTACTCGACGTCCACGACGAGCGGCGGCGGCGGCAGCGGCGCCAACCGCGTGGTGCCCCCCATCAAGGTCGTCGCCGGCAACAAGGTGGATCTCCAGGACAGCCGGCAGGTGCCCGCGACCGTTGGGCTGGACTGGGCCCGCCGCCGCGGGTGCGGGTTCATGGAGACGAGCGCGAGGATGGAGGTCAACATCGAGGAGACGTTTGCGCTCATTGTGAAGCGCGTGGTGGAGGCGAGGCGCGCGGTGGAGATGGGCGTGGCTCCGGGGGAGCAGGTGGGGTTAGGAGGCGGGGACGAGAAGGGGAGGAAGCAGCCTGCGGATGCTCGGGCGCCTTCTGACGGCGGCGGTGGTGGCAGCAGCAGCGGTGGCGGCGGAGGCAGCGGCAGGGATGAGAAAAGGGGGTTGAAGGGAGCGAGCGGGTTTTGGAGGAAATTAAGGTGTTGGTAGGCAGGGACCACGGCGACGATGACGACGACGACGACGACGACAACGATGATCAAAACTAGTGCAGGAGAAAAGAGGTGGTGAAGGGGGTGGATGCGTATGGGTCGGCAGGCTGCTTCGCGATGCCCACGGTGGGAGCGCGCGATATACCCAGGAAGAGGGGCCAGGGGGAGAGGCTTGGGATGGCGAGGGTTCGGCGGATTGCTTTGATGCTGGGGTGCCGGCGCGAGATACCACGGGTTGGATGTCTTTGGTGTTGGCAGGTTCGGGCGTTGGTGGGCGTGATGGGACAGTGGCGGGTGCTTTAATCTTGACCTACTCGGCTTCCCGCGGCATGGGCATCTCGGGCTCCGGTTGTTGTTCGGCCCTTGGTTGGCTCGTGGGAAGCTTTTCTACCGCGTACATATATAACTCTTTAATAATGGCACTGGTGGTGGCCGAATGCCACAAGGAAGAAAAAAAAGTAATTTCTCATTAGCGCGAAAGAAGAAGAAAAAAAGGCTGCCGGGATCGCATATATACGCTCTCCCATCTTCATCATGGCTGCTGTGCACGTCATGTGTCGTAACCCCATCCCAATCCCAACCCATTTCAAGAAACCCATGCCAAAAAGCGTCAAGACCTACGCCACCGACTGTCCTCCATCTTCCCCCTTCCTGTCCTCATATCCCGCGTGCCCTGTAGCGACAAACCCAACGCCATTTCCCCTACGCTCCGCTCCTCCCCCGCTCACTTCGCCTGCGCATCCGCCCAGTCCCTCCACTTCTTGAACTCGGCATACTCCAGCTTCGCCTTCTTGCCCTGGTACCTGACCACGTCCAGGTCCACATCCCTCCACCGATCCTTGGGGCCATCCCAGCCGGCCTTCCTCATCAGGCTCACGATCGTCTCCTCCTTGGTCCACCCCATCTCCGACGCCACGTCGGGCAGGTACGTGGCCCCGTACCGGCGCCCGCCGTCCCGGAACGCGATCCGCAAGCCATGCTTCCCCAGCTCCCAGTCCATGGGATCGTCCACCTCCTCAAAGTCCGTCAGCAGCGTCACGGCCGCCTCGAGCGAGGGCATCTCGTGCCGGGCGATGGGGCGGAACCGCGTGTCCTGCAGCGCCGAGATGAGGGCGTACGAGGCGAGCCCCTCGGACAGCTCCTGCGCCTCGAACGTGCCGATGCAGCCGCGCAGCGGGTGGCGCGCGGCGGGCTTGTTCCACGTCACGAAGAGCGGGTACTCGGCGTCCGGGTCGACGGGCTCCTCGGGCTCGGCCTCCGACTCGGAGGTGGACGGCGTGGCGGCGCCGAGGGACAGGGTGCTGGCGGAGGCGGACGAGGCGGTGCTGCTGGACGGGGAGAAGGAGGAGGAGGACGACGACGATGACGACGACGAGGAAGACTGTTCCTCCCCGGCGAGGCGGCGGAGGGCAGGGAGGCGTTTGCGCTCCGAGGACGCGGTGGCCCGCTGGAACGCGGCCCAGGAGGCCCGGATCTCGGAGAGGGTCATGGGCTTGCGGTCGTCATAGTGGGCTGCAAGGGCCTCGAAGCAGAGGAGACAGTGCTCGGCGGTGGCCATGGCTACGGGGTGAAGAAGCCGGTGGTGGATTGTCCGCCTGGATGTGAGTTGCCTGGTTGTGGTGGGGGTGGCTTGGTCGGGCCGCTTTGCTGTTGTTGGCAATCGGAACGGGAAGACTTGCAAAATGCCTTGAAGCTGGCCTTTTGGCGACGAGGGAACGGGGGGAGCAAGCGACCGACTCAAGCCAGCCCGAGGGAAAGGCTTTGCCGAGTTGGCTGGGGAGAAAACCGGAGCTGAAGGATGAGGAATCACGAAGCGTTACTTAGTCCACACAGCTGAGGGGGACGGGACCTTGGAAGGCGGGGCACGACGTCCCCGTCCGGCTGTCCGGCCATGGAGCTGCGGGGCTGTGAGCGGCGGTGCGTGTGGAGACGGAGAGGGGCCGGGAGAGACGGACGCTCATCGACAGCCCCGCTTCCCGGCCGGCTGACAAACGGCATGCCACACTCGGGCACCTAGGCCTTGGGTGGGAAACAAAGGCTGCCTGTGCCCGTCATAAAAGCTCGCTGATGAAAAAAAAAAAAAAAAGAAAAAGAAAAGAAAAGCCGGGGGGAGGGCCTGTCTATACGTCCGCTTCAAGGGCTGCAACATATCGCAGCGGAACGATCAGGTCACGGCTCAGGTCCAACCGCAACAACGGTGCAGGACGCTAACGGTGTGAAAACGCACTTACACACACTGCACGACCCCAGCAAGAATTAGACGCTGATTGTGGCCTTTCCTGTTTCAGGTACTTCACTAACATGGCTGTGCAGTGTCGATTTCGTTTTCTTTTGGGGGCCATCCCTCGAGCCGATGGCGATGAGAGAGAGACACGTTCAAGAAAAAAAAGCTTCATAGCATAGTCACTACGGCGTATAACTACTGCGTAGTAGGGTCGCTGCAGCCCACCCAGGAGGTATGTACATGCAGAGAAATGTTTTTCCTTTTCGGGGGTTCTCTCACAAAATCACCGTGAATACCACTTTGTCCGTGCACTTTGTTACAGATTGTACCAAGGGCGGAGGAACCAACGTTAGCAGCCCCGCATCGATGCGATTTCCCATCCCGGAGCCAAATGGGAAATCCTCCGTTTCATCAGACGCAAAAAGCACAGGCTTCTCCGCAACAACCCCTGGCACTCTGACACACCCAAGCGCGGGACAACGTTCGGATAACCGCCTCCCGGCGACCTGTGAGCTCGGCTCGCCAATGCAACCACCCCCTGACGGTTTCAGCCCAAACCTTTACGTTGCTTGGTTTTCCTCGCAGAACACCTACACTGTCTCATGGCCCTGCTTTGGGCCCTGCTCCAGCGTTTTGACAGTTGCACCTGTCCCACGCTGACGCGCTTTGCAGCGCCGGACGTGGTCGTCTCGGCGTCTCAGGTGGACCTCGCCGGGCGGACCCTCGCAATCTCAACTCGCTTTGGGCGACATGGAGACAGGCAAGCGGGCAAACCGCCCCGTGTACATACTGTGTAACAGGTGGAAAGTAAGGGAAATTCTGACAGGCATCTTGGTTGCAACGAGAATAGGCGGGGACCTGGTCTCCTTGGAAATACGAAGGCTCCTGGGCTTCAGGAGACGCTTCCCACCTCGGCGATCCGCTTCCTGGGCCCTCTTGAAACGCGTTTCTCCATCCGCTAGGCGGACCCTGATCGTCCCGTCCCCAGCGTAGGGTGCTTGCCGGGGGATACAAATACCTGTTGGCCTGGTGAGCTGTCTCTCTTGCTCTCTTTCCGACCCCTCGACTCTGCTCCAAACTTTCTTTCTTGTTCCTTTCGTTCAGGTCCAGTCGCCGGTCGACGCATTCGTTTCATCTCGCTATTTCGTCTCTGTCCCTTTGGGAAATTGTATCAATAATACACCCCCTACTTCGTCACCATGAAGCTCACCGTCGCCACCCTGTTCGCGCTCGTCGCTGCGGCCGTTGCCTACCCGAGCCGTGCGTACTCACAGCCTCAAAGTCCCCTGGCCTGGGTGTGATGCTAACAAACAGACCCTACAGCGCAAGTGGAGCGCCGCCAAAACATCGTTACGCTCGACGCGTCAACGCCGGCCATGTCGGACGGTGGCATGCCCGAGCCGTTTGACTCCATCAAGGTTGCCGAGCTGCAGCGGCGGGGTCGTCTCGTCTAAACACGGAGACGAGATATCCCCAGCGATGACGTCGATTTTACCCGTCGGGACAAGATCGGCGATGCGGCCTGGCATCGTGAGCGCAAAGCATTCAAACATTCCCGACACAGCAACCACCCCGTTGGCACGGCCGCAGGCCGATCGATGGCGGGAGCGACTGGGACATATCCATAATCTAGGGCAGGGGGGACAGGGCGTCATTTGGGATTGCAAACGGATGGACTGGATTTTGGGCACTTCTCATCAATACAATTCCTTGCGACACACACTGTGTCGCTCTTTTTTTATTCCTTGACGACATCGGCCGCTCCTTCGCTTGCCTTGTTCATTGATGTGACCATGAACCCGTTATGCTGCATGCTTGGCCCCAATGGAAAAGCCTCTTTTATGCCTTGGGATCGGTGGGCGAAGCCCAGCTGAACCCTTGGGCTTCCCAAAGCGGCATGGACGATGGCATGTAGTTGGATGTCGAGGCTGAGCCCTGCTGCGGCTGAGAAGAGGGGCCACCACGACCAACGCACTTGATTCGGGACGTGTCCGGCCCCCGCTGGCAATTAAATGGCGTTTCTGACCGTTGGGTTGTCTTGCTGCCTGGCTGTCCCTCCTCCGTAGCCTGGCCGGGTTTCTTTGCCCATGGTACGGCCGTGCATGCCGCGATATATCGCTCACCTCTCCGCTCTCGGCCCGAGAGGAGCACGTCCGAAACCCTGAGCACCGCGTCGACATCGCCGGCAAGGTTGGGCATCCACACCCGCGCCGCTTACGCACTACCACCACCACCACCAATAGGTCGGCCTAAACCACCGGAGCCGGCTCCCCACCGCCGCCGCTGCCCCGCCGCCCGAGCCAACCCGACGCCGTCTACTGTGTAACCACCGGAGTCCCCGTCGCCGATCGCCGGTCCTGCCAGCCACCATGTCCTCGCTCGATTACGATCAGCTTCTTTACTCCCGCGCAGGCTGGCGCAAGAGGGTTTTAGTCCCGCTCTGGACCTTCCAAGTCGCCATCCTGCTATGTCTCATGTGCCTGTTTACGTACCGCTTGGCTGAGACGTTTGATCACTACGAAGAGGGGAAGCAAAGAGGACGACCACCCACGGTGGAGCTTGTGTATGTTCTTCTTCAAGTTCTTGTTTTGTCTCGGCGTGTAGTCTCTATGAGTGACTGCCAACATCATTCCCTCACCAACTTCATGACTTCTCACTTCGTTGCTCTCAATTCCCTCGTGAATTTCACAAGCCCCTGACCAACGCTACCTTCTCATCTGTTGCCTCCTGACGAGTTCACGTTTGTGACAACTTCCTAATCTTCTTGAGATCTACTACCTACCCCCCCCCCCCCCCCCCAATGAGCGGCAAAACTGACTCACTCTGCTGACCTCGCTTCACCAACACACAGCTGGGAAGCCTCCAACGTTGCCTGCAACGCCATTGCCCTTGTTCTCAACTGTCTTGAGATTGCCCGTTTGGCTACCGAGCGTCTGACCCCCTTCTTTATGGTCTGCACACACGTCATCAAGTTCACTCTGGCCCTGGCCGTCTTGTCGCTCGACATAACAGCCTACACTCGAGGCATCGATGGGATCTACCCAAGTCTGGGAATGGGGCTTGACATGGGATTGATGTAAGTTCACTCGACTCTTTTGCTTCTTCCCTTCTGTCGTTTCTCTTCTCTGTCCCCATCCTCGTCCTCTCCTCTACGTTTCCCCCGATCCTAATATGCCCTAGCGTCGCCACTCTCATTGTCCTTGTCTACTCGGCCTGGAACTACCGTCGCCTGCTGGAGTACGAGACGTACCAGCTCGCCTCCGTCCGCGCCTCGGCTGGCGCTGAGCTCGGCTACCGCCCCCCGTCCATGATCTCCAAACCCGCCATCACCGCGACCACCACCACCCGGGTTTCCTACGCGGGCGACGATACCGAGCCTGAGTATACCGTGCCGTACCCTCCTTATAACGTTTACCGCGACAACTACCGTACGTCCCTATCGCCGCCTCACACTCAGGCCCGACAGGAGCAAACGCCGCCGTCGTACGAATCCGCGGCCACCGAGAGGGCGGCAACGCCGCCGGAGAAGCAACCATCGGCGCCGGCGCTGGTGCTGCCATCCGCCTCGTCGGACTCCGCGCCCCAACCCCTCAGCCCCGCCGACCTACGCCGCGAAATCGACCGCGCCCTGGACGCCGAGTTCGGCTGGGGCGACAGCAGCAGCGGCAACGCCTCCGCCGCTCCCGGCGCTCCGGCCAGGACGGAGCTTGACAGGTCCCGCAGCGTGGTGCTCGGGGGCGGATCGGTGGCGGTGCGGCCCGGGCTGGTCGCCCCGGGGGCGAGCCCGGCGGGGACCGCCGTCGCTGAGGTGCAGAGGAAGGCGAGCTGGAGGACGGAGCTCGTGGTGGAGGACGGGGGCCCGGAGGTGGGGGATCATGATGGCCATGGTGGAAAGGAGGAGGATGAGCAGGCGCTGTTGGGTAGGGGAGGAAGGTAGTAGGGATGAGGATGGGTGGCATCAGTTGGGTGAGCGGGACGTTGGAACTCGTTTGGATGCGCGACGGAAAAAAAAAAAATGCATACCCCCCTTTTTTACAGAATTTCTCCGATGCCAACGGGATCGTTTTTCATCACGTTGGATTGCAAGTTCCACAAGAGCAGGCAGCTGGCAAAATAGAAAAAAGCAGTCTATGTATTACTCGTTCTGAGAGTACTGATTGAATCCTCTGTATATCCTTCGAATAACGTTATTATCCCAGATCCCGTGTTGAACATGTTGTTTCTTGGCGTCCCTGACCTGGGATGTGCTTTTCCGTACATGGTCCTCTTTGCAAATACACGCTTACAACCTCCCATGGAAACAGTGTTGAAACGGATATTGAACAATGTTCCCCCCCAAAGCAGAGCAGAGTTGAAACAATGTTGAACAGGACCTCCAACAACGGGGTATCAAACTCTCAACAACAGCGTCCCGGCCCAGAGCCCGTGAAACCGCTTACGCCGCCTCCGCCTTGACCACCATCTTTCCCAGCTCCCCGACCGCCTTCACCAGCCCCTCCACCGTCCCCTTCAAGGTCTGGCAGTTCACCACCACCCGAAAGAAGCTGCCCTTCTTCCCTGGCGCGTAATCCACCATGTACCCCCGGCCCACCAGCTTGTGCACGATCGTCCTCGTGCGGCGGGTGTTCACCGCCGCATCCTCGGCCACCTCGCCCCCCGGCGCGTAGTAGAAGCACACCTGCAGGCAAGGAGGCGGGTTGGACGAAACCAGCTCCAGCTCCGGGTGGTCGGCCACCAGCGCCGCCATGTGCGCCGCGACCTCGAACGCCCTGTCCACCTGCCGCTCGAAGCCCGCCGAGCCGTAGTACACCCACGCCAGCGCGAGCTTGAGGCTGTCGGCGCGCCGGCCGCACTGGAGGGTGAGATCGGCGAGGTCCCAAACCTCGGCGGCGGCGGCGGGCTCGAGCTCGGGCCCGTCGAGGGGCGCGCTCTCGGGAGCGGCCTCCGCGGAGCCGTTGGCCGGGCCGTGGAAGAGGTACCCCGCGGGCAGGGTGTTGGCGCGGTGGAAGACGGCCATGTCCGGGCCGAGCAGGAACGAGCACGTCACGGGCACGTTGAGCATCTTGTGCGGGTTGACGGTGATGGAGTCGGCGAGGCCGGCGCCGGCGAGCTTGCCGCGGTGGCGGCGGGAGAAGATGGCCGGGCCGCCCCAGCTGCCGTCGACGTGCAGCCAGAGGCCGAACTCGCGGCACACGGCCGCGATGGCCTCGAGCGGGTCGTAGGAGCCGTGCACCGTCGTGCCGGCCGTGGCGTTGACGTAGAGCGGCGTGCGGCCCTCGGCGCGCGCGCGCTCGACGAGCGACCGCAGCGCGGCCGGGTCCATGCGCCCCGCGGCGTCGACGGGGACGGTCCAGACGGCGGAGGAGCCCATGCCGCAGATGTTGGCGGCTTTCTCGACCGAGTAGTGGCCGTGGGCGCTGGTGAAGAGAACAAAGGGGCTCGGGGCGGCGGCGTTGCCGCCGACCTTGCAGGCGGGGTAGAGGGTGTTGCGGGCGATGACGAGGGAGGTGAGGTTGGAGCCCGAGCCGCCCGGGCAGGTGAAGCCGCCGGCGCGGGGGCCGTCGAAGCCAAACAGCCTCGCCAGGGCGCGGGCCGTGTGCTTCTCGATGACGGTCAGCGCGGGAGAGACCTGGTAGACGTGCGAGTTGGTGTTCAAGGCGCTGAGCAGCATGTCCGAGACCAGGCCGACCGGCGTGCTGCTCGCGTAGAGCTTGTCCAAAAACCCCTGGTCCCAGGTGTTGACGCTGTACTTGAGAACCTTGGCGACGAGCTCGAGCAGGCCGTCCTTGCCGAGCCCCTCGCCCTCGGGCAAGCTCAGCGCCAGCGCGCGCGCCAGGTCCTCGGGGGCGTGGGAGTCCACAAGAGCGTTCTTGACGGCGCCGTTGCCGTCCGGGAGCAAGACGCCGGCAGCCCGGGACGGCACCGCATCGTCGGCCTCCCGGACGAAGGGCACGATCAGGGCTTTCACGGCATCGATGAGCTGCGATCCGTGTGAGTCATCCACGGCCCTGGCCCCGGATCAGGGAAGGGCGCTCACCTCATCGAGCTGATCTGCCCGTTGGAGGGTTTCCTGGGTCGCCGTCATGTTGACCTTGATGGACTGCGCTCGATCACACGCGGAAAAGTTGGGGTTTGGCAGGAGGATGGGAATCAGAAGAGAACTCCTCCGGTCCGATCCCGGCATCTCCGACGTTTTCCATTCATAAGCCCCCCACGTTCCACGCACGTGTCTGCGGGACCCCCTGAGAGTTTTTTTTGGCGGGCCGAGCCGGAGCGCCCCACTTCGCCGAGTCCCGTTCTGCCGGGACGGTGGATCTCAACGGCCAACCGACCGGGCCAAGAAAGCCGGCCGTATTGATGAATACATCTTTGGAGACAGCACAGAATTGCCAGAAAAGCGGGGGAAAATAGGGGGAGAAATGAGCGTTAAACTTTGAAACTCTGTATCTCTACTGTCCCCCATTTTCCCTCTTCACATGCCTACCTACCTGCCCTAGTCTTCAGAATCATCGTCATCATCATCATCATCATCATCGTCACCTTCCCCGCTACTTCTGGCTTCAGGAATAGCAGCAAGCGGGTTAGAAGCCGCATCAAACTTGTATTTGGCGCTGCCGGCACGCGTGGTCTTGAAGTCATGTGGCGTTTTAGGAACCCGCCCGTTGTTGTTTCGTACGTCCTCTTCCCAGGCCTCGATCAACCAACCTAGAAATGCACGTCGGACAAGCGGGCCGTCATGCTCGTCGCATGGAATCAGCGTCCCGCACATCACCTGACCGTTCTTGCGGTCGAAGACGCCGAGGAACAGGTGCCAGAGTCGAAAACTGAGATATAGTTGGTGTTAATGTCTTTGGATTCAGCGTATGTCGCTGCCTGGCACATGATTCTCAAAGATTTCGTTTCCAGAGGTGTTCCATGGTAGACAAGGACCTCCGACCCGAATCGACACCCTTGATGGCTTCTCAAGATCTTCCCAAGCAAGCTACGGCTCATCGACGACATCTCGGACTCCTCCACGATGGCCAGCCCACGACCGCTTTGGCCCTACCATAAACATTACTGTTCTCATCTTGAAACCGTGGCGCAAAGAGGTTTGCAGATATTTTGATGCTCGGCCTCACCGTGAAGCAATTGGCGACCGCTGTCCCGGCCAGTTTGAGGCGTTGCTGGACTTTGCCTTGCATCACCGTAATGCCAACGTTCGGCGATGCCAGGCACAGTGTGCCCTCCTATTTTTTGCTCCTATTCAGAGATCACGCTCGAGTTTTGGAAATCATATGGAATGGCCATGGAAAATCAATGGTCTAACAGGAGAAGCGACCGGATCGTCAGAGGCCTACTTATGTAGGCATCTAGGTAGGCAATCAAAGCAAAGAGACCCGAAAGCAGCAAGCCTGATACTCTCACAGAGCAAGAGAGGCAGGGGAGTGAGAAAGCAACCATTTTCTGCATGAATAACTTCACCCACAGCGTGTGCTTGTTTGTGCTCAGATGCTGTCTGCTGTCTCTGGGCCAACTGATGACTTGGAACTCAACTGCAATCTCCAGTACGCTAATTACAGACCTTGGTATCGACACTGGGCCACCTGTTGGAGCAGCCTGTGTAACACGGCGCAGCTGCACCGGTGACCTTAGCCTGAAGTGTCTGTAGGCTACGGAGGAGGTTGAGAAGTCAAGGAGAGACCGTGTTCTCTATCCCCTGTTTTCATATCGATGCCAAAACATATTCGTGTTGGTGATGGGCTTCGGTGAGTTGGTCTGAAACGAAGACCTATTAATGAGGCTCAGTTGTTTGATTTTGCTCGTGCCACGCTGCACAGTGCTAAGTCATCACCAGATGATGTACACTGTGCCCCTGTCTTAATACCACAACGCGGTTCCTCTCCATCCACGCATCCCGTCGTCATCTTTCCATCAATCTCTTCACTTCCGCGCAACCTCGCAGGTTTGGCCCTCTCATAATGGACTGTTCATCTAGCAATGAAGATGACAGCCCCGAACTCCCTCTGTCACCATATGTGCCCGGCTTCTCGATCTACATCAAAGCCCATCGTGCGCCCGAGCCTTTTAGTCCGGATTACGGGTGGACTCCACGTCCTCCCGTTGCAATTGATCGGGAGGGTCGATGGGAGATTGACCGAGAGGACTTTGCACTCAACCATCCGCCCCTTACCACTGAGACGCCTAAAGGAGGGGTCAATCGTTACAAGTTTACAGTCACAGAGACCAAGATCCTGCACCGACGTGGCGGTCCTCAGGTCGTCATCGGTTATCTTGGGCGAGAAGCAACCACAAGATACATTCTCAAGATCTTCGACAGCGTTTATTACCGCCCAGTGGAGAGTGGGACCGGGTATGACTGCTCGTTGTGAGCCAATAGGGACTACGGTACGGTCGCCCCGTCAGTGTCAAGGGGACCTGTGCACGACTCGATCGCATTAACATGCGTATGACAGCCACCGAGTGTTGGGCGTACTCGGTCATGACGGAGACCGCGGTCCTTCGGGGCAGGGTGCCTGAGTTCTATGGTGGCTTTACCACGTCGCTCAGCACACGCATTTCCGGTCGCCAAAGGTCTGTCCGTTCGATCCTCTTGGAATACATTCCTGGCGAGGACATGATGACCAAAATCAGGCGCGCATTGGACAGCAGCGGGGCCCTACATGCCAACCTGCTTCCTCCCGAAAGCCAACGTCTGGAGGTGCTCAGGCAAATATTGACGATCCAAGAATGCCTCTACTTTGATGCCGGGATCCGCCACGGGGACCTGTATCCCAGGAACGTTGTCATCGAAAACAAAATTGACGGCCGCGTAAGGGTTGCCTTTGTGGACTTCAACCAAGCGCTGATCCATCGTTATATGGAGGAGCCTCCAAACAGCCCAAACGCCAAAAAAGCTACTCGCCCCAAGAGCCCTATCGAAATCGCCTGGCCTTTCCTGCCGTTTGGTTGTCTACTGGCTGAGCCAGCCGGCGGTGGAAATCGTTGGGGCCTTTGGATTCCGGAATCCTGGCAGACCAACAAGGAGCTGACCACTGAATGGTTGCTCGACACATTTATGAACGATGAGCGATATGCCTTCTCGAGTTACTTCCTTGACCATCCGGACCACGATAAGAGAGGGCCAAAGGTTCGGAAGGCCATTGTGAAGCTTCGGAAGGTGGCAGCGAGAGATCCGTGATGATATTTGACCCAGGCACTAGGCGCTTGACGTTGGTGATCGGCGATGTGTTGTTAAACAGGGATAACACAAGGGCTCACTGGCAGGAGAGCTTGGTTGGTCATGCAGACATGGCTGGGGACATCAATGTAGAAGCACGAAATACTTCTCCCTTCGCTGAAACGAACATGCATCAGGAAATTGATACCATGGAATGACGAACGCAAGCTCTGAGCAATCCCGGTAAGAGCGGCCACTGTCACCGTCCAAGTCCGGGTTCATCATGGCTTGAAGGCGGGGCTCGGCCGGATCCGGTGCCCCACCTTGGGACCCGCGGTTCGGCGTTGCGGGGGCCCCACCTCTCCGGAATACGGCCGGTTGCATTCTCGCAGCAGCGGCGAGAAGGTGTGAGCACCAGCAGATCAACATCCACCGAATGGCTCCGTCATCCAACTATTTATTGTCACAATATACCCGCGAGAGGATCTTTTTCTTAGTAGGAATACTCAGAATTCAAAAAGCTCACCTTCCTCACTTGAGGAAGGCTACGAAAACCCCATTTAAGGGATTTTACTAGGTGGTTGAGCCCGGACTCGAACCTGAATGGTCACGACACTGGCGCATGTTGAATGCGTGCCGAAGCCGTGAGCACCGGAGTCTCCAACTGAGCTACGCACAGCTTGAAACCCAAGGCCGGCGACAGTGAGAACGTTGGGTTCGGTTTATCAAGCCCCGTAAGAGGGTTTCTAATCCCGTTCACAACCCTGCTCCCCGGAAAGTTTCAGGGTGACCACAGAAAGGAGGGATCGCACGGGGACTGGGTTTTCCCAAGGCTCCCAAAGCTGAAGCACGAACCATCATCGCCAGCCTCCCATCCATCACCATTGCGGCTCTTGGTGTTGTCCTGTTTAGAGGTCGATGATGTCAATGATGTTGCACTCTTGATTCCTTGGCATGGTCAGCCACAACTACCCCACGCGAATGACCCCACACTCCAGCCACACGAGAACCAGCACCTCCCCTGTTGATCTCCTCAAGCTCCAAATTTCTGGGAGTTGTTTCGATCCCCGCGACGTCTCTTTCCGCTGCGCCAAACCCGTCAATTGACAACCGACGATGGCGATACCGCCGGGCACTTGATCCCATCCACCATGCCGCCGCTGACAATTTCTCGTCTACGACTGCGGCCCGGCGGTTTCGAGGGGTTGTGTTTGCAGTGCACCCACCATGTCCTGCGGCATGGCAGTCGGCCGCAGACGTCAACGGCGTTCAAGCCTCTGACGTCGTTGCTATCCTCAAGGCCCTTGTCCGAGTCCTCGAGGCTGCGGACCTCTTCTTCCACCTCGCATCGCTTCCGCGCTGGTTATTTTCTTTCCAACTCCCTCCTCGCCAACTCCCATGGCGCCACCTCGTCGTCAGCCACCACCAACTCCCAATCCACCCCTCCTCCTCCTCCCTCCGGCAATGCCACGCCAGCCTCTCCGGCCTCGCCGGATACTCTCCTCCCGCACCGCCGACGACAAGCTGCCCGGCAAAACAGCACCGCCTCCACACCACCGGCCGAGTCCTCGTCCTCAACGGCAGACTCCATGGCCGCTGCCATGCCCCCCGACGCCTCCTCCCGTCTAGCCGACTCGGCCGCCCGCGCCCCCGCCGACTCGTTCCGGCGAACCGTCTCGGCCCTGCTCTCCCTGGCCAAACCGCGCCTCACCGTGCTGGTCGTCCTCTCGGCCATGGTCCCGTACGCCCTGTACCCCGTTCCCGCCTTCCTCTCCACCACCGCAGCCGCCACCGCCGCCGCCGGGACCGCCGCCATCCCTTCCCTCTCCCCGCTCACCCTCCTCTTCCTGACCACCGGCACAACCCTCTGCTCCGCCTCGGCCAACGCCCTCAACATGCTCTACGAGCCCGACACGGACGCACGCATGACGCGCACGCGCACCCGCCCGCTGGTTCGCCGCCTGCTCTCCACGCGCGCGGCCGTGCTCTTCGCCATCGGCTGCGGCCTCGCGGGCACGGCGGCGCTGTACTACGGCGTCAACCCCACCGTTGCGTTCCTCGGCGCGGCCAACATTGCCATCTACGCCGGCGCGTACACCCCGCTGAAGCGCATCTCGGTCGTCAACACGTGGGTCGGCGCCATCGTCGGCGGCATCCCGCCGCTCATGGGCTGGGCCGCCGCCGCCGGTGAGGTGGCTACCGGGGAAGGGACCTGGCGCGAGCTGCTTTTCGCGTCGGACGGGTCCAGCATCGGCGGGTGGTTGTTCGCAGGCCTGCTGTTTGCCTGGCAGTTCCCGCATTTCATGCCCCTGTCGTGGGGGATCCGGGAGGAGTACAAGGCCGCCGGGCTGAGGATGCTGTGCTGGACCAACCCGGCGAGAAACGCCCGCGTCGCGCTGCGGTACAGCATCGTCTTTGTGCCGCTGTGCGTCGCCCTCTGCGCCGCCGGCGTGACGGAGTGGTCCTTTGCCGTGACCAGCTTGCCCGTCAACGCCTGGCTGATCCGCGAGGCGATCAAGTTCTGGCGCTTTGAGGGCCACAAGGGCAGCGCCCGCGGCTTGTTCTGGGCTAGCGTCTGGCATCTGCCCGTCATCATGGTCCTGGCGCTGGCGCAGAAGAAGGGCATGTGGGCTCGTGTTTGGAGGAGCGTGGCGGGCGAGCCCGACGAGGAAGTGGATGAGGATGACTATGACGACGAAGAGGACGACGACGACGAGGATGAAGGGGGCGATACGTGGGTTGTGGGTGGTTCCCGGCCCGGCTCGGGATCTGCGGCCGGAATTGTGGGCCCTGCCGGCAACCGCCGGGCGTAGGCCGGACGGACTCTGGCCGGCAGAGTGTAACAATCATGCCTTGTACAATATCTCAGCCATCCTTGACATGTCGTTATATTTGGCGTTACAACTTGTTCTATTTGTATTTTGTTTGTCTTCTCAAGGCTTGGAAACACCCCGTCCCGCGGATATAGGCGCAGTCAGATGAACCCGTCTCGCCTGCATGCCGTTGCTCTGTTGTGCCAGCACTTCGTGCCTCTTAGAGCCCGATCCCAGATGGCAATCATGCTGCACGCACGGCGGGCGTGTTTCGATTCCGTCTTATACAGACGCTGGTCCTCCGAAATGGTTTGTTGGCCGTCAGCATCGCTCCACGCCCCTCGCTTCGCCGAACCAACACGACCAACCAGGTTTGAGCATCACAGATCGCACAACGGGGGGGCAGAAGTAGCTGATGAGGATCCCTATCCGCCCCGTGGTTGCTTCTGCCCTTCGCCCGCAGCTATTTTCGGCTCCACCCATACACCTCCATCGAAAAACCCATGCGCTGTTCCACGTACCTCCATTAGGCTCTCTAGAAATCAAAGAATCCATCTCCCTACAAATGCAGGACAATCCGGATAAAAGCCACGATCCAGCCCCTCGGAACCCATGTGGCACAATAAACCCACCATTCGCCGTCTCTTGGGCTTTCTTCCCCACCTCACCACAACAACGCCGGATGCCAACCACCGCCGACCCCCCTCCCCGTGCCGCAGTCTAGCCCAGACCGTCACGACGAGCATGAGGAAGCCAAGCCAACCCAAACCCGAGAAACAAAATCACATCCAACAACCTCACCAATCCTAGGTGGGGAACGGACAGTCTGACGCACACCCTGACTTCAACGTATGCCAAGGTGCGGACCAGGACCGGACGGAGCCCAGACCGGATCCAGGCCGGGGCCAGGTCCGGGCCCGGACCCGCACCCAGACGCGGACCCACTCGGCCGGCTGACCGGCCCCAGGTAGGTTCGTTTCAGGAAACGAAACGAAATCCCAATCTTACAAACGAGCTTGTTTGACCAGGCCGGGCCTGATCTCGTCCAGTCCTAGATGCTTGCGGTATGGCCCAACTGACAGTTACGAGGAGCCCGGGAGATATCCACCATGCTCACAAACACGCCCCAATGGGCAGGGCGAAGGAATCGAGAGCGCGGCCTCACGGACAATACCAGACAGACAGGCGCAATATGGTCTTGAATCTTGTTGTATTGCTTCCTGGCTATGATGCTCAACTGTCTCGACCCGTCTTTACTTCCTTTCCCGGAAACCCGGGAGCGAACCTCGTATATCCCACCCTGACCTCTTGCCTACGGCTCCCGTGTAGGAGCCCGCAAGGTTTTGGAAAGAAAAGAAACACAAACAAAGAAAAAAGAGACTACCTGATGTTTCAGCCCGACCCATCCGACGCCAAATCCAAAGAGGTCCATTCCCGTATCTGAGGCTCTTGTCGCCTAGTTCAGAGAGATAAAGACAAAGGAGATATTAAGAGTAAGGAGTGATGTGAAGAAAGCTTGGATGGAACAAAGAAATGGATGCAAAGCAAGCCCGTTTTTTCCAGAGAAAGAAGGGAAAAAAAAAAAAGAGAAGAGAAATATCCAAACCAAAAGACCACACCAGCCAACGCCATGCTATGCCGTTCCATGCTGTAGCACCAACCCAGGATGACACCAAAGAGCGTTGAGAATGAGAGAGCCGAAGAAAAGAAGGAGAAAGAAAAACCCCATTAGTTGGGCTGACCGCGATTGATAATCGCGTCGATGCCCATGCTCCCCATGTCCCCGATGCTCGGCAACCGCCCATTGCCGAGATATGGGCTCGCCCCGTTGCCCGACGACCCGCCGTTGCTCCGGCCGTTGCTCACATCCCCGGCAGGCGCGGACGCGGTGCTCGACACGCTGTTGCTGTACCCGTGCCCGTAGCCGCCGTATCCCTGGCCTCCGTAGGAGTGGGAGTGGTGGTGCTGGCCATTATGATGTCCATGGCCGTGGAGGCTCGCATAGGGCTGGTGGTGATGGTGGGAGGAGGAGCCTGCCGAGATGGCGGAGCCGCCGGAGCTGGTGGTACCGGGGGTGGACTGGGGCCCCCCGGCGGAGGAGGAGCCGGTTTCGGGAGAGCTGTAGGACTGGTCGGCGCCGTCGTTATCCATGTCGTCATCGTCGATGGGGGTGAGGCACATGCTGTTGTCGGCGTCGTCGTAGGGGCCGAGAGACTGGCCGGATTCGAGGCGCTCGCGGCGGGCGTAGGCGCGGGCGTGGGATTGGATGTTTTTCAAGCCGTTGGACATGCACTGCGGAGGGAGGAGGGGGAGGAGGTTAGCGAGGTTGCGTCGAGGAAGAGCATGGGAAAAGGGTGCCGCGGAAAACGCACCTGCATCTCGACGACGTTCCACTTCTCACCGCACCGCGCGGCGAGCCCCTGCCAGATCTCCTTCCGCATGCTCATGTACTCCTTGCATAGCCTCTCCAGCTTCCGGTTGTCAAAGTCGTTTTGGCCGCGGCGCTCCATCAGCCGCTCGTGCCTCTTTCGGCACGCGTTGCCTGTCTTTCCCGGGAACGCTTCCCGTTGAATCTGGTTCCAGTTCTTGCCCATGGCGCGCAGCTGCAGCAGCATCGTGTCGTCTTGCTGGTTCCATGCGCCGGACGACGCCCGGTGCTGACTCGGGAGCGGTCCGCCCACCGGCCCGCCCACCGGCCCTCCCATGGCGGTGCTGGCGGTCGGCATCTGGAGGGACGGGACGGCGCTGACGGCGTACGGGTCGTAGCCGGCCATGGGCATCCCACCGGGGCCGGCCCTGGACAGATCCCCATAGAATCCCTGCAAGGGCTGCGAGTTCTGATAGTATGACATGGTCGAGGCAAGAGGAACTGAGATGTGTTGCTGGTATTGTTGGTGGCCTGGTGTCCGGGACAGATCGGGCATGGTAGGCGTGAATTATCGACTGGTGCTCGTCTCCCGTTGAGCCGCGCCGGCAGATGGGTGGTATTCACTCGGGGTGGGCGGCGCTCGTTTCGCAGGGGGCCCGTGATGGCGTTGATCGATGGTCTAAGGTAGGAAGGGTCGACAAGCTTTTACAAGAAACTCGTGTCTAACAGGGGAAGGCTGGCCAGCAACCGATGGAAGCGGAGAAGAAACGGGCGACAGGAAGAAACGAGAAATCTAGTGACAAGGAAACAAAGGACGAGAAGGAAACGATGTGGTCTCGAGGAGGCGGGTCTGCGGTCGAGGACTGGGAAGATGGCTAGGGCTGGCCGGGGCAGACGAGGAGGGGCGGTCGACTTATACCATGTCGAGACGGAAATGGGCGGGACCCGGCACGGCAGACGACGGCCGGGATTAAGCTCAGCAAGACCCGGGCGCATGGCTGCGATCTCCCAGACAGAGCAGCTCACGGATGAGCGGCCGTGGAGATTGAGCGATCTGAAACAGCCCCCGGAAGGGTATGGCAACCGAAAGAGCGTGCCTGATGAAACGAACCTTGTGTCTCTGGGCAGACCACAGGCGCGACCAGCGGCCTCTGTCAATGGCTGGCAGGGTTTTGGAATGGCGTCTGTTTGGCGATTGGGCGGTTACAGGCCCGGCCATGGCGGTTACGAGACTGCGGGCCATGGCGTGGGCGTTGGTTGGAAGTCAGGGGGGGTACGGATATCATCATCTCATTCACGAAATGACAGCGCCGCGCCGGCCAAGAGCCTGCGAGCATGGACGGAGAATGCATTTGGCATCCAACCCAACTGAGGTTCCCGGTCTTAGGTCGCTACGTTCGCTTAACTTCCTGCGATGCTGCGCCGTTCGTTCAAGGGAGGTTGGCTCTGCAGCGTCCTGGCATCTGGCTGCCCACTCTACCAAACTCTCGACCAAGTACATGCAGGCTCCAACATGTCTTTGCCTGTTGTTCCCGTTCATCCGTAGGGAACAGTGAATAGCAGATGCGAATGGGGAGGCTTCTGCGATGCGGCTTCCTGTGCTCTCTACGTTGTTTGTGGAGCTTGATCAGCCGCGGCGCGTCGAAAATAGAACAAGAACTCACCCCCACGAGGGCGTCAGGGGGGGGGGAGTTAGCCGCCCAGCCTTGTCGCCTCGCAGCGACGCCAAGGCTTGGATATCGCTTGGCCAGAATTTGGAATTGGAGAGCGAGGGAGGGTCAAGTGAAATTGCATCATGGCACGGATGGACCGCGTGGTTTCTCTCGGGACATATCCGGGGCAACAAACGCCCGGATTGTTTGTGCACCTGAGATAGCGAAACCGTTGAAGCAAGCAGTCGGCCCAATGTCACAGGGGTGTTGTGCGCCTGGCCAGGCCGGCGATCAGTCGCCTGCGCGGGCAGCCGGCAAGGGGCAAGGGGAGGCCATCTGCCGCTCTCGTGCAGACCCGACAGAATGGCAACCTCTTGCGACGATGATATGAAATCGTATCGCCCTCAATGTCAAACCCACGGGGAGATGCTGCGTTTGTCTTCTGGCGCGCGTGTATCACAAGCCGACGGCGGCTGGCGGCTGGCGGCTGCAAGAGGACAAGGGAAGCCGACAAGGGCAAGGTTGCAGCGGAAAGCAGATCCCCCAGGGAAGACAGGGGCCGAGTTACTCTGCAGTCGCGGAGCGTCGACGAACAAGCGACAAGCCGCTGGCGGCAAGGTGGGGGCGAGACGAGGTCCTTGGGCACATCGGCTTGAGCTTCCGCAGAGCTGTTCCCCACAAAAGCCGTTTCAGGCGAAACGAAAGCTTGTTGGGTTTCGGGAAGGACGTGGTGTGGGATTGGTCTTTGTCTGGATAACCTACACAAGAGACAAGGCTGGTTGGTTGGTTGGTTCGTAGGGTTTGCTTTGCACAGTCGGCGAGGGAGCACCGCGCAACCGCGCGTCAACGGCTTTTCCGCGCGCCAACGGGAGTCGGCGCCGGCGCAAAGCGGGTTGGATGAGCCGAGATATGATTGGCCCGAGGCCGGATCAGCAAGGACGAGCCGCTGCCAGGGATCAGAGCTCATGTCACCACAAACAAGGCTGACGACGCTGGGCTCCTTGGCTGCGGAAGCGGAACAATCCACCATGACGATGCTGGCTGTCCAGCTTCCTCATCGCTTCGAGCCTCGATGGCCAACAACAACGATGAAAGTCGCACATTCGCCTCTACGGCCGCCAGCCCGCCAGACCTGGCCGTGACGTTTTGTTTCGAAACATCCGGGCTTGTTTGGACCGCGACCGGCCCGGGCTGCATCTTTGGGTCGGCCTGCTGTAACTAACATCCACGTGGGCCTTCATTCTCACGATACTGTCAGGGTCGTTTTTGCTGGGCCGGGATCGACACGACCTAGTCTCCGACCGGGTCTCGAAGTCTTGGACAGGCATTTGCAGACCCAGGATCCGGACTCTTCTTCAGAGGCCGTCCGCCGAGGGCAATGCTCCCCTCGTCATGGACGTGAGGACCTGGCAGAATACGCCTGCCACGCCGCAGCATCTTATGTGCCCTGACGGGTCTGCCTGGTGCCCGATTTCGCACATCGATTGGCGGCGCCGTTGGCCCAGGCCTGGCTCCTGCGCACGCCAGGCCAGCGGTTCGTGCCTCCAATAGCGCGGTCAACAAGACCCGAAGAGCATAACGGGAGCCTGCCAAACAACCCGACCGTTGTTCTTGCGGGTCAGCACGCTCTCGATTGCTGACGAATGGGATGGCTGGATCTATATTGGCAAGGCCCCAATCTCCATCGTGGTGACTACCGGCATAATTGGGGGGGGGGGGGGGCTCAGGTGTTCTCATGAGCTATCCCCTACTCCCTCGTTCCTGAGGTGCTCACATCCCGTCTCAGGTTCTAAACCTGTTCGGCCCCATCACCAACGCCTAATAGAGGCCGAGACACGCATCCACACGCATCCACACACCCACAGGCTCGAGACGATGAGCGACCGCCCGCAGAGGCTTTCGGCGGCCACCGTGGAGATACGCTTCTCCTTCATGTGACCAACCGTGCACTGCCATGAGATCGTGTTCCGTAGATTCTCGCAGAACCAACAGTCCCTTGGCCTCAGGCGTGGGGTGGTGTGCACCGGAGATCCAGTGCTGGCGTTGGCCCTTGCTTAGGCTCGAGCGGTCTGGCATTTCGCCTTGCAGATCGCTTGTTCGCTTCCATCACAATGGAAAGGAACACATGTCAGCAGTCCGCGCGGCCGGCGTTGGGGTTGTATTTGTGTCGACCATGGGAAGAACACCCTCGGCCCGACTTGTATCTGGTCACGGATCGGCTCGAAGCATCGGAACAAGGGCTCTGGTGAGGTCAATGGCCGAACATGACTGCCCGAGAGCCACTCTACGCCACTTCTCAGAGCCCTTCAGGTCTCTGCGTGTATCCAATGGACGTAGACACCCCGTGACGACGCTGTCCTGCGGCCCAGAATGCCATAAACCTCGTCACCGTCACCATGTGGAGCAAGCGTTGCGCATGCACGACAGACGGATGTGAGCCCGCAACCACGGCCCCTCCTCGAATCCCTCCCACGATGCCAATGGGCCACAAACGTCGATCCCGCGCCGCACGCAGCTGAGTGATATCCAGAGGCTTAATACACTCAAGGGAAACGTCCCAACAACGGCGAAGCATATCACCGGGTAGCACAAACCATCCCCACGCTTTCACGATTCGGGTATACGGCGGCAGCCAAGGCTCGAGCCACACACACCATCACAAGCGCCACCAACAGACGAAACGCTCCGGCCGCTGCCGCGCCACAAAAAGCTTGTTCCTCCCCGCTAGTCCGCCGCAGGTTTAGCGCCGGAGAATCTTCCGCACCAAGCACGGAAAGCGGTTGTGTTGCGCATTGCCGGACCACGCAAGCGAAAAACGGCCCGATGTCCTCCCATCCGCACCACAGACCTTCCATCGGCCTTCCAAGGGCGCGACAAGGCGCTCTAACGCGCGCCAATAGGGACCGCTCACCGTGGCCGTGGACGCACTTCAGCCTAAAATCGGCATCTGGATCGGGAGCAAAAACACACAGGTCTACTAGTACACGGTGGTCCTGAGGAGAAGGCGGCCCTCGACAAAACCATTCTGGAACAGCCTTCGGCTCAACGCTAGCGTACTATACGCTTTGCGTGTGGTGTGGCTTTCGGCATTCGAGCAGACGCGATCGGGAGGGATCGCCTTGGCCGACTTGGCCGGCTTGGCTCTGCTTGGCGGCTGCAGGCTGAGCCGACGACAAGAAGGGCTGCTGGTCTTGTTCTTAGGATTGACGACGATGCAGGCCTCGTCGGCCCCGGCTTTCCGCGACAAGGACGACGATGGGAAGCGTTGAGCATGCGTTGGCGGCGAGGAAGATGGCGGAGAGCGCCAGGGAAACCCGGCCGAGAAGCAGGGCGGAGGGTCGACGGGCATCTTCAGCGCTGGCCTGCAGTCTCTGATGTATTAGTGGCCCGGACTCCTCCTCCCAGGTTTCGTTACAACATACACAGTACTATGTTGGCTCCGTCGGCCTCCTCCCGTTACATGCGACCCCGGATCCACAGCACGATCCGGCCTGCCCAGTGGTCCTGCTTCGCGGGGATAGCAGGATGCATTCTCCGTGGGCCGGCATGCCGACGGCCAACTCTCCTGCTGCTCCGTATGTACGTTTGTTTTCCAATCCAGGACCTTGCACGCTCCATCATGCGCCTGTCATGTCTCAGTCAAACCGGCCGCCGTGTACGACGCTACCACGGCGCCATCCCTCGCTCGTTGCGCTCTGGTCTCTCGCTCCCGTCTCCGCGTTGGCGCCGGAACGTGATGCTGCCCTTCGCTCTGGTCCCCTCCTTCGCACATGGCCCGGCCCAGCTCACGCGCGAATCCCGCGTCCTGACTCGCCCGCTCCCGTTCCACGGAGGGCGGCCAGAAAGGCAGGTAATATTCCGGGTATCCTCAGAGACGGTTCTAGGCTCATTCTGCCCGAACGCCGGGCGATTGGGTGGATAGTTTTGTGGAATCCGGTCCGTGGATTTGCTCCATGGTTCTCGCAACCATCACCACATGGGATGATACGCTGCGATGGCACGATGGCTGGCCGCGGGGCGGCATCAGGGTTGGCCCCCCCCCCCGTGACCTCTTCCCTTCCTCCAGGCGCATGGTAGTGTGCACGGCAGGGCACGTAGCAGCGAGAACGACAGGACAGGGCGTTTGAGGTCATGGATACATAGGTGCATGGTTCCCCACGTCTGTTGGGCCCGGCCTTTCTTCTCCCCTCTTCCCTCTCACCTGGAATGGGCCCTCTTCCCTCCGTCTGATAGCTGGCTCTTCACCCCCCCGTCGACGAGCTTGCTTGACCGCCCTGCTTTCTGCCCTAGGATCCCATCCAGGACACAGGATCGCACCTAGGAAAACATGGCCGGCGGAGCTGATGCCGGCACGGCCGGCTTCTACGATGCCGCGCTGCACAAGCGGCAGGCCATGATGGGCAAGAGTGGCCCGTCCGCTCTGTGGAAGAACTTCCGCGTCTTCCGCGTCGCCGCCTTTGCTTGCATCGGCGGTGTGCTCTACGGTTACAACCAGGGCATGTTCTCTGGCGTGCTGGCCATGCCGGCCTTCAACAGGCGTAAGTGCATCCATCGCAAGACGTGATGCGAAAGAAAGGCCACGGAAGTTGACACGGCAGGCCTCCAGACATGGGCGATTACACCCTGGACGCGTCCAAGAAGGGGTGGCTGACGGCCATCCTTGAGCTCGGCGCCTGGATCGGCACGCTGCTCTCGAGCTTCCTCGCCGAAGTCCTCTCTCGCAAGTATGGCGTCCTCGTCGCCTGCGCCGTCTTCATAATCGGCGTCGTCGTTCAAGCCACGGCCGTGTCGGTGGGCCACAACGCCATTCTGGCCGGTCGTTTCGTGACGTAAGCAAACCCTCTGCACCGGCGCTGCATCTCGCCGTCTCTCTGCTTCTCTCGCTGACACACCCGCAGCGGCATGGGCGTCGGTAGCTTGGCCATGATCATCCCCATCTACAACTCCGAGGTCGCTCCCCCTGAGGTCCGCGGCGCCCTGGTCGCCACCCAGCAGCTCGCCATCTGCTTCGGTATCATGATCAGCTTCTGGATTGACTAGTAGGCGCCCACACAGCCTCCACCCATCTGCTTGGTAGCCTCGCCCCCGTCCGCCTCTACTATACTAACCGAACCCGCAGCGGCACCAACTTCATCGGCGGCACCGGCGAGACCCAGTCCGACGCCGCCTGGCTGATCCCGACCTGCCTCCAGCTGGGCCCTGCCGCGATCCTCTTCGTGGGCATGCTCTTCATGCCCTTCTCTCCGCGCTGGCTGATCCACCACGGCCGCGAGGACGAGGCGCGCAAGGTGCTGTCGAGCCTGCGCGGCCTGCCTCCCGACCACGAGCTCGTCGACATTGAGTTCCTCGAGATCAAGGCCCAGTCCCTGTTTGAGAAGCGCACCGTTGCCGAGCTGTTCCCCGAGCTGCGCGAGCCCACCCCTTGGAACGTCTTCAAGCTGCAGTTTGTTGCCATCCGCAAGCTGTTCCAAACCCGGGCCATGTTCAAGCGCGTCATCGTCGCGACGGTGACCATGTTCTTCCAACAGGTTCGTCTCCTCTCCTACCATCTCTCTCTCTATTTCTCCCTCTCTTGGTCGCCTCTCACCTCCCTGCTAACCAACCCTCTACCCCCGCTCCTTTTACAGTGGACGGGCATCAACGCGGTCCTCTACTACGCGCCCTTCATCTTCGCCCAGCTCGGCCTCGACCTCAACACCACCTCCCTCCTCGCCACCGGCGTGGTCGGCATCGTCATGTTCATCGCCACCATCCCCTCGGTGCTGTGGATCGACCGCACCGGCCGCAAGCCCGTCCTCACCGTCGGCGCCATCGGCATGGGCACGTGCCACATCATCATCGCCATCCTCGTCGCCAAGAACATCGACCGGTGGAGCGAGCACGCGGCCGCGGGCTGGGCCGCCGTGTGCATGGTCTGGCTCTTCGTCGTGCACTTTGGCTACTCGTGGGGCCCTTGCGCGTGGATCATCGTGGCCGAGATCTGGCCGCTGAGCACCCGCCCCTACGGCGTCGCGCTGGGCGCCAGCAGCAACTGGATGAACAACTTCATCGTCGGCCAGGTCACGCCCGACATGCTCGAGGCGATCCCGTACGGCACCTACATCCTCTTTGGCCTCCTGACCTACGTGGGCGCGGCGTTTATCTGGTTCCTGGTGCCCGAGACGAAGCGTCTCACGCTCGAGGAGATGGTGAGTGAAGCACCCCCCCCCCTCTCTGTCTTTGCGGATCCTTCGGCAGTTCGCAACAGGAGGATGATGAGCAGAGCGCAATACGCTAACGCGGGCATTCTTCCAGGACGTCGTCTTTGGCTCCGAGGGTACCGCCCAGGCCGACTTTGAGCGCATGGTCGAGATCAACAACGAGATTGGCCTGACGCAGATCCTGAACGGCGAGACGATCGCCGCGGCCGGATCCGGGTCCGATGCCGAGAAGACCAAGGCCGAGGAGGCTGCCGCCGAGAAGGCGTAAAAGAGCCGCGGATGTCGTTGGTTCGTCGAGCAGAACAGACGGTGTTGGATGAAGGAGAGAGGCCGTGTGCCCGTTGATACCCTGCATGTTTTGCGTCGAGATTTGGAAACGGTGGCCAAGCCATCCTCGACATTCATTCTCGCCTGTCGAGATGGCTTCGTATATCATAGGAACAAGACCATGGTGTCTGTTGGATCCACCACTCGGTGATTCTTGACGTTTGTTCTTGAGGCCCCGTGATGAGCGACTAGCCGACTCGGACGAGACACGAAAAAAAAAAAAAAAAAGAACGAGAGCAACCCAGACGTGTACGAAAGCGAGCAGTCAAGCAAATGCCAGGGCTACATGACTTCCAGACAACACCATGACCACCTTGGCGCGATGTTCCAGAAACGCCGAGTTGCGTAGCATGCGGTGTAACGAGCGTAGACCCGCAGTGGCAGATATGAACTACCATACACTGCCCACCATCAACACCATTCTCTCTCAAACACCTTCAGACACCGACTCACCCTATGGTAGAGGTAGGAAGAAACAAGAGGCCCACACAGAAACGACAAGACGAAGCAGGTGGCAGCAAGCAGACGGACAAGAAACAAGCATAAGCATATGCACCCTCAAACACGCACCCCCTCGACAGGTCAAGGGTGATGATGATGGGGTTGATTATCACCAGTCTATCCACCTCATTCTCATCACGGATGCAGCCCATGACTAAATAACAAGAACCCAGCAAACGCCTGTCCTCCCAGGGTGCTCTGCCCGCAGCCCTGTTTCACCCGTCTTGCCATCTAAACCCTCAACCAAACCCCGAACCCGCGTAGACGGAACAAGGAAACCCCAAGAATTATGGTACGAGAAAAGAACAACCGCCCGTCTCGAGCATCCCGAACCAACACGTACGCATCATCATCATCATAATCAGCCCAGACTTTCATCTACCGCCACACCATGCTCGGCTTCGGCCTCACCGCGGGCTGGGCCGCGTTCCCAGCAGCGCCGGAGCCCAGCGGCTTGCTCGACGACGGGCTGCCTCCCCTCAAGCTGCCCAGCCCCATCCTCCTCGCCTGCGCCGGCGTCAGCGCCTTGGCGCCCAGCAACCCGCTCGCGGCGTCCGCCGACGCCCGCCTCGCGCCGATGCCGCTCCCCGACCCCGTCGTCACCGCCACCGAGCTCGGCGACGACGTGACGGGGATCGGCCTCGGCGGGCTCTTCTTGCCCGCGCGGTCGGTGCTAGCCCTGCGATGCCGTGAGATGCCGTTCGAAGCGTGGTGGTTCACCGGGGCCGAGTAGCTTGCGCTGGCCCTCCTATGGCCGCCTACCGTTGCAGCCATGCTCCCCGTCGCTGTCGACAGCGGCGAAACGGACCCGACGCTAGAGACGCGCTTCTTGGCCGCCGACAAGGCGCTCAGGCCCGACGTGCCCGCGCCCAGAGACAGCCGCTCGCGGCGCTTGGCGATCTGCAGCGCCGAGCGGATCTTGAGCGGGTCGAGCTCGGAATCAGAGCCCGAGACCGAGCCGTACGAGGAGCGAGGGAGGCGGGATGCGGGCGAAAGACGACGGGGCGCGGGCGCCTCGTTCTCGGCGTTGCTCGTGTTGCCGTTGTTGGCGGTGTCCGTGTCGCTGTTGGGGGAGGAGCGGAGGCTTGTCGGGAGCTTGGGGCTGCCGGTGCTGGCGCCGTGGGGCGAGAGCGAGTTAGTCGCTCGCCCGAGCGGGAGGCTGCGCAGAGGGGTGGAGCGGTTGTCGTCGGTGTCGGAGCAGCCGGCGAGGCTGAAGGAGAGCGTGGGCGGGACCGGAGAGCCGGCGGCGCCCGTGGCGGCGTCTTGTCCTACCGAGGGTCGGCTCTTGGAAAGGAAGCCGGCTTGGAAGCGGTTGGGTTTGCCGCTGATGCTGAGGGATGATACGTCAGGCAGAGGGAGCGTTGGGGAGTTGCTCCGGGGCGAATCCGAGCGGCCGAGGTAGGACGGGACCGGAGGCCGCTCCTGCGGGTCCTTCTCCGGGGACGGCTTCTCGGGCGACGAAAACCGCTGCGGGGTCTTCTCGTAGTCGGCGAGGGTGCCTTGCTCGCTCTCGTCGTCGCGCCAGCGCACGCTGCGCGTCTTCTTGACGGGCGTGAAGGTCACGCTCTTGCGGGACCCGCCCAGCTTCCGCCGGCGGGGCGATGCCCTAACAGGCGACACGAGGGCCGTCGGAGGAGCCAACAGCGGCTGCGGGACGGGCTTGGTGTCGATCTTGAGCGACTTCTTGCGCCGGGGGGTGCCGCGCTTCGTCGGAGGGAACGACTCGACAGGCATCATGGAGCCGTCAGGCTTGACGACCTGCGAGGCGGCCGAGCAGCCCATCTCGAGGAGCCGCGTTACCATGGTCTTGGCCTGGGCCACGGCCTCTTCCTCGCTCATGTGGAGCGTCTCGGACAGGGTCGACAGGATGTCGAACTGGGCCGTCAGCACGACCTGCACGAGGCCCGCATCGCCGGCCTTGTCTTGCTCCAGCACCTCGCGGTAGACGTCCCGCATGAAGTTGGACTTGAGGAGCTCCGCCTCCATGGTGAGCATGTCTCGCGCGGTCCCTTCGCCGAGGCCGTCTTCGGCCCGCAGCTGGGAGAGCGTGTGGTTCAGGGCCGTGTCGAGAACGCGTTCCCAGTTGCAGCGCTCTGCACGCTGATGGAGGTGGTGGCGGCTGTTTTCGAGCTCGGCCAGGATGCCCTGGGCCGTCTTGCGCATGGCGACCAGGTTGGCAGGCATGGCGTCCTCGTCGCCGTGGGCGTCGCACACGGCGTCGAAGGCCGCAAGCCAGGCCGAGAGGAGAGCGATGCGGCGCTCGATCGTCTTTTGCTTCTTGAAGAGGCCGAGCTTCTCGGCGCGCTCGGCCTCGGCGTTGTTGTAGGCAGCGCGCAGGCGGAGGATGCCCTCGCGCACGATCGCGTCGCGCTTGTCCAGCTGCTTGCGGAACTTGGCCATGAAGGTCTTCTCGGCCTCCTTCTGCTGGGCGCGCAGCTCGTTGATGAGCGCCAGCTGCTCGTCGATCTTGACCAAGAAGTCCTTGACGTGGCGGTTGACGTTGAAGACGTTGCGCGTCACCTTGGTCTGGATGTTCTTGGCCCGGTTGGCGTAGCGCAGCGTGTTCTGGGTCTCGTCAAAGTGCTGGCTCGAAGGGCTCACGCAGACGATCATGACGGTTTTGCAGTTGCCGCCGAGCGAGAACTTGAGCAAGCGCGTGAGCTTGCTGTTGCGGTAGGGAACGTGGTTGCGCTTGCGCGGGTCGCACAGCGCGTTGATGCAGCTGCCGAGGGCAAGCAGCGACTTGTTGATGTTGGCGCCCTCCATGAGCCGCTCGCCGCGGTTCTTGGTGGCGCTGGCGCGCTCGCTGCCGGCCAGGTCGATGATGCTCAGGGTGGCCATGGTGTGCGGCTCGTTGACCGACGCGTCGCGGTCGCGCTGGGCCACGTTGATCTGGAGGACGGCGTGCGAGCGCGACGACACGGCGTTGGCCGCGGTGGGCGACACGGTGCGGTATTCGTTGCCCTGGACGATCATGTTCATGACCTCGTGGACGTCCTTGGGGTGGTGGCTGGTCAGGCCGGCCACCGTGACGCCCTGGTTCGAATCCTCGCGCAGCATCAGGCCCTGCTTGCTACCGCCGGGCACGAGCAGATCGCGGATGGTCTCGTTGTAGATCTCCAGGTACGACAGCGACACCTCGGTGACCTTTTCGTTCTTGCGCTCCTCGATCTTCTCGAAGAGCTCCTGCATGGTCAGGAAGATGATGCCGGGCTGCTGCGGCGTTCCGGTAATGGTGTGCGTCTTGCCGCAGCCGGTGGCGCCGTAGGCAAAGACGGTGGCGTTGTAGCCGTCGAGGATGCTATCCAGCAACCCCTTTGTCGTTCCCTCGTACACCTCGGTCTGCGTCGCGGTTTGGTCGAAGATGCGGTCGAAGGCGAACACCTGGTCTTTGACCTTCTTGGCCGCGGTGGGCACGACGGATCGAGTGAACTTTTGGACGGGGTTGTCTTCGGGGGGATCGAACACTCTGCGACGGGGTCAGCGGCCGCCTCCGCGCACAAGGTCGCACGGCAGGGGTGGGTGGGTATCCGTACAAGCACCTGTCGTCGACAACCTTGATGACGGAACGGATCCCCCGCTGCTGGAGCTTCGGGGTGGGCGCTGCGGCCAGGGAGCCGTCGCCCAAGAACAGGGTCGTGTCGTCATGCTTGACTCTGGCCGTGCGTCAGCGCCGCTGGAGGGCTCGAGGTCGGCTTCGCAACGTCACTCACAGCTGGGCAGCCTCCTGGATGGTAAAGGGCCGCACTCGCACAGCGACCGTGATGGAGGAAGCGTTTGGGTCCATGTGGGCTTGCGGTGCCAGCGGCCCTCCAGCAAGCGGGCGAGGGCTAGATCAGGATGTCACGGGCGCACTTTTGAAAACAGCGGGGGCAGCAAACAATCAATAGGAAATTTTCTTGGTGGTGGTTGTCAAGGTCGGATAGATACTGGAGGAGAGATAAACAAAGGGTTCAAGGAAGCCCGAAGGAGGGAATGAATGTGTTGACAAAGCGAGTTGCAGAAGCGAGTGGACACGAGAAACGGGGAAAAACAAATGACGTTTCTCGTTTTCGATGGAGACCCAAGCAAGTTTGGCTTTGCGACCTGAAGCCGAGCATGGGTCTGATTCAATTTACTGTTTTGGCCAGTCCGGTTTCCCCGGCGACCAGAAAGTGGACCCCCTGTCGATCCTCTCCCCAATCGTGTTGTGCCCTGGACCCCAAGTGGGGCCCCTCGCATTGGAGGGTGCACGGTGGGGCGCCAGCTGAAGCCAGCTAAAACATAGCGAAGGGTTAGGGTCAATGCTGTTGCGTCCGTCCCGACCCATGACCTTTCAGCCCCTGGGGGCGCCCCCTGCGCAACCCAATCCGGCAGCCAATGCTAAGCGGAACCGGCGCCCTGTTACCCGTCACTAATAGTTAAGGTACTTACACAGTATATACGCAGTACGTACAGCCCGCTGGACGACAGTCCTCTTCAAGACGAAGCAATCATTCCTGGTCTCCAATCCTGGGATATTCTTCAACAACCGATAATAAGCCATTGATTTTCTTTTGTCAGTCCTCGATGGATTTTTTTTGTGATGTTTGTTCTGGTTTGGTAAAGAAAGGGTCGAGGACGATAATGAGAAGCTCTCCCTCTGAGAGGCAGAGATCAGGGGAAATGATGAGACTCGGACTTGAAGCCATGCCTAGGTTGTTGAATAACTCGCGATAAGGCTCGTTTCTGCACTTATCGTCCTGTTTGGGTGTCTTTGTCGAGCCGTACTCTTACAAGAGACATGCAATCCCCCTCGAGGTACCCAGCTGGCCTTCCGTGCCCAGCCTGAGAACCAGTCTCTCGGATAAGATTGTCTTTCTGCTCTCTGCTTCTCGGGTAACTAGGTACCTTGAGCCCCTTACGGTAGACAGGTCAACAAAGTCTCTATTCCATGGCAATCCGGCTTCCGTTTCTCCCAGGTGGCTGGTGTTTACAGTCAGTGGCGCTCCTTGGCACTGTTAATCAATCTCCCGTCCTGTCCGTACAATGCCTCTAGGAATGAATTAACCATGCTATAGGACCCCCCTCCCCCCTCCCCCCCTCAGGTTACCATCTCATTGTGTAGAGCTACAAGCCAAATCATCATGAACAGCACGTCTTGTGCCGGAAACAATCCAGCTTGAGCTGTCTTCCGTTTGCAGGTTGCCGCGTCTTTGTTTGTCAAGTCTCTCCATGCCCTGCCCAGACCTCAACGCCGAGTTGAGAGCTCCTGACAAAGAACAATGCGACACCACCCAAAGAAGACAAGCTCTCCTAGATGGAATGCGGCCAAAGCAACACCATCACCATCGTCATTCCCCCTTTGTCCCATCGTCCGGATATGTTTACCATACAAGCCTCGTCCGTAGAGCTCCCCTCCCTTGCCCTCGATGCTGTTTCTCCAAAGGCTCCGAGTCTTCACTCCAAGGCAGCTTCATAGCCAACGCAACCCAGCCGAATACAAACTCCAAGCCAACCATCTCGTGATGCCGTTCTGGCCAATATCCACCCTCTTCCAGGGCGGCGGCAGCTCCGACGCCGACCGGTCTTCGTCCAGGTCCAAAAAGCGCCTCTTCCCCTTCTCAGACGCCCCCGATGCCAAGCGTCGCCTGACCCGCGGCGCATCTCCCATCCCCCGCGGCCCCCCGGAGGCCCTCAGGAACAAGGACCCCGCCGACCGCTGGGACCTCGCCATCCGTCCCTCCTCCGAGCGCTTCACGGCCGTCGTGCACGCCTTCCGGTCCCTCCTCTCCGGCTTTCCCGACCAGCCCTCCGTCGACAGCATCCTGAGGGAGTACTTTACCGAGCACGAGCAGCTCCTCCTCAGCCCGCGCCCCTATCTCGAGGGAATCGCGAACAGCCGCCATCTCGAGGCGCTGCGGGAGGACAACGCCTGGCGATACGATCAGCTGCTTGGCTCGCCGAGGTTTCGCGAGCATGCGCCGAACGCGGATCTCGGGTTCAAGCTGGCCATGGCGTGGTTTGGGCTGCCGGTGTCGCCCATCGGACGGCTGGGGTCGACCAACGGCCAGGCAACAAAGGGGGGACCGTGGGAGCGGAGAGTGATTGTGGACGGGCCGGGGGACGAGCTGAGGTTTTTGAACGGGTATACGGAGCGGGGGTGGTCGAGGGATGTTGGGGTCAGAAGTGAGTTTGGTTCCACATGCGCGTGATAGCGGTCGCGGGCGGTAGAGGTACGGAGTGCTGACAGACCCTGACAGAGCCGGATCCGGTCTTGGAGAGCTACTATCCGGCGAAGGGCGAGGAACAGACGCTGGAGACCGACGACTTGATTCCGTCGCTGGCCCTCCGAGGCGGCGATGCGGATCTGATCGATGACGAGCCCGACGCCCCGTCGCTGGGGGGAGACAGCATGATGGATGTCGACCCGCTCCCGGAACAGCAGCTCGTTCTTCGTGGAGGCGCATCTCCCAGGCCGTACGTCAGCAACCTGTTTCGGGAGCTCCACGAGCACGCGCCGAACAGCCACCACCCGCGCCGCTGGGCCGCTCCCGAGGAGTTTGCCGAAAGGCTCGACATCTCCCTGGGCGGCCCCTCCTCCGACACGCCTCGTCGCTGGCTCCCTCTCTACGGCTACCAAGGCGTAGTCTGGTTCCGCACCGACGTCTTCTACACCTTCGTGGACGCCATCGACCGGCTCCTCGGCCTCGACAACCGCGCCGGCGTCGCCTACAACCTGTACCTCATGGACAAGACCCAGGACTACTCCGCCTGGTCGACGCGCAGGAGATTCCTGCGCCGCCGGGGCGAAAGCGGGCTCAGCATCTGGGGCAGCGGACCGGGCGACTTTTCCAACGACCGTTTGGCGTGGGAGTGGGTGCTGGAGCGCCTGGGGCAGGAGGGCCAGGAGGACGCGGCGTATCGGTACGCGCTGTTCGCTGCCGGCCCGGCCGATCCCGTGCCGTGGACGTGGGAGCCCGATGCGTCGCACCGGGTGCTCAAGGTCGTGCTGGATTACGCACGCGGCAGCGACAGCGGCGGCACGCCCAACGCGGACCTCCTGGAACGCCCGGACGTGGCGTACCTTCGCATGCCCGAGAACCCGCGCGACGTGGTCTATGCGAACCACTACGGACCGTGGATGGCCAACGTCTGCCGCGTGCTGGCGGCCGGGCGGCTAGAGGACCGCCCGGGAGCGCCGGCGGTGCCCGACGCCGCGTTCACCATCAAGAAAGCAGGCGTGACCTCGGGCGATGGCGCCGTGTACGGCGGGCTCCTCTTTACGCCTCCGCTTTGGGATTCCGTCGTCGCGCACTGGGAGAAGAACCCCGAAGCACCCCTCGTCCTCGAGGCCAGCACGGGCTTCGATCGCTGGCACCTCTGGCTTCCTGGCTCCCGCCAGCCGTATGAGGAGCAGCACCTCATCAGGAGCCTGGCCGAGGATCCGGCGTACCTGCGGCAGCGCATCATGAACCTGATCGAGAGTTCCCTGCCAGAGGACAGCCTGCACGAGCTGCGCTCCGTCGAGGTGTACCTGCCGGGCACCAACGTCTTCCTGGTGTCCGACCAGGGCGCCGACGTGGTGGTGCCCATCGCCGGGAGCCAGGGCGATCTGAACGGCGCCTTTGCGGAGCTTGCCGGCCGCATCACGCAGTGGATGGCCTGGCTCGGATCGAAGCCGACTCCGCCTACGAATGGCCCGAACGGCATCGATCTGTTCCCGCAGTTCCTCACGCTGCGGCCCGTCTTTGAAGAGTACACCCTGGACGACGTAGACTTTCCGGAGCACGGCTCGTGGAAATGGAACCCGGCGGCCTTGAGCGTCGACCAATTCCGCCAGCTGGCGTGGGACATCCTGACGAGGAGAGGAGAGGGCGTCGATGAAGCCCCCGAACGGCTGTACATCAACATCATCCAGGGCGACTCGGACGGAGACAAGCCCGGGTTCCTCGTCGCTCCGACCCTCAGCGACGCCGAATGGAGGCTCATCACGAGGATGCTTGTCGATCCCGAGGTGCACCTTGACGTTGCCGATCTGGATCGCCTACCCCGTGCGTGGATCGAGCTGCCCGACCGTTTCGTGTATGTCAGAGAGGTAGCTAACGCGCACAGGCAGGCTTTCGCAACTTTGCCCAGCATCAACCCTTCGGCTTCCGCGAGATCTACGACACGCCTCCCGCGCTGCTGTACCGGGGCCTGGGCGACGACGCCCAGATCCCGACCGCCAAGCGCCACTACGACCACCAGCTTTTCGAGACCGATGCGGCCAGGCATCTCGAGACGGTCCTGCCGTGGGAGGAGCAGCCGTCGTCCGCCTCGCAGTTTTACAGCCCCGAGGCGTTCCAGCTCGAGCTTCCGCCCGACGCCGAGCTCCCGCCGCAAGGCCACCTGCGCGGCAAGCCACGGGTCCGCAAGGGCTCGCCGCCGGCCGCGGCGCCGCCGTGGTCCCCGCCAGCGCCCCGGGGCCCTCGCCGCTCCGCGCTCGACGACGCCGTCTTCCTCCGGCAATACAGCTGGGCGCGCCCGCTGGACGTGCACATGCGCAACGAGATACCCGTCAACGCTCCCCCCGTCGACCGGCTCCTCGACATCCGCGCCGACAGCGTCCCCGTCGTGTCCTTGTCGGTGCTGACCCCGACCGAGGTGCGCCAGCTGCAGCGCGATTACCACGACATGCGCAACCTGGTGCTGGGCCGTGTCGAAAAGTGTCCGTACAAGGGCTGCGGAGAGGCCGTTCCCACCGACGAGCCGGGGGGGATGGACCGGCATCTCAGGGAGCAGCATACGGCGGTGCAATGCAACTTTGGGTGCGGCGAGCCGCTGTTTGCGCACTGGTCGCCGAGCGAGTGGAGGACGCACTTTTGGGAGAATCACCAGGCGGAGATCCAGTGGTTGGCAGGCAAGGCCAAGTCCCGGAGGAGGCGGAAGCATGAGGGGCGTGATGGCGATGATGATGATGATGATGATGACAACGACGACGACAACGACAAGGTGTCGCCAAAGACGAAGAGAACTGCGAAGCCGGCGAAGAAGGTCGCCAAAGGCTCGACGAAGGAGGCCCGAAAGGAGAAGACCGTGAAGGATCCGGCGAAGGAAGCGCAGAAAGACAAGGCGAAGAAGCCGCCGGCCAAGGACAAGGCGAAGGAGAAGGCAGCGGGTGCCGCCGAAGGAGTTGCCGCCACGGACAAGGCAAAGAAAAAGAAGAAGTCAGTATTTCTTGGCTATACTGCCTACCTATCTACCCTCCCCTCCATGACGTTGTGGATATTAACGCCCTCCCTCCGCCTGCAGGAAGAGAAAGGTGAAGCCCTGGGACTACCACGGCCCGCGCCACACCGGCCGTCTCTCCGACGACCTCGATTCCGACGGCGGCACCGCCGCAAGCACCTCGGACGACTCCTCGGCCCCGAGCTCCGACCACTCGGGCAGGTGGGACGACGCGTGGCGTCCGAAGCGCGACGCCCGCAAGCGCAAGGCCGACAAGCCGCCGCCGCCGACCGCCTCGCCATCCCTTCCGAGCCCTCCGCCGCCGCCGCCGCCGCCACCACCACCACTGCCACTGCCACTACCACCGGGCGTGCAACCTCCTCCACGCCCACCCCCCCGCGCCAACGAGCCTGCCAATCCCGCCGCCGCCGCCCCCAAGACCACCAAGAAAGCGAAAACCACCGCCAAGGCCAAGGACGCTACGGAGGGCGCAAAGAAACCCACCGCCGGGGCCGCCGCTCCTGCCGCGACGCCGACGAAGAGACCCCGCGCCTCCGCCCGTCGCCCGGCCGCAGGAGCGAGCACGGCGGCTGCTAAGCGCAGCGTCACGTTTGCGGAGGCGCTTGTCCGGGGCGCGTCGCCGGTTCGGGCCGGGCGGGGGATCGGGAGGCTGGCTTCTGCATTGAAGACGGAGGCGGCCAAGAGGGACGAGGAGGAGCAGGACGAGGAGGAGTGGGAAGAGGAGGAGTGGGAGGGCGTTGAAGGGTTGGAGCCTGAGGGGAGGTGGTGGTGGAGGAGTGGGCATGAGTATGGGGTTGGGTATGGGGCTGGGGTGAGTCAAGAGGGGGATACGGACGAGAAGGAGGAGGTTGACGAAGGGGATGTGGTGATGGTGGAAGCGTTTGAGGAGGAGGACGAGGAAGACGAGGACGAGGAGGAGGAGGAGGAGGTGGAGGGTGGAGAAGGGTTGTCGGGGCCAGGGCCCGAATGGGGAAGGTATGGGAAATCTTGGGGACTAGTTTGAGGTTCAGGACGGCGTTTTGTTGACAGGGAAAGGCAGAGAGCAGGATAAACAATCTTTGGTGGGTAGGGATGCCTGGATCATCACTTTTCAGCCTGGTCTTGTCATTGGGAGTTGGGGACAATGGACAACGGGACTGTTTTTCCTCTACTTCCCCCCCCTCCCCCCCCCCTCCCTCCTCTCCGTCCATCATCGCCACTGTCTGTTGTTGTATTTTTTTTTCCCTTTCTTTTCCATTTCTCATCATGGTCCAGAATGACGTGCTTGAAAAAAAAAACACCATAAAAAAACTCAACTCCAACTGTAATACCATTCCAGCTATCGGGAGTGCCGTTGACAGGTCCACTCTTCCCGCCGTGCCGTCATGTCGTGATGGCCAAGTCCGGATGCGGCACCCGAGCCGGACGGATGTCGGGCGGAACTCGGGGTTGGGGTTGGGGTTGGGTGTCAGCGCTCAGCCCGTCGCTCGCCCTCAGGGTCACGTTGGTCCCCATAGGTCACGTTGGCCCAGGGGGTGCAGGGATCTGACGTAATGGGGGGGACCCATCAACGCGGCAAGCATCGGCCGAGCTCCGAGTTCCGCGTCTTTTCTCTGTGGGTGACTCTTACACAGTATTGTCAACCTCATCTTTTCCAGGTTGGCCTGGTGTCTGTCGTGTACTATACGCTAAGTAACGAGGACCTGGTACTCCCTACTTGTAGCTAGACGCAGCCCCCCTTGACGAAACCCCATTCATTTCCAACCATGGACGCGCTCTCTCTCCGACCTGTGGCTTTTCCTGGCGCATCAATGTCTCGTCTGCCAACTCAGAGCAGCAGTCTTTCTTATCTCGTTGATCAGCGGTGAGGCGGCATTCCAAACAAACCTGATCACTTGACATCCCCCCGGTCTCCTGTCACCCGTGACACGACCGCCACCTCTGTATCAAATCTCCATCTTGGACGCTCGGCCGATCTATTTCCCCAGAGCAGCAGGGGAGCACGAGCCTAGGGAGCCAGATACCCAACGTCCCGCCAGGCTTGCGTCGCCCTTTGCTCTGCTCTGCTCCCTCTGCTTCCTCTGCTTCCTCGGCTTCCTCTGCTCCCTCTGCTTCTGCTCCGCCTCACCATGGCCACGCGAACCCCGAGGCCCTTCGCCGCCGCCGCCGCCCTTCGGCAGTTCGTTCGACGGGATGCCTCCGGGGTGGGATTCTCCTGTCGCCTGGCCCGGCCCCGGCCTCGCCACCTCCACGCGGGCCGCTCCCGTCCGTCCACCACCTCCGCAGCGACCCATCCTCCCAAGGTCCCGGCAACGCCGCGGCCGCCCTTCCAGTCGAGGGTAGCACCCGTGAGCCTGCTGATCGGCGGCGGTCTCTTCGCCTCCGTCCTCGCGTACAACCACCTCGGCGACGACCAGCCGGACATCGAGGGAGCGCCCTCTCTCCCCAAAGACGACCGAGACCCCTCGCTCCCACGCTACCGCATCGCCGACGTCCGGAAGCACGATGCTTCGTCTCCCGAGCCGTGGGTCATTTTCGAGGACAAGGTGTACGATATCACGGACTGGGTCTCGGCGCATCCCGGCGGCGACGTGATCCTGCGAGCGGCGGGCGCCAGCATCGAGCCGTATTGGAACATCTTTACGATCCACAAGTCCAAGCACGTGCGCGAGATCCTCGACCAGTACATGATCGGCTTCATCGACGTCGCCGATCTGGGCCCGGACGGACGGCCGCCGGCCGAGAGCATCGAGGACCCGTTCGTCCACGACCCTCCGCGCGACCCGCGGCTCATCACCCACACGGCCAGGCCGCGCAACGCAGAACCCCCCAACGAGGAGCTCGACCGCTCGTTCCTCACCCCCAACGAGCTGTTTTACATCCGACACCACATGTGGGTGCCCGTGGTCGAAGAGGCCCGGGCGGACGAGCACGTCGTATCCATCGAGCTGCCCGACGGCGATGTCAAAAGGTACACGCTGCGCGACCTCAAGGAAAGGTTCCCGATCCACAAGGTGACGGCCGTGCTGCAGTGCAGCGGAAACCGCCGCAACGACATGACGCGCCATGCCGGCAAGACCAACGGCCTGCAGTGGGGCGTCGGCGCCATCAGCAACGCCGAGTGGGAAGGCGTCCGCCTGTCCGACGTGCTGGCCGACGCGGGGCTCCAGGTGCGCGAGGCCACCGCTCCCACGAGGCGGGACGGCTCGGCGCCCTCCGGCGGCGACGCCGTCGATGCCAACGCGATGCACGTTCAGCTCACGGGCCTCGAGGCCTACGGCGCGTCCATCCCGCTCGCCAAGGCCCTCGACCCGCGCGGCGACGTGCTCCTCGCCTTTGGCATGAACGGCAAGCCTCTGCCCCGCGACCACGGCTTCCCCCTCCGCGCCGTGGTGCCCGGCCACGTCGCCGCCCGATCCGTCAAGTGGCTCAGCAAGATTGTCGTCTCGGACGAGGAGAGCACGAGCCAGTGGCAACGCCGCGACTACAAGTCGTTTGGTCCCAACGAGGGGCCTCATCCCAACTGGGACCGCGCGCCGGCCATCCAGGAGATGCCCGTCACCAGCGCCATCACGGGCGTTTGGGTGGGCGAGTGCGTCAGGAAGGGCCGCGTTCCGTGGATGGGCGGGGCTTCGGCCGCCAGCAGCAGCAGCAGCAGCAGCAGCAGCAACAGCAACAACCGCGGCGGCGGAAATGCCAACGGCAGCGGCATCGTCGACATGGCAGCCGTGTCGCACAACGTCGGCTTCACCCCCACCGCGGCGCCCTCGACGGCCTCGAGCCCGTGCCCGCCGAGCATCTCGGCAGAGCCGATCGCCATGCAAGGCTACGCCTACTCGGGCGGCGGCCGTGCCATCTCGCGCGTCGACGTTTCCCTGGACGGCGGCAAGACGTGGGACCAGGCGGAGCTGGTGGACGACTGCGCGTCCCCGGGATCGCCCTGCTACGGCAGCAAGACGTGGGCCTGGCGGCGCTGGCGCTACGTGGGGAGGCTGCCGACGCTGCCGGTGCCGGCCGCCGAGGACCGCCGCGGCGCCGACAAGGGCGGCGACCGCAAGGCCTGCACGACCCTCGTCGTCAAGGCCACCGACGAGGCCTACAACACCCAGCCCGAGTCGCACCGCGGCATCTACAACGTGCGCGGCAACTTGGCCACGGCGTGGCACCGCGTGCGCGTGTGCCCGCGCTGCACGCCGGCGGACGAGAAGCGCGAGGGCGGGGTGACGTGGTCGACCGGGGAGACGTATGGGTGCGGGTTTGGAAAGGAGGATCAGGGGGAAACAACAAGGGAGAAGTAGCCGGCTTGGGGGTCATGCCTTGTTAGCGCGCTGGGGGTTTGGGGCTTTGGTTTTTCTTTTTTTCTTTTCTTTTCTTTTTTTTTTTTTCCTTTGGGGAGCCGGGTGTTTGGGCGATGGTTTACCATGGTGTTCGTTCCGCTGTCTCGGGTTGATCTGGCGCGTGTTTCTTGGTTTCGGTTTGGCGCATTCAACATTGGCGACATCGGCTGGCGTCCTACGTAGAAAGGGGTTGGAGTTTGCTGCATTTGCGAGGGCTGGAGGGGGAGTTCTACCTCCCTCCCTCCCCCTCGAATCGATGGCGCTGCGGTTGGACTGGGTGCCAGGGGTGTTTTGTTGGAAATGGTATTACTAGTGATTCCGCTGGGGAATGGATCAAACCAACTATACTATACATGCCCTACGCATACCTTAGCGTAGCCGATCGCGTTGGGGTGTCACGACATGATTTTCGTACGCAGTTCAATCACCAAGGTACAAGTTTGAACCGCGTGTTTTTTAATTCTCCGCGGACCGCTGAGCTTCTTCTTCCAAGATATCGAGAGCGCCTGGCCTGCCTGACGCCAAACCCGTCAACGCCAACGGTGCTTTGCTAGCAAACAATTTCCCCGGCTTCGCTATGCTCGTACTGTAATACACTTCAAAACATCCCGCCAAGTTTCAGCTGGGAACAAGGAACTTGTCGATATCGACGCGGCGGAAGTAGCTCACGTGCCGCAGCTGGAACCACTTGTGCGCGAGCAGATCGGTCGAGAGGATGACGAGCTCGCCGTCGATGTACTCATCTGCAGGCAGACAGGCAGACAGGCAGGCAGGCAGGTTAGCGGAATGGCCGACGTTGCATGGTGGAGAGAGAGGCATGGGAAGGGAAACGCACCCGAAGTAAACCCTGCCCTCGCGATATGGCCCTTGCTTTTGACGCGCCGGGCGCCGGCGAACGGGCCCTCGTCCGCCACGCCCACGAACCCGCCCTCGCCGAGGTCGTCCACGACAAAGGAGGCTTGCCCGCGGGGCACGTTGCTATCGCCGGTGAGCTTGATGGCCTCGAGGCGGCCGCGGAAGACGGGGTATTGGCTGCGTTTGTGCTTGGCGGGGTTCTTTTGGGTCTTCGTTGGCGAGGAGGGGTCGCTGGCGGTAGCATGGTCACCCTCCAGGCCGTCGCCCTCGCCGGCCGCCTCGGGCTTTGGTTCCGACTTGGACGCCTCAGCCTCCTCGCCCTCATCATCGTCATCCTCATCGGCATCAGCAGCGTCATGATTATCATTATCGTCATCAGCATCGTCGTCGTCGTCAGGTTGGTGCAGCAACAAAAACTCGCACCCATGCACGCCGTAATCCCCCACCCAGATCCCCCTCAGCGGCCTCCGGCGCGTGGGCGTGTACAGCGCCGGGTCGAGCGTCGCGTACGTCGTCACCTCCTCGCAAAACTGCGTGCGCGCGCCCACCGCCGGCTCCTCGGGGAGCGACTCGAACAGGGCGACGGGCCGGAAGTGGAAGGCGCCGCGGGCTGCGCGTGGCGAGATTGGGGAAAAGCAAAGTTAGCCAACGACGACGACCTTGCATCCAGGCCGGGGACGGGGACGGGGACGGGACCGAAAAAGGCGCCCCGCGGGAACGTACCGATGCGAAACGCGCGGTCGCAGATGTCGCGGCGCGAGGCCGGGCAGTGGCGGGGGCCGAGGGTGGTGTGGGTGGACATGGCGGTGGCGAGGACGCGGTGGGAGGAAGGGATGGAGGGGGAGGGCCAGACGGCGTCGGGCGAGGACGGAGGGCGGCGGTCCCTGTTCTCCTCTTGTTGCCGCGGCAGGCAGCGGGCGAGGCGAAAGGTGGTCTTGATGTAGCTCCACGAGCCAAGATCCATGACGACGGGGTCGGTGGGGGACGGCGGCGGGGGGTCCTCGCGCTCCCAGACCGGCTGGCCCGAGCCGGCGCCGTCCTCGTCGCGGCGGCGCTTCAGGGTCAAGACGGGCCTGCCGTGGACGCGAGGATGGTCGTGGTGGGGGTTCGCAGGCAGGCGGAAGCTGGGCTGGTCGAGGTGGAGGTGGATGTCGGGCTCGAAGGGGGAGACCCAGAGGTTGTCGACGGCGAAGGGGGGATCCGTGGACCGGTTGTTGGCCAGGAGCAGGTAGCCCTCGATGCAGCCGCGGTGCTGGTCGTAGCGGACCAAGATCAAGCTGCCCAGGTACGTCGAGTCGCCGAACCAGATCTTGTAGCGAGGCAGGAACCAGCGCGGATCGTGGGCGCGGTACAGCTGGCGGAAGGACGGGCAGGGGGAGGACGAGGTGACGGTCTGGCACGGCACGTTGGCCTGGACGTGGGCGCGCCAGAGCCGGTCCTCGGTGGCGTGGGCGTAGAGGGTGCGACAGGTGCTCGAGACACGGGCCAGGTCAACGGGGCCGAGGTACGAGAGGATGCTGGCGATGAGCTCGACGGGGAGCTGCGTGAGGCAGCATGGCGCATCCGGGGTGGCAGGCTGCTCTGGATGCATGGCGTGCGCCTGTTTGCCCTTTGACGTCGGAACCTGGGCGGGCTCTATGCCACCCGGCTCTTCCTGCGTCTTGTTGGCGTCCATCTGACGCATCCGAACCACACCTAGACGGACGGCCCGGGCGGATGGAGGACAAAGTCAAAAAAATAAACTGTCGCCGCTTGGTGACGTTGAAGCGCGTGTGAACACGTCACACCGTCATTGGCGAACCGTCTTGATTTACCTACCTACGGTACCTAGGTATGCAGCAGTGTCTCGGGACGGTAGCTAAGGTACTGGAAGGCAGTGAATGGGTGCTGAACTCGGCAACGTTGCTGAGGTGTGATAGGTGCTGTGTACGTTACGCAGTCGCTGCAACCTGGAAGTACAAGTCCTGGTACCTTGGGTGGTAGGTATTGTACCTTACCTGGTAGGTTGTAACTAACGTTATCGGCCGAGCTTCAGCGTTGCCTCCGGGTGGGGCAGGCCGATGCGCTTGCTGCTTGGAGCCCAGTTCGTCGTCATCGCAGGGACCCACCAATCCCCGCGTTCCGCCGCCCTCCCGTCCCCTCCCTTTCCCCCCCCTCCCGCCCCACCTTCGGCCTGGCGTTTCCCGCAGATGGATCCACTGCTCACCTCACCCGCTGCGCCCGCTGCGCCCGCTGGACCTACCGCATTCCTAACCCTGAGCAGAACCAGGGTTGTTGGCAGGTCATCCATGCGCTGAGACATTCGGTCAGCAGCATCGGTCAGAGGATTCACCTTGTCACCCCATTGGGACGAGGAATCCATCCTCAGCCGTTTCCTGCCACTCCTCTTAGACCTCACAATACCCCCCCCCCCCCGCCACCCCCCCGGCATTACACCGTCTCAACAGCTCCCAGGCCCCAGGTAGCTAGACCCAAAAGTTGGACGCTTCGGGCGTCTAATACTAAGTCGACATACGGTGAAGCCGCGGCCCACGGGGCGGCGGGCGATTGGGCTCTGGGCAGCGGTGGGGCTCTCGACATAAAACCGAGGGACCGGGACGGAGGTGAAGCTTCACACCTCACAGCCCACTAGCTTCTCTCATCATCACTCGCCAGAGATTCCAACGGAAAGCTCGTGAAGCAAGCATCGCATCTGGGACTCCTTCTTCCCTACGCACCCACGGTCACACGTCTACACCCGTCCCCACTCGTCCGCTCATCCCATTCCACCCGTTTCACAAATGCACCTTGACACGGCCCACGCCTTCAACGTCATTCACAAAATGACTTCCTTCCTCCCCATCATTCAAGAGCTGCTCCCCTTGATCCTGCCCACGTCGGTCTCGGTCACGAAAGCAGAAGACATACTCGCCTCCGATCCACCACCCTCACCGTTACCGCCGCCCGTCCGCTCCGAACGGGATGGCAAAGAAGGGCCGGCGGCCAACGGGACGGGAGCGCGGCAGCGACGACGGAACACGGCCCGGCCCGGGGTCCGCGTCATCAGCCGCAACGCTGTTGTGGGTCAGTCCGACGCAATGTGCGCATCAGGTTCGTCTTGGTCTCCGACGTTCAAGCCCACCTCGGGAGCCTCCCGGCTAAACCGATGCCCTGCGTTTCCTGTTTTTTCTTTCTCCGATTCAGTGCTCATCCTCAAGCCCGGGTCTTGCACAACCATCCGCCACCATGGCGAGCAAGGTACGTTCCCTTGTATCTCTGGGCCGGACAGATGAGGGCCCAAGACTACAAAAAAAAAAAAAAAAAAAACAAGGGCGGAAAGGGAGAGCAAACGTGGAAAATGCTGACGCCCGTTCTGAAGAGGCCATCATCTACACCGTCTCCGGGAACGGCGCCCTCCTGACCCAGCCTCGGGGAAACAGCAGCAACAAGACGGGCGCCTCGGACGGAGACGACGACGAGGAAGAGCCGGAGCGCCACGACCTCTCGGCAGGCGACTTCGCCGTGGTGCCCCCCTGGACGGAGCACCAGCTGGTCAACGACGCCGAGGCCCATGAGGAAGACGAGGACGATGTCGTCGAGGAAGAGGAGGAGGCGGGGGCGGGGGCGGTGATGGCGGCGCTTCCGGTCGACGAAGCCGTCAAAGCCTGGGCTGGCGAGGATGGGGACGGCGAGCCATGCCCGGCTCCGGCTCCGGCTCCGGCTCCGGCGCCGGCTCCAGCCCCCGATCGGGTCGGGATCCGCGGCGGCGGAACGGACGGCGGCCGGCGAGGCGAGGATTTCCACGTCATCATCCTACGCAACGGCGGGCATCCGCTCGAGGTGCACCTGACCGATTGGGGAGGTGCCGAGATCAAGTCGTGACATGACGACGCGACGACGACAACATGTACGAAACGCAGCATCCCATTCGTTTGGACTTTTCTATGAGGTTTCTCTGGGCTGGCACCAAAACAGAAAAGAAATGACCCATCCGTGTCGCGCGACAGTCCTGCATCCGTTGCTTCATATATCCTATCCCTCCTCCCAGAATATCAACACGTGAGAGAACCGAACTCATAACCCAAGAAAAAAAAAAAAAGAGAAAAAAAACAAGAAAACGAACAAATATGAAAAAAAGAAAACATGCGGGGCCAAAGCTTCGACTCTGAGAGAGCGCTTATGGGGAATCATGGGGAAGAAAAGGAAAAAAAAGAAGAGTATGCCAAGACATATCGTCATAACGCATCCCCCTCGGTCGCCAACCAAGCACCTGACCAACCAACTACGGTGACTGCTATTCTACCACCACCGGGCGCCCCCCCTCTTCGACATGGCAAAGGAATCCCGCCGCGGCCTACGACACCTTGGCCGTCGCGAACCCGCCCCTCGGAACAACCAATTCCTCCCTGGCGGCGTGCACCGCATCGACCCCGTTGCCCAGCAGCAACATGATGCTCTCCATCTTCTCCGTGAGCGCCTGGTTCGTGCCGCCGCGGTACCAGAGCGTCTTGAGCACGCTCAGGTGGCGGCTCAGGTCCTGCTCGACCGACGCCAGAGCCTGCGGCAGGCCCTGGGACTCGGCCTGCGGGCTGGTGGAGCCCGAGGACTGGGGCGGGGTCGACGAGGCGCCGCCCGCGGCGTCCCGCCGCTCCTGTCGCAGGGCCGCCACCTCGCGGCAGAGCTTGTCCATCCGCTCGTTTTGAGCCTGGAAGTGGGATTCGAGGGCGGACAGGACCGAGCTGGGCTCCTGCTGCTGCTGCTGCTGCTGCTGCTCCTGCCGCTCCTGGCGGGCCCGTTTCAGCTCGGCCACCTCGTCTTTCAGAGCCCTGACCGAGTCCGTCAAGGCCGTCATGAGCCTGAGCATGGCGCCGACGTCGAGGTCGCCGTTGTCGGCCATGGGCATGGCGATCCTGCGGGTCGGCTCGGACGACACGGCGGCGGCCAGCTGCTTCTGCTGCTCCGTCAGGCGGGCGACCTTGCTTGGATCGGCGAGCGGCGCTCCTCCGTCGCTGGCTGGCTCCTTGGAGATTGGGCTTCTCGGCGCCGTCCCGGCGGTGGATACGCTGTGCCTTCTATCCCTCTCCCCTTCTGGCGGCGGAGGCATGTCGGCGGTGGGGGTTGCGCTGCGCCTTCTCTCCCTCTCCCATTCGGGCGGCGGAGCCCTGTCGGCGGTGGAGGATACGCTGTATCGTCTCTCCCTCTCCCCTTCTGGCGGCGGAGGCATGTCACCGGTGGAGCCTACGCTGTATCGTCTCTCCTCCCATTCAGGCGGCGGGGCCCTGTCGGCGGTGGAGGATACGCTGCGCCTTCTCTCCCTCTCCCACCCGGGCGGCGCAGCCACATCGGTGGTGAATCCGCTGTATCTTCCCCCCCCGTGGCTGGACGGAGACCGACGGCCGCGTGGGGGCGGGCTCAGGGCGGTCCTGGTCGGAGGAAGCCGATCGTATCCTCGACCGGTCCTGGGATCAGCGCCCCTGGAGTGTTCTCGACGAGGGTCCTGAATGATACGTCTTGCCTTGGCATCGGGATAGCGTGGCGGCGAGGCCGAACGCTTTCTCGGGCTGAAGGTCAGCCGGTGGGGCTTGGTCGCGGGAGGATAGCCGGGTCGGAGGGAATCGTTGTGGGCGCCGTCGGCCGAACGACTGGGAGGCGGCGGCGGCGGCCGGTTGCGGCTGAAGGAGGGCCGGTGGCCTACCGGGACGTGCGAGGCGTTGAGGAGCTTCTTGTCCAGAGACCGAAAGAAAGCCTCGGCTGCCTCAAAGACGGAAGAAGCGTCGTCGAAGGAGGAGCGGGCGGAGCGAGAGCGGCGGTTGTCCAGGAAGTCAATCCAGTCGTCGGCCGCGCGAGCCGTGTCGGAAACGTCTTTGGAGCGCTTGTTTCGCTGGAGCCTGCGGGCCTTGGTGAGGATATCGGCCGTCTCCCTCACGACCGTCGCGCTGGTGTCGAACCCCTCCCCGACGGCCTGCCAGAGGTTTCTGTCGTTGTAAAAGTCCCCGAGGTGCAGGAGCACGCGGAAGAGGACGCAAATGTTGTTTCCATACCGGATTTCCCTCTCCTTGTTGGCGTCGTCGACGTCGTCCCAGAACGCATCGTCCTCGTTGGTGTACCTGTTCGTGTGGAAGGCGCAGGCCCACGTGTCGTCGAACTGCAGACGCCGCTGGTATTCAAAGCAGAACCCAAACAGCAGGATGGGCAGAACCACTGGGTGTGCCATCCTGATCCGACGAGGAGCTGCGGTGGGCCTTGAGCTCTTCCTACGCGAGTCTTGCCCGGTCGTTGGCCGAACGATCAAGAGGAATCAAGCTTTTGGTCACTGTCAAGCAGGATGGAATACGGGAGACTTGCACCATGGAGCGAGGGGGCCAGATCCAGCGTGCTGGAGCCCATGGGGGAGGGGCGGGATGGGGAGGGAGGGAAAAGCGTTGCGTGTTAAAGACCGATCCTGTCATGGCGAGGCTGGAGGTTTTGCTGGGCCATTGGACCGGACCGACTGCGAGCCGGGGTGGTGCCCCCTTGTGGGCGGGGCCCCGGCTGAGGTGCGCCATCAGCGCGTCCACCCTTCAACGGCAGCCGTTGCATCTACCTGAGCTTGGCCTCACCCCATAGGTCTCCCTACAAGTGGATAGAAGCCATTGTAGCCATCGCCCTCGGTTGATTCTACAAGCTGTTGTTGGAACCTCGAGCGGTTGCCGCGTAGAAAGGTACCGGTTGTTTGGGCTGCTTTCGGGTAGCGACAGCGGGTAGCAAACCCCACCTTTCCCCACCTGGACAGTGAGATCTTGCAAGGCTCGCACCGTTTTCGCACCGTTGAGCGCTTCGAGCCCTGGATGCAAAGCAATGCGCGCCTGGAGAGCAGACATGATTTGTTCAAGCCTCGAAAAGCGGACGCATGTTCTATATTCTATTTTCAGCTTGGATGCTGTCTTGCTCTGCCTGTCATTGCTTGCAGTCTCTTGCCGTCAGGCACAAAGCTTAGGCCATCCGACAGACGGGACCTATAGAGAATGACGTCATGCGGATCCCAAGAGGCCAGAGCAACAAACCAATAACTAGCTACCGCGAGTTGAAGGTGACGGGGTACCCCGGCGAGCGAGCTTGACACATGTGGATCCACCATGGAAGAGACGGGATACAATACGCCTCAGGCTCTATGCGTGGTAGTAGTGAATATACTGCGTAGTACTATAGTAGTATAGCAGTTATCATATATAATCACAGAGCACCTTATAACAAAGTAGACCTATGTGAAGCCCCAGTAGTGTCTTTTCAAAGGTGATCTACAATGCCCAAAGAGATGTGTAAGCGTCATTGGGAAGTACCTTTGAAAGGGTTCTTCCTGATTCTCATGTGCAACAATGTGATTTTCAGACGTACCTTTGGCAACCGTACCTACCAGGTCAGGTAGGGAGGCATCCGTGTGACTCGCGTTTTGTAACCTTCCTTCCTGCCATGTTCCTTACTTTCTTTGTGCCTTGGGTGGGTGGGTTCCTGCGTCCTGCTTCCAACCTGAGCGAGGGCGGCCCTTCACACCGACTCCCATTGTGTTTTGTTGTGTTTGGCTGTCCCGGCTGCCATTATCATTATCCAACAGACAGACAGACCCAATTCCTTTTTTCCACCTGATATTCCAGGTTGAAATTTGTGGTGGCACTTTTGTGCTTATTCTACCTACAACTTGACGTCTGACCTTACGAACTTAAACGTCCGCACCTCGGCGCCCACAACTTTTAACTTTTCTTTTTTTTTTTTTTTTCCCCCATCGAAACTAGGCACCTTGGGTACGCATCATCGCACCCGCCCTTTTCTCCGCCTTCCACCTCAGTTTCCTGGTCACTCGTCTTCATCCGCTTGTCGGCGTGAGAGCACAGGCCGCCAGAAAGCACTATATTTCTTCGAAATCTTTCTCCTCTCCCCTTCACAACCAAACAACATGGTCACCACCAGGTCGCAGACGGCTGCCAGATCTGAGGCGACGGCCGAATCCCACAAGAAAGCCGCCACAAAGCAGGGCGAAACGACCACCCAGGCCAGCGCCGCAGCCACAAGGTCGGCTGCCAACCAGGCCGGCGCAACAAAGTCGTCGCGGAAGCGAGCGAGCCCCAACCCACCCACCAAAGTCGCCAAAGTCGCCAAAACCACCAAAACCACCAAACCCACCAAACCCGCCAGGAAGAGGTCGCGCAAGAAGGCCGCATCCAAGCCAGCCGACCCGGACGCTGGCCTTCACCCCAAGCTCCGGGCGATCCACCCTCTGCTGCGTCATTTGTACGACGCCGAGGGCAACTACGTCGGATACGTCATGGCCAAGCACCTCGAGTACCTCGAGAAGCACAAGCCCGACATGACCACCTCGTTCCCGCAGTTTTCCGGCCTGCCCGCGGAGCTGCGCGCCAAGATCTGGGAGCTCTGCCTGCCGCGGCGCCTCATTCCCTTTTCCGCCATCGCCCTGGCCCACGACAAGGGCGTCAACGAGAAGAACCTCAAGTGGTCCGACAGCGTGTTTGGCCGGTACCTGTGGGATCTGCTGGGCATGCCGTGCCTCATCGAGCAGGTGTGCCGCGAGGCGCGCGACACGGCCCGCTCCTGCCGCATGTACGCCGTCGGGGAGCTCCAGATGCCCTGGCTCGGCAAGGCCAGCTACATCGACCCGCGCACCGACACCATCCTCATCGACTGCGACGTGCGCATCCGCTACCGCGTCGTCTGGCGCCTGGTGCAGGAGACGCTCGGCCTGGGCATCCGCCGGCCCGGCCGCGACAAGCACTGCGTCAGCGTCGGCATCATGTCCGAGTACGTCAGGTACAAGCACCAGTGGAACCTGCCGGGCGAGGTGCCCCCGGAGGAGGCGCCGCTGCCGTTCCGCCACCGCACCTGGCCCATCGTCATGTGCGTCATCTACCTGGATCTGCCCAAGGAGACGGCCAAGGCCTGCGGCAAGTTTGGGCTCTTTGGCGAGGAGCGCGGTGCGCTCATCCCGATCCGCAAGCGCGGCGACCTGGCCTTCCTGCATGGCATCCAGCAGGTGTACCATCACCGGTCCGGAAACCCCGAGGACCTGGTCAGCATCTACATGCAGACGTTCCGAGACCTCAAGAAGCGATACCTCCAGGTCGGCTACCATGCCGGCATCGAAAAGAGGGACGGCGACGAGGACAAGGGGCTCACCGAGACGGGCCCTTACCCCGTCATCTTTGCCAAGTGGAAGGATTGGAGGAGCAGCGATGGCCTGAACCGCGACATCTAGTGCTGAGTCGCCTGGCCCGGCCGTGACAACTCCCGGCTCGGGCGTCTGATGGCTTTCAGGTGGAAGCTTTGCTAGGCGATGGGGCGGTGCATTCATGGATCAAGGAGAAGCATGGGTCGGGTGCTACCATGCCACGAGACCTGAGGGTCCCTCATCACGATGACGACGACGCGATGACGCCACCAAGGCAAGGGGACGACGGCATGGTTTTGCTTTGAGCGATGAGATGAGTTCATTCCGGGAAGGGTTGTTGAGAGGCCGATTGCTGCTGCAGGCATCCAAGACGGGACGCGGCCGTCACCACTCCACTCCTTTCTATCAAGTAGTAATCGTAATGCCTGCCGAGAGGCACCGCGCTCGCTCCCATCCGGAGGACGTAATTATTCTAGGTCAGATGGGCAATGAAATTCAATCATGATGATTTCTCTAATTCCCTTGGACAAAACGTCATGTCGCTTGATAATCATTAGTATACAATACAATGCCGCCCGGCCTTGTCCCCAAGCCCTTCCCTCCTAGGTTCCGGTCCGATCCTCCTCCCAAGGCTGTCTGTCTCGCGCGCGCTCACACTCCAACACCAGGCTCGCCCCGTCCATGTCCTCGTCCAAAAGCCCCAGGCCGCTATCGTACTTCCTCCTCTTCCTGGCCCTCCCCGCCGCCCTTTCTTCGCGTGCCTCCTCGCTGCCGGGCACCACGGTCGACGACTGGCTCTCGCTCTCCTCGGCGCCGCGCTTGCCGTCCCCCTGGACCCAAGGCGACGACAACGACAACGACGACGACGACGACGACGACGACGACGGGGCACCCAAAAGCCCCTGGCCCATCATCATGACCCTCGCCAACGCCTCGTTCATGCCGCCCACCACCTCCTCGGCGCGCCGCTTCTCGCGCTCCAGCCGCGCCTTTTCCTCCTCCAGCCGCCGCGCCGCCTCCTTGGCCTCCTCGAGCGCCTCGCCGACGCCGTCGAGCTCGTCGCGCTGGGACCCGACCAGCGCCAGCGCGTCGGCGTGGGCCGCCGCCAGGGCGTCGATCTCGCACTGCAGCTGCGCCTGCGTCTCGCGCGCCGACGCGAGCTCCCTCCGCAGGGCGGCCAAGGCGTCGGCCTTGGCCTCGAGCTCGGCGGCGAGGCCCGCGCCGCGCTCGCGCTCGGCGGCGAGGTCCGCCTCGACGCGGCGCACGAGCGCCTCGAGCTCGGCCACGTCGCGCGCGTACGCTTCGCACGCGCGCCCGAGCCGGGCGACGCCGGCCTCGAGCTCGGCGACGCGCGCGTCGCCGTCGCGCGCCCGCCGCTCCGCCGCCGCGAGGTCGTCCGCCAGCCGGTCCATGGCCGTCACGCGCGCGTCGAGCTGCGCCCGCAGCGACGCGTTGGCCACGCGGCGCTCGTCGAGCTCCTCCTCCTGGTCGCGCGCGCGGGCCCAGAGGTCGCGCAGCCGCGCGAGGAGCCGGTCGAGGACGGCGGCCCCCGCGCCCGTCAGCGGCAGCGGCGGCGCCGGCGCCGGGTCGCCGAGCTCGAGGTGCTCGAGCTCGAGGCGGGCGGCGCGGAGGGAGGCGCGCAGGGACTCGACGGCCTCGGCGGCCGAGGCGCCGGGGAAGCCGAGGGACGCGACGGACGCGGTGAGGGCGGCGAGGGCGGCCGTCTTGTCGCCGAGGCATTCGAGGAGGCGGGCGAGGCGGTCTTCCAGGGCCGAAGCCGCGGGGGAGCCCTCGGCCTTGCCCTCGGCCTCGCCCTCGGGCGAGAAGGGGGCCAGCTTGTCCGAGAGGCGGGACGCGAGCGCCGCGTACGACTCGAGCTGGGCCGTCAGCTCGGCGACCTCGAGCCGCAGCGACGCGAGCTCCTCCTCCAGCCGCGCCTTGCCGGGATCCGGCACGTCGGCCTGCACCGCCACGCTCAGCCCGGACGGCGGCCGCGGGCAGGGCGTCGTGCGCGCCGACGGCTCCGGGCTCGTCGCCGGCGGCGTCGGGAACGACGCCTGCGCCCTCGGCCGGCTCGGCGTGGCGCAAAACGACCCCGCCCCCTCCCTCGTCGGCCCCGCGTACCCGTCGTCGAAGCCGCCCGGCCCGTCCGAGAACGGGCTCTCGGACGCGTCCACCCACTCCTCCTCCTCGGCGTCGCCGCCGCCGCTCGCGGAAGCGGCCGACCGCCGCTCCTCGAGCTCCTTCTTGAGCCTCTCGATCTCGTGCTCCAGCGCCCGCACCCGCCGCGCGTCCGCGTCCGCCCCGCCCCCGCCCCCGCCCCCGCCGCCGTCTCGCCGTGCAGCCGCCCGATCTCGGCGTCCTTGTCGGCCAGCTCGGCCTTGAGGCGCGAGATCTCGCGCCGCGTCTCCTCCGCCCGCCGCCGCTTCTCGGCCGCGATGGCGTTCATCTCCTCGCTGAGGCCGTTGCGGCGGATGCGACGCTTGATGCGGCCGTCGAGGACCTGGCGCAGGGGCAGGAAGCGCACCTCCCCGCTGAACGGGGTCCCGCCGTCGGCCGCCGGAGGGCCGAAGAAGCCGGGGGCCCCGCTCCCGCTCGGCGGACGCGGCGCGGACCGGGACGGGGTCACGCTGCTGGAGCGCCGGCGAGGGGTCTGGGTCTGGGTCTGGGTCGGGGTTTTGCCGGCGGCGAGGCTGGCCCGCCGGAGGGAAGGGGTCAGGCCGGTGGACGATGGAGCCGACCGGGGCGTCGGGTTGGTGAACCTGACGGATCGAGATTTGGACTTTGGCGTTTGCGCTGCCAAAGATGGGGGTGACGACCTGCCGGCCGGAGACAGGCAAGCCTTGGCCGAGGCCCGCCGAGTGCGCCGTAGCGCGATCGGGAGGTCCGAGGTGGTGGCCTCCATCTTGTCACCCATGCGTGAGGCCCAGCAATCTCTCTTTTTGGTGGTGTTTGGTAGTGTTTGGTGGTGGTGTTTGGTGGTGGTGGTGGTGGTGGTGTTTGGTGGTGGTGGTGGTGGTGGTGCTGCTGCTGTTGCTGGTGGTGCTGGTGGTATTGCTGCTGCTGCTGGAGACGAAGGAGGTCGGTGACCTTGGCTAGGCCAGGCAAAATACGAACCAACCGACGACCCGGTGACGGGGTTACGTTGAAGGCAGCAGTAGCAGCAGCCAGCAGCAGCAGCAGCCATCTACGGTAGGCCCGTGCTCTCAGTCAGGGGTATTTACATTGGACCATTATGCACGACGCGAGCTTGGCGCTACCGACGTGGCCCCAGCTGACGGCGGTTGCTGGGGCCATGCTGTCCGGGGCTGGGCATCAATCCACGGCATAGGCTCAGGCTCCAGGTTCCATCCACGCAACCGACGCAACGGCCATGTCTCGGGCTCAGGCTTCCCGAGCCCGGTCGCGTGGCCTTGCCTGCACAGCACACATCTCATGTTCCAAGCCAATTTGACAGCATGAGCGCAGTGGCTATGTGTATGTGTGCGTATGTGTATGTGTGTCTGTCTGTCTGTCTGTCTGTCTGTCTGTCTGTCTGTGTGTGCGTGTGCGGTGTGTGTATGTGTGTGTTAGTGTGGTAGCCTCCAAAAAAAAAAAAAAAAAAAAAAAAAAAAAAAAAAAAAAAACTTATACGCCAGGTCCTTTTGGGTCCCTCCAGGGCCCCCGTACGTCAGCCCTAGTTTCTCCACTGCCTGCCATCCCAAGCCATCACTACTATACACACTAATGAGGCTTGATTCATGCACCACCGATGCACTGAGCTGTCCTAGCCCGTGTCGTTGAATTACATACATACATACTGTGGTACATGCATGCACTGTTTTTTTTTCGTTGTCTTTCTGGGAATCGATCAAAATCTTGTTGATCCACCCCGTGTGCTTCCGCGCTACGTATCGCCAGTGCGCGTCACCTACCGGCTTACCCATGCATCGACGGTACGTACCTTGCTTTAATTCGTGCAGAATCCCCCGGCGTCCTATGGGCACCCCAAGGGCGCTTGTGCCCCACAGCCCGACCGGCCTTCGGGTGCTGTTGAACCGCGCCCCTTGTCTCCCTTCCACAAAGGCAGCAACAGCAGCAACAGCAGCAACAGCAGCAACAGAAGCAGCCGTTTCCCTGGGGCCTGGACATGCAAAGCTTTCTCCTGGGGATCGCCTCACGGTCCTGATTCGCTGCCTTCTTTCGACGGCTGGCGTCTTCAACGCTACCCTACACGCCCCGTGGCGGTGCGGTTCAGGCCCGACGGCCTGCTGCCAAAGGCCGGAAAAGGCACTTTCGGGTCACCGGTCTGGGGACCCAACGTCCAATGGGTTGATGGTTGGCCTTGTTGTGCTGTAGGCCGATGGCTTTCCTTTTCGATGACGCGGTCTGGGTGCCCTGTCCGTCGCAGCAACGGCAAGGCTCTGAAGAAATGGTCCCGGTTCCTTTGGGACCCAACCTGAGGTTGTTGGGAGGGCACGCAGCTCCAAGTGGCCGCGCCGCGGGTCTCGTTTCCCACTCTTGCACAGGTCCGACGGGGCTCGATGGTATGCGTTTGCCAATGTCTTGCAGTCCTGGGGTGCCCCTTCACAGGCCTAATAGTTAGCAGTTGCTGAGCATCGACTGGCCAAACCCGGTGGCGAGGTGCTGAAGCGGTGCTACGGCGACCTTGTCATCTTTTTCGGCGGCCTTACGTATGACGAGGTGTAAATACCATCTATGATCAGCCACCGCGCCGAGGTGATAGTAACCGATGTTCAAGGACGCTGTAGGGAACGGGGGTCGCAAAGAGCAAAGTTTGATATCCATGTCTTTTGCGAGAGAACGGTCTTGCGGCCACACGATGCGCTCTCCTTCAGACGCAGATCAAGATCGACCGTATTCATGCTTTTGTGTCGGAGACGGTCGACGAATGTGTTGGCAGCCGCAGCAGCAGCAGCAAGTGGCAGCAAGTCCCCTGTCCAATCCCCCCATACCCATCGGTCATGGCAAAGGAAATAACGGGTTGCCAGAGGATCGCGAGGCCGCTGAGCATGAGAATGCTGGCGACGCCAATCAGTTCAATGGAGGAAGCCGTGCTGTAACTATGTATGTCCTGGATGTCGGTAATCAAGCTCTTGACTCGGCCGTTCGTGAATAGGTACCTATTGGTGACAGGGCCTCCGCGGTGGTGTGCGAACGGGTAATGATGACAGAACTGGTCATTACGTGCCTGTTGTAGGTAATGCCCATCTTGAGAGGCACCAACAAGTTTGCAACCCATTGCTGGGTTGCTGTCTGTGATCTTGTTGCGAGCTCCCAAGCCGACTGAGTTTCGGTCCCTCCCACGGTCGGACAACAGCAGCGCCCTAGGCCCGCCGAAACGGAAAGCCAAAACTACATGAGGCGGTTACATCGTCCACCTTCAATGGCTGCGCAGATAGATCTCCGGCCTGAGACTTCCGCCAATGGTTACGGATCGACGGGCCGGGGCCAGGAATCGTCTGGAAACGTTGAGGACCCTCTCCCTCTGCGCAGTGAAAGACGATAAGAGGCTTTTCGCCTTCCGATCCTGGGGATTCACCTGAAGTAGTACCATAGGTAAAGAAAACATGTCAAAACTCAACGCCGGTTGAGATTCAAATCTTCAAGTCCGATAGTTGGAGGAAAGCTTCCGGCGGAGATCCAACACCTGTGTCCTTCTGCTGGGTCTTCCAAGCAACCAGGAGGCATTCGGTAGAAGAGATGGTAAACTTGCCTCAGAAACATGGCCTTTCCACATGATGCTTGCAAGCACAAGCTTCAGACGATCAAGATATCCCAACATTGACAGCGAAACCATCACCAGACGCTCAGGCAACCTGATACTGTGTCAGCCAAAACAATACAGTTTCTTCTCCCTCCTCCTCTCCTCTGAAGCGATGTGGAATTCGATAGCACGGCGTCGTTCAAGGGAGCCATGCAAAGTTTACTCTGCAAGCGTTGATCTGTTCAAGCTTCTGGAAATCCTGTACCGAACGCTTTATATGAACCAAACATGTCATTAGCCGCTGCGGTGCTGTTGAGCAACGCGTGGTCCCTGACTGACGAGATCCTCAGAGATAAACTTGACAAGATTGTCTGCCATGGAGCTTCGCGGCGAGGTTTGTGGCTTTATTGAGACCGGACTTCCGCAAGGTTTCGTTCTCCCCCTGGAAGCCCACAAAGAATCAAGCCGATTCTCTTCATCGCACATTGCAACGACCTCCGTACGTTTCCCACGCTCATCTCACAGCTCGCACGCAGGAATCCAATTCATCTTGAAAACCTTGCTCTCTTTCTCGGATCTCTCAGCCTTTTGTACCGAATCGAACTTGTACAGTCGGCACCTCTGTCCCCTCGACCTTCAGTCCCTCAACCCATTCAACCTCCCATCTTCCACCGCATCTCTCCTCGGGGGGCTTTCTCCATTCCTACAACTCCATTCTGCGTGTTTCTCACACCGAACCTTTCCCGCGCTCGACGTTTCGGTCCTTGTAGTCTTCACCCATCGACCTCCTCTCTGGGAGACAACGTCTTGGTCGACTTCATCACTTGTCGGCCCGTTTTCTTCCACCATCTTCGTTCCGTTATATCGCCTCACGTACGTCTCCCATCTCGTCACCTCTTTTGCTTTTGTTCCGTCTCTTACCGGTCTACTCTCGTGAACCTCGTCTGACACCCAAGGCCCTCCTCAGATCGCCTTCACAATGGCGTCGCCAGAAAACGTGAAGAAGGACAATAACAACAACGATGACGACAACAGACGGCAGTCCCCGGACCCCGTCGCTATCGGGCCGGTCACTCTGCCCAACCCGGCCCCGAATCATGGTCGCGCCGGCCGGGCGGAGGCAAACGACATGGTGGTCAGCCAGGGCCAACAGCTTCCCGGCGTTTCTGCGGCTCCATCTCTGCTGCCGGCCCCGCGTCCGGCCTTCGGGCAGCGCGGCTCGGCCCCGCCGAACGGCGGCAGCTTGATCCCGGCCGGACAGGCGCAGCGGGCCCGGGACGCCGGCTTTCGTCATTTCCGCTCCCTCCCCCAAGAGCTCCAGATCAAGATCTTCACGGAGCTGATCGAGGTCCCCGCCCCGAACTTCCACAAGATCATCGGAAGAGCGACGCGCCGCGTCAACGACGCAGGCGATCAGTTCTTTGGCATCTCCTTCCACCCGGTCCCCAAGTCCAGCGACCGGTCGCAGTACCGCGAGCTCGAGACATTCCGGGGGGTCAGCGAAACGTCCGAGGCCGCGGCGCGCTTGGAGTGCAACCGCCGTGGACAGCTCAGCTTGCTCCCCTTCCTCCGCCCGGGTCCCAGGTTCTCGAGCGCGAATGACTTGGTCATCATTCAGCTGCCGGCCAGGAGGACCGAGGCGTCGCGGTTTGGGTATTGGAATCTATTCAATCGTATGGTTGGCCTGTTCTCTTAGCTCTCTTCTTCTTCCGTCGTTTCATTTTCCTGGAGCTTTCATTCATTTCGTCCCGCCATCTCCTCTCTTGGCTCTTTTGACGTTCTGACCATGATTTTCCATTTCCTTCCGTCTCCTTTCCTTTTTTGTTTTCATCTCGTTTCGTCGATTCTTTTGAGAAACGTTGCGTGAAGGCTCGTTCCTTCATCGACACCAACAGCGCCACAAGTTCGGACGGGTTGCGCAAGCTAACAGATCACAACCTCCAGAGCACCTCAACACCAACGTCGCGCTGGACTGCGCCAAGATGGAGGAGAGAACCCGCGGGATGCAGAACGTCGCCCTCGAGTACCAAACCAGGGACCCGAGCCCGCGCAGCTTCATGAGCAACTGGCGGTGCACGGCGCGCTGCCCCGTGCGGCCCCAGTGGCCGCCCCAGGTGTCGCCGCCGTGGATGCTGCCGCTGCAGCACCAGGCGGTCGCCATGTGCCCCGTGGAGGTCCACTCGTTCCTCCTCCGCTTCCGCGACCTCCAGACCTTCTGGATCATCGTGGACCCCGGCGTGGTGTGCCGCCGCTCCAGCTACCCCATCTTCGTCAAGAACTACTTCAGCCGTGCGTCCCGCCTCGCCCCTTGCTTTCCCTGCCTTCGTGCTAATTCACCCCTCCCCCCCGGTCCAGTTCCCGAGGACTGCCCGCTCCGCCGCAGCCTGCGCGTCTTTTACGGCCGCGGCATGCGCTACGTCGAGTACGACGAGCTCCTCGTCACCGCGGACAGCGGCCTCGCCATGAACCTGCTCGGGCAGGACCTCCGCTGGTTCCAGGAGGACCTGCCCGTCGTGTCCCAGCTGCAGCGCGCGCACGCGGTCGCGCGGGCGGTGGCCGCGGGAAAAGACGCCGCCGGGATCACGGCGGCCGACGCGGCGGCCACGTGGCCTCGGCGCATCAGGATCGGCGTGCTGATTCCGGTCAGGGACGACCGGATCGAGGATTGGGGGCCCGAGAGAGCGGCGAGGGCGGCGAACCTCCTGTCCCGCTGGGAGCGGCGCCGTGGGGGGCAGGAGAACGCGGCCGGGAACGGCCAGTGAGTCACGGGAGGGGCCCAAGGGGTTGTGCGTTTTCTTTCTTTTCCATATTGTGTGGATCTTAGTTCGTCGTTTGGTGGTTCTTTGGGGGAGGTCGAGATACCCGGACAACGGAGCTGGGCTACGGGTGATTATTACGGTTTAGGTAAGGAGGCCCTGGAGCCACGGTTGGGGCACGGAGGTCGAATGTATTGTACGATACGACAATGGAGCAAATTTGCTCGTCTGCCCAAGGAAAAAAAAATTCCCACAAAACTGACAAAGGTACATCACGATGTGCAAGGCAGAGTTGCCAGACTCGGTCCGTTTGCCGACGACGACATAGTAGCATCTTTGCGACCACTGAAGCTTTTTGTGGCGGCTTATTGTCTGTTTGTAACCTTCTGATTGAATTCTCAAGTTTCTGTAGGATCATCACTACTCGTGAGCCATTAGCGTCGAGCTGTAAGTTATTTTCGACATGGTGCGGGCGAGAGAGAGTCACCGCGACATTTCTCGGGCCTTGGATCTGCGTGTGTTCCCGTCCTCCTCAGGGGGCGTTTGTTTTGGTTGGCGGCCCCACCATCTCCACGGTGATGCTATGCCTCATTGCTGCATACCGGATAAAGTGACGTACGTACAACCGCTTTTTTAGGATGTTTTCATCGCCCGCAGCCATTTCCACCGGTTTCGAAACAACACAAATCATGGGATCCTTCATGGACGGATTCTCGACCGCGCCCACCGCGAGGCTGTGCGGTCTGGCTGTCGGACAATCCGGACACGGAACCGCGCCCCGAGATTCTCTGGATTGCGCCCTGAGCGAAGCCAGCTCGTCACGCATGGACGCGATCTATGTTGAGATGCGGCGAACAGACGTCTCCAGCACCAAGCACACAACGGGCGATGCTTGATGCCTAATCAGGCAGTTCATTGGATGATATCATTACATGCAATGGAGCGTGGGCCTTGACCAAGGCATTCCATTCCGCTCAGTCCACCTTCTTGGTTTGATCCGGAGGCGGAAGGGCAAGCCCATGGTTGGGCGGATCGTACGCCCACTTCTCGTACTCGCGCTGCCGCAGGAACTGGTCCACCCTGTCCCTGCGGTCCAGCCCGATCCTCTGGTTGCGCCGCTCCTGCAGCTCCTTGCTGATCGCGGCGTGCTTCTGATCGCGCATGTCGATGAGGTTCATGGAGTTGGTTCCCGCGCGCGTCATTTGGCTCCACGTGCCAAGGACCAGGAAAAACGCAACGACCGCCATGAAGGTCACGTTGGACGCAAAGATCTCCTCCTGCTTCTCCCTCTTGCCTCCGTCGCGCTGCTGATGCCACCGTTCCCAGTCCTCCCAGGTCGCGTTCATGCTGGCGTTCCCCGGCCGCTTCCGCCAGGTCCGGTCGGCTTCGCGATGCCGCGTGTGGGTGTCGGTGTGCTGGTCCCAGCCGAAGCCGTAGAGATCGTACATGCGCTTCTTTTGCGGGTTGCTGAGCAGCTCGTTGGCGGCCACGACGAGGCGGTACCGTTCCAGCTTGGTCAGGTGGGGGATGCCGTCGTCTGCCGTGAGGTGCTGCCGATCCGGGTGGTAGTGCATCGCGAGCCGGAAGAAATGCTTCTTGTTGTAGGGTTCGTTCTTGGAGACCCCGAGGATCTCGTACGGGGTGGGATTCGGAGAGGCCGGCCATTGCAACGGTCCGCCATCGGCGCCGCGCTTGGCCGTCTTGTTGGGGCTCACATCGCTGACGGAAGCATATGGCCGGCGTTGAGACGGAGCGGGCGGGACGGCAGGCCGCCGACGGTGCCGGGGCCGGCTTGTCGTAGGGAGGATGGTGGCGGGGCGCAGCCCTGGGAGGACAGCGCTCGAACGGAAACGCTGGCTCGCGCCGGCGGGGTTTCTGAGAGGCATGGTTTAAGCTGGTCTGGTCATGCTGGGAGATCCGACATCATGGTGTCGGAAAGTCAGGCAAGGCCGTCGAGAAATGCGGGATGTTGTTCAAACGAGGAGCGGAAGCGGTTAGCTTATTCCCCATGGTCCGCGGCCGTTGCCCGTCAAGAGGGATTCCTTGGGAGCTTTCTCCGTCATCTCCCGCGACGGGATGATGCAGGTGGAGCGGCCTGGATCCACAACACCGATAAACCGTTCAACCCCACCTTGTGGCGCAACAAGATGGAGCCGGAGCACGTGACCATCTCGACCACATCCACCTGATGTTCGGCAAGAGCGCAAAAAGAGGCCCAGCCCTGCTTTCTTCAGCTCCCTGACCGATTTTCAGACTTGTGCACGAAACGTAAAAGAAGAAGAGACTCCTCCCCAACCAACCTCAAATTCCTCCCTTCACTCCATCGCCATTCGAGTACCGCCGACCCTCACAAAGAGCCTTGTGCTTCCAAGCGAGAACGACAGCCGCTTCCATCCCGTTGAACGAGACACAAATCCTCGAGCTGGCTTAGTTCGCTGCCGTACGCTACCCTTTGGGCCACTCGAACCACGCGATCACCCGACCTCTCAGCCTTCGACCACGATCCCGACCCTTCTCTCAACCTCGATCGATACCTCTCCGACCCAACGTCCCCTGGGCCCTGAGCTCATGATCCGGCAGCCACACCGCGGCAGCATCAACAACAACCACTAAGAATCCCCCCCCCCACCCCCATCCTGCGACAACCGCTTTACAGTCGCCGGATCGTCCAACCAACCCCTCATCTCTCCACCCATCTTCGGGCTTCGATAGCGCTTCCTCTCTCTCCCATCTCGAACCAGCCGCTACCATGACAGACACACTGGTGGATAAGCTCAAGGCTTCGACCTTGAAGTTCGTAGCTTCCTTCCATCGCGCGGCTCGGCGTCGCTAACGTCTAGACAGCGATACCTCGGACGACTGGAAGAAGAACCTCAGGATCCCGGCCAAGGACACAAGGCAACAGACCGAGGTGGGTTGCAACGCCTTGCAGAGATGGTTGGCTCGCTGTTCAGCTCCTGACGTGGCTGCTCTTTCCAGGATGTGACCAACACCAAGGGCTTGGAGTTTGAAGACTTCGGGCTCAAGCGCGACCTGCTGATGGGCATCTTCGAGGCAGGGTTCGAAAAGCCCTCGCCCATCCAGGAGGAGAGCATACCGATAGCGCTCTCGGGCCGTGATATCCTCGCCCGTGCCAAGAACGGCACCGGCAAGACCGCCGCTTTCGTCATCCCCGCCCTCGAAAAGATCAATCCCAAGAACTCCAAGATCCAATGCCTCATTCTCGTCCCGACCCGCGAGCTCGCCATGCAAACATCCCAGGTCTGCAAGACCCTCGGCAAGCACCTCGGCATCAACGTCATGGTGACCACGGGCGGCACGGGGCTTCGTGACGATATCGTCCGGCTGCAGGACCCCGTCCATATCGTGGTCGGTACCCCCGGACGCATTCTCGATTTGGCCGGCAAGCAGGTGGCCGATCTTAGCGAATGCCCCATGTTCATCATGGACGAAGCCGACAAGCTCCTCTCGGTCGAGTTCACTCCCGTCATCGAGCAGCTCCTCAAGTTCCACCCCAAGAACCGCCAGGTCATGCTCTTCTCGGCCACCTTCCCGCTGTCGGTCAAGGACTTCTCGGACAAGAACATGGTCAACCCCTACGAGATCAACCTCATGGACGAGCTCACCCTGCGTGGCATCACCCAGTACTACGCCTACGTGGAGGAGAAGCAAAAGGTCCACTGCCTGAACACGCTCTTCTCCAAGCTTCAGATCAACCAGTCCATCATCTTCTGCAATTCGACCAACCGCGTCGAGCTCCTGGCCAAAAAGATCACCGAGCTGGGCTACTCGTGCTTCTACAGCCATGCCAAGATGGCCCAGCAGGCGCGTAACCGCGTCTTCCACGACTTCCGCAACGGCGTCTGCCGCAACCTGGTCTGCTCCGACCTTCTCACCCGCGGCATCGACATCCAGGCCGTCAATGTCGTCATCAACTTCGACTTCCCCAAGAACGCCGAGACCTACCTGCACCGCATCGGTCGCTCGGGTCGCTACGGCCACCTCGGCTTGGCCATCAACCTGATCAACTGGGATGATCGGTTCAACCTGTACAACATCGAGCGCGACTTGGGCACCGAAATCCTGCCCATTCCTCAGCACATCGACAAGAGCCTGTATGTGTATGAGAATCCCGAGACGATCCCCCGCCCCATCTCGAACTTCCGCCCGGCCATCCAGCAGCCTCGGCCCCAGTCTCAGCTGCCGCAGCAGCCGCAGGAGGAGGCCAAGCCTGAGCCTCCCAGGTCGTCCCCTCAGGATCAGGAGCCGCAGCAGAACCCGGCGGTGCCTGTTCAGACCTCGGGCCCGTCCAACCCGGCGGCCGGCGCGGGTTCCTGGCAGGGCCAGAACAACCGCCAGAACGGCTCCTACGGTGGCCACCAGGGCCGTGGAGGCTACCAGGGCAACCGCAATCCTACGGGTGGTCACCGGGGTGGACGTGGGCGCGGCGGATACCACAACCAAGGCGGACGCCAGCACTTCGGCGGGCCGCGTGGCGGGCGTCAGGGTCAAGGCCAGCCTCAAGCCCCTGCTCAATCCTAACTTTCTTCTCGTTCGCATTTTTCCGGCGTTGGGAGGGAAGGCGCGTTGTCATGACTATATTTCCATCTCTTTTTTTTTTCTTTCGTTTTGCCTTTTCTTGCCTTTTCCATGCCTATTTGGATTGTACATATTATTTTCATCCTTTTCGCATGCTTCCGGAAGACCTGCCGACCAAGAGCTGTCCGGCCGCTCGCCCTCTCTATCCTTTACAGCCCTTTCGATGACATTCCCGACGACGAAGAATCCTCATCGCGAAACCCGCTCGGCTGTATCACACCAACCTCGGCTTATCTCATCTAATACTCGACTTTTTATCACGACACCAACACTTCCAGACGGCAGGACGGTTTCTGGATTCATCGGGCCTTTGTTGCATTCATCTTGGCCGGACCGGCTTGCATTCGGTTATGGACATATTATGGGCCGTCTCGATTTCGGGAGTTTGCGGGTTCTCAGTCTCTCTCTCTCTCTGTCTCTCATACCAAAAGGCACGGAAACGAAACAAGGCACGGAGGTTACCACGGCTGGAGTTCTCGTGAGCGAGTTCTCAACGGCTGGCGGGTCTGGAACGGCGGGAACTGGAGCTGCTGGAGGATTCAGTCTCATGTAAGCGGCGTTCGGGCGTATTGTTTTGGCGTGGTATCTCATGAGCTGCTCCCCGGGGATTCGCTCTAGCTGGGGACGTTGTCAGGCGCTATAGGCAGGGCAGAAAAGTGGGCATGGTTTTGGCACGGCTTTCTTTTCCGGTTTCTCTTCTGCGACTGCTGCGCGGGTCGTGGCCTTCACCGGCTCCGATTCGCCTGCCGGGCATGGAGGGTTTTATGGGGTGAACGGACGGCGCAGGGTTTGGCCTGGGGCAAGGAAACCGGTGTCGAGGGCATAAGGATAGGCGTTGGGCAGGGTGGATATGCCAGCCCAGGACTGCTGGCTTGGGAACATGGTATGGGCTTGATGAGCGTCCTTGGGAGTGGGAAGGATATGGACTGAGCGGGGGCGTCAGGAGGATGATGTGACGGAGCGTGTGCAAGATGCGCAGGAAGTGGCCTGGTGGCCGCTTAATCAACGACCTGGACGACACAGTGACCCAAGGTCTGTCGGGCTCCCGCAGCCAAAGGAAACACCACCCGACGAGGACTTCGAATTCAGCAACACAGTCTCGATCCCCCTTTTTTTTTCAGCTTTTGGCGAGCGAACGAGATGGCCATTTCACTTTGCGATCCCGCCGACGCCTTTGCGAAATCGGCACGGCACGTCCGGCATGATGATAACATCGATAAACAGACAACCTCTTCATCACCGTCCAGCGATCCCCCATCAACACAAACGGCCGCCTCTAACTCGGCTGTCGGGGGAGCACAGCGGGAGCGACGCTCAACTGGTAACGGTGACACGGTAAAAACTCAACAAAAAACTTTTTCTTGGGGGAGACAACATATAGGACGCGCAATCGGGCTTTCGAACTGGGCAAGCCCATCTTTGCTGTGTTACGCGCATGGTTGATGGCAGGTTTGTTCTGGCGATGGGAATACTGTTGAAGAGTTTCAACGTCCCTACGACGCTCAGGGTCAGGATTCGCTGTCGCCTTGACGCGGGAGTGTATGGAGATCAAGGTAGTGCTCGGTGGGACTTTTGCGTCTGTATCCTTGGACAACATGGTAGACAATGCCAATTTGTCTCTTCTCAACTGCGGGCTCCGCTTGTGTATGTTGGCTGTGTCGTGGGTTCGCGTGACCTGTATCATGGGCGAGATTCCGTCCTTTCAACACACGGCTGCTTGGTGTAGAGTATGGCCATTTCCTCCGCTCATGGTTCGGCGTTGAAGCATCTTTCTCCGCGACCGCGGTTGACGAAACAACCTCTGCAGCTGGAGCAACAGTTGTAGCTTTTCGTCCTGGAACCGCAACGTCCACTCGCAGCCTCTGCATTGATCACAGGATCGGCAGTGAGCCCACTGTCGGATCAACGTCGGCGGGCTCGTGGTGTAGTTGTCACAAGCGCAGCGCGTGGGCGGCATGGTCAATGGCTGGCTTTTCGCCCTGGGGGGGTCGGAATCCGGCTTGCCTGTTCAGCGGCCCTACAGCTCTGCTTGTCTGAATAGATCGGGGTTCAAGACGATGCTGACGTTGGGGATTGGCTCGTTTTGCTCGATATGCACTGAGCTGTCTATCGTTGCTACGAGGACCTGCCTCACAACACCTTGCGCGGTGCGAAATGTATTCAGGTAGTTTACGATACCAACAAAAATAAAACGGCGGGCATCTTGTATGTATTCATCCCCCATTGTCCGTCGGGAAGTTCATCCCCGATCGTTGGATCTCGGAGAGTTCGCTACCCCGAACATTTCTGTCTCAGGCCCAGTAGCGGCCGTGGTGGCCCGGCCCGGCCCGGCCCGGCCTCGTCCCCCGCCAGCACCTCATCACCAAACCAGCGCTTTGAATCGAGCGGCAGCGGTGGGCAACCGTTCATTTCGGCATCCATGATGCAAGGGTGGCTACCAGCACAAACGCCTGGCTGGCTCGGGAGCTGCCCGTTGGACCGACAGGCGATCGGCCAGCTTCGCCATGTCTGGAGCCCCGATAACCCCGGGCAATATATACTATCTATTGATGGATCTTTGGCGTTCCCTCCACGTCTGTCTTTCTGCGCACCCCGCGCTAGGGTCAACTCTCGTATTTCTTGTCGTAGGACCTGAAGGCTGCCCAAAACAGCAAGGCGCACAAGGCCATGGAGCCTGCGAGAGCGGCGTACAAGGCCACGAGCTTGAAAGGGAATGTCAGCAATGTGCGTTGGAGTCACCACCGGGGCAGGGAGAGAGAAAGAGAAGGAGAAATAGAGAGAGAGAGAAAGAGAAATAGAGAGAAAGAGAGAGAAGAGAGAGAGGGGGGGGACAACATACATAGGGATCTTTTGCAGCAGGACTGATGGCCATGCCCATCAGGGCACCCAGGCACGCGCTCAGCTGCACCGTGGCTTGCACGACGCTTCTCATCCCGCGCGGCGCCTTTTCGTAGGCGTACTCGCTCGCCGTGACGAGACCAAAGATCTCGGCCACCGCGAGGGCGACGTACACGGGCAGCTGGAGCCAGACGTTGACGTCGTTGGGCGGCACCGCCGCTGCCTTGCCGTCGCCCGATCCGGACGACCCGGGCTGCGCCTCGGGGCGGTAGTCGCAGGCCAGCGGCCGGTCGTAGCAGGGGCCCGTCGAGTAGATGAGGCGCTGAAGCCCCGCGGCATACGCCATGCCCACCGCGCAGAGGACGAAGGCGGTGGTGATGCGGGCGATGGGGCCGAAGCGGATGCGGCGGCGGGCGAGGAAGCCGTAGAGGGCCTGCACGGGCGGGCCGAAGGCGACGCAGGCGACGCCGGACATGGCCTGGATCATGTCGTTGGGCACGCCGTGGAGGTTCATCTGGCCGGCCTGGGAGATGAGGTTGTTGAACATTTGCGTGATGGAGAGGTAAAAGAAGGCAAAGGAGAAGATGACGCGGCACGCGGCAAGGCCCCGCTTGAGCTCGTCGACGAAGGCGTCGTCCCAGGGCACGGCGTGGTTGTGCGTGGCCAGCTGGTACCCCGGCCTTGCGCGGTCGAGCTTGAAGCCGTTCCGGGCGGACAGGACCAGGACGCGGAAGGCTTTGGGGAGGACGTTTTGCTGCGGCGTCACCTTGGCTGTCGCGGAGCTCTCGGGTCAGCAGGGGGCGCCTGAGCACAGGCGGTTCGGCAGGGTCGGACAGACGTACCGAACTTGGGCTTCAGCAGAAGGAGGGCCACGAGCGAGAGGACAAGAGAGCTGGCCGCCATGAGGTAGGCCGTCCAAAAGCCAAACTCGCGCTCGAGAAAGGTTGCCGGGATCGAGGAGAGGGAGGCGATGTTTGTGAACCTGCCAGGCTGGGTGTCAACAACCCCCCGACCCTTCCCCGGACTATCAACGTCGGCAGCGGGTGCGTCATCGCTTACCAGTAGAAGGCGTTGTACAGAAACTGAATCGTCCGCGAGCTATCGACGACGGCGAGCGTGCCATCCCCCTGCCGGACCACCCGCGGCTTTCCTTGCGGGTACTGGTCGCCGATGAAGGGGGATATCGTGGACTTGACGCAGCCCACGCCGAGCCCGATGAGCATCATGGCCACGGCCAAGCCCGGTATGCCGCCTCCGCGATCCAGCGAGGAGGGCAGGGAGGTTCCAAACATGACAAAGGAGCCGCATATTAAAAAGCTGTTGCCGTCAGCGCTGATATCGCCATCAGGGTAGCTTGTTTTTTTTTTTTTTTTTTAAAAAAAAAAAAAAAAGAAAAAGGGGGAGGGTTGTTGTTGTGCTCACCAAAAGCCCAGAAGCAGGGTGTTGAAGCGGCCTAACCACATATCCGAGATGATGCCAAAGGCCATAGGCGTCAAAAACATAAAGATAAAGAAGCCATTGGAGATGGCCGTCGCCGTCGACTGGCCAAGGCCGAGGGCGCCGGGCACGGCGTGGAAGTCTCGCCCATGTTGCATGTAGTTTTCTGTTGTCCCATGTTATCTTCGATCCCAAGCCTGCGGCAGGTTTCACAAAACACAGAACACACGACTTACGCCATATCGAAATGATGCAATAGTAGCTGAACCTCTCTGCCGACCCGACCAGCGCCGCCGCCCAGGCTGCCAGCGGCACCTTGTCGACGATGCGAGGAAGGGTGCGAAGGTCTTCGTCGGTGGCTTCTCGGGGCAGCACCTCGCCGTCGGAACTGCTCCGGTGGGCTGGCTCAGGCGCACCCTTCTCGCCCTTTTCGAAGTCATTCTCAGCCGCACCCATCTTGATGCATCTACGCTAGAGTGAGAGGGGCATCGCGGATGCGCCACAGCGTCATTGTGGCCTTTGTGTGAACGATAACTATAGTATGTTTCACGTAGCCCACCCATGACATCCAGCCACCAGGCCCACCGCCGCTTTGCCATGCACACCATAAGACGCGCATGACAATGTCCGTTGCGGTCTAACCATCCAGGTGCCACCGGAAGCCGGTGCAGAATGTTCAGGGGGCCGGGGGACCGGGGGGGGGGGGGAGGTTGGTTGCCCACGCGCGCCAAGCATCCGAAGCGGCGGTGGCGAGGACCGCCACGTCCCGAGCCAGAATCCCGCGCAAATGTGCTCATGCGTGGGTTGAAACCCTTGCCGAACTTGCTCACGACGACAGCCGGGTCGCGCGCCTCGTCTGCGTGGGATCGCGAATCGATGCACGGCATCGCATGGCAGCATGGGAATGTGAAGTGGTGAAGTGGAAGGACACCCAAAGGACCCAAAGTGCCGATACATGGGGGCTTTCATCCTCCTGACGACGGCTTACAGACGGTCACTAGAGCTATGTACTATAGTTAGAGCCTCATGAGTCGGGGAATTTCTGGCGCCATGCGCCAGCCACGCCGATGCGAGAACAGACGACGACGACCACCACCACCACCACCACCATGATGACACCCATGCAGCCAACGGAGTGCTATCGTATTGGGTACAAGGAGGACACGCTCAAGGCCTTTGAGCTGCGCAACGCGTCCACACCCTAAGCTACCTCCTCCCCACCCTCCCGTCCCTGCCGCCCGCCTTTTCGCTCCTCGACGTCGGCTGCGGCCCCGGCAGCATCACGCTTGACCTAGCCCGTCGCTTCCCCCAAGCCAAGATCATTGGCGTCGACATCGGCGCCGACGCCATCTCGCGCGCGCAGGCCATGGTCCCAGCCTGCGCCCCCAACACCCGCGTTGAGTTCCGCGTGGGCGACATCCTCGAGCCCTCGTCCTTCCTCACGCCGGAGGAGCTCGCTGCCGGGTTCGACGTGGTGCACGAGCACACCACGCTCGTCTGCATCCCCAACAACATCGAGGTGTTGCGCAGGATGAAGCAGCGCGCGCGCCGGGACGGCGGGATCGTGGCCTGCCGCGAGGGAGACACGGCGTCCCAGCTGCGATGGCCGCCTCTGCCGGAAAGCGCAGAGCTCCAGGCCAGGATTTACTACATACGTACGAAATGAACGGGTTGGACACGCAGGCGGGGAGGAAGCTCCTGAGCAAGGCGCTCGAGGTGGGGTTGAAGAGAGACCAGATCACGGCGGCGGCGAGCGTGCTCAGCAACATTACGCGGGCGGAACGCTTACGTTATGCGGGAAGCATGCTGTTCATGTTGGGCTACGAGACGTCACAATATCGCCGGGCCGCCGCCAAGTTTGGGTACTCGGACAAGCCGGTGGAGGTGCTGAGGCACAGAACATGCGGCGGTCCATCGAGGCCGACGACGCGTAGAGGTTGTTATGGATCCGCACCGAACTCATTTGCAGGAGAGACGAGGACAACGACGACGAGGAAGAGCACGAGGATGAGAAGAAGCCGTGACACGAGATACGGTGGCACCGTCTACATACAATATTACGTGTCCTACCCCAAGTCAACAAACCCATTTCCAAGATTCAAGAACACACTTGGCGGACATATCCCAATGCCCCAAATACCACCCTGGACGCTTCGAGAGCCTCCGGGTTTCCCTGGCCGGCAACCCTCCGGCTGGGCGAGCCGACACCCCTGGTCCCTTGGACCCCGGACCGTGGCGGTCCCCAGATCTCCGGGGGGGGCTCGTCTGCAACCCCAGCAGCAGGCATGCACCTTGGCTACCACCCAACACCTTCGCCGGACGGCATGGCATTCGTTAACGTTAGTCATTCCGTACCGGGTGAGAACTTGCTCATACCCTCTCATCCCGCTCATAATAAGAATCCGTACTCCACCTCGGCCCATCCCAGCGCCTCCCCACGCCGGTGCTTCAGCTCCCCGGAACAGCGATGGAGCCGGCATCTTCATAACCGCGAGGGTCCTGCCGCTTCGTGGCCCGTCTCGTGTCTTGCCGTGGAGTCTTCACGTTCCATTGCGTCGCTTCTGCGGGCGTGTGTGTCCCCTTGGAGAAGGAAAGCAACGAACCCAACCGCACCATGACCAAGCTCGGCCCGGTGCTCGCCGCCGGTCTGCTGCACGCGGCCGCCGTGCTCGCCGACGGCACGGGCTTCATCGGCTACGGAAAGACCCTCTACCACCCGACGTGCGCCTTTGCGTGCCGCGGCGTGGTCAGGAACTGCAAGCTCTCGTGCACCCCGGAGGCCGGGGCCGTGAACCATGGCACGGCGCACAACCCCGTGTCGACGCCGCCGGACTGCTTCGTTCGCGACGCGGCCTTCCTCCGCACCATGGCCCTGTGCATCGACAACTACTGCCCCGTCAGCGACAAGCCCTCCCTGGACCTCATCGAGGACTACTGGGCCTCCCACCTCGGCACGGGCACCCTGGGCAACTACGCCTACGTCCCGGCCCTCTCGTACGGCGAGGCCCTCGCCGCGGCCCGCGCCGACGAGAAGAAGGCCTTTGACGAGCTCGGCGGCAACCGCGACCACAGCGGGCATGGCGACGACCACCACGGCCACCACAAGCGCCGCCACCTGGCGCGCCGCGGGACCGGCTTCGTCATCACCCCGTCCGGGCCCAACGTCACCAGCGCCCTGCCGCACATCAAGGCCCGGCAGCCCCTGAACCACACCAGCTTCATCCTGCCGCAGGACTGGCAGGTCCAGTACAGCGGCATGTACGACTTTGAGTACAACGAGGTCGGCCACTCGACCTACACGCTCGTCGTCTTCTTCGTCGCCGTCTTCCTCCCGATCCCGCTGTCCCTCGTCCGCTTCGTGCCGGGCGTCTCGCAGAGCAAGGCCTGGTCCGCGATCCAGTCGGCCCTGATCCACCCGCCCGCCTTCGGCACGCACCACCGCGCCCCGCTGGCCAAGGTCGTCGGCGTCATGCCCACGCGCGGCCAGGCGCTCTACATCGCGCTCATCAGCCTCCTCAACCTCCTGTTCCTGCTGGCCCCCTACGTCCACCACCACCCGCAGGGCACGTTCGGCTCGGTCGCCGAGCAGTCGCTCAGCATCATCGGCAACCGCGCCGGCGTCATGGCCATGGGCAACATCGCGGCCGCCTTCCTCTTCGCGGCGCGCAACAACCCGCTGCTGCTCCTCGCCGACTGGACCCACGCCACCTACCTCCTCCTCCACCGCTGGCTGGCGTACTGGGCCGTCTTCCTCGCCGCCCTGCACTCGGTCATGCTGCTCGACTACTACAAGCGCTACGGCGACTACGCGGCCGAGCTGGCGCGCGACTACTGGGTGTGGGGCATCGTGGCGACCGTCGCGGCCTGCGCCATCGTGCCGGCGAGCCTGCTCGCCGTGCGCCAGCGCTTCTACGAGGTCTTCCTCGTCGGCCACGTCGCGCTGGCGGTGCTGTTCCTCGTCGCCTACTACTACCACATCTGGTACTGCTACACGCACAACTGGGGGTACGAGATCTGGACCTACATCTGCGGCGGGCTCTGGGGCGCCGAGCGGCTGCTGCGCCTCGCGCGCATCGGCCGCCGCGGCTGGCGCGCCGCCGAGGTGACCGTCGTCCCCGGCACCGAGGGCGAGTACCTCGTCATCGAGGTCGCGGGCCGCCGGCCCCTGCCGGACGACGCCGGCGGCGTCGCCTACCTCAGCTTCCCGACGCTCGGCTGGCGGCTGTGGGAGTCGCATCCCTTCTCGGTGGGGTTCGTGGGCGGCGCCTCCGCGGCAGGGCCCGCGACGGGAAGCTCGGAGGACAGCGAAGGCCGCGAAGCGCCCGAGGCGGGCGGCGCCAAGGAGAAGGCCGCCGCCGTGGTGGAGACGACGGCCGCGTCTCGGAACGCCACCGTCTTCCTCGCTCGCGTTCGCGACGGCATGACGGCGCGCCTGGCCGCCAAGGCCGCCGCCGCCGCCGACGGCGTCCTGCGCCTTGGCGTCCTCGTGGAGGGCCCGTACGAGCACTCGGGCTCCGCGGCGTCGGATCTCTCGCGCTGCGACGAGATCGTGGCGCTGGCCGGCGGCGTCGGCGTCACCGGCGTCCTCTCCTACCTCCGCGCCCTGAAGCGCCCGGCCAAGCTCTTCTGGAGCTTGCGCCAGGAGGGCCTGGCCACGGCGCTTGGCCCCGCCTTGGAGCAGCTCAAGAAGGTGAACCCCGAGGTGGAGATCGAGACCTCGGTTGGCCAACGCCTGGATGTCGAAGGCATTCTGTACCGCGCGCTGACCGCCGACGCGGCGGAGAAGGACAAGCCCGTGGGGATTGTGGTGTGCGGCCCCCCCGAGATGGCCGACCTGGTGCGGAAGAAGGTGGTGCAGCTGGCCCGGAGCGGCATGGTGTCGAGGACGTATGTGTTTGTGGACGAGGCGTTTGCGTGGTGAGGCTGAGCGCAGAGAAAAGAAACAAAACAAAGAACAAAAAAGAAAAAAGGGGGGAAAGGGGAGGCGGTTGTCTCGGAGCGTCGGAGTAATACAATTGGCGCGTTTTTGTTGTAGTTCAAATACCCAAATAGAGCGTTATTAGTCAATCTGCTCAAAATGGCTCTGCCCAACGGTTGATACAATGAATTCAAATTGATTATTATCGTAGCATCAAGGCCCTCTAAGGACGCGGATGGCTGTGGTGCATCAGGGGGGGGGGGGGGGGGTCACGTCCACGTCTGACCGCCCTCGAGCTAGTAGTACTCCATATGATTACAGGACCCTCACTCGAACTTGAAGACGTCAGTCACGAAATGATCCAGCTTTCGCTACGCTCACAAACAAAGCCACCGCCAGGACGGCAAAATCCTTTAGGGCTAAGCAACGTATTTTGTTTCTTTGCATCCTTCTCTAGATTACGTGGGCGCTCAAGCCTCCATCAGGTCGTAGTCAAACCTCTTCCTCGCCTCCTCGGACAGCTCCAGAACCTCCTTCCTCCCCGCGCTGGATTTCACAATGATGTAGCCCACGCACCACAACTCGGACGAGTCGGGCCCCTGAACCACCTCGCCGCGCTGCTTCACCGTCTGGTAGAAGAGGACGTGCCGGGCCAGGTCCGGGTGCTGCTGAAGGAACTCGCCGACGGCGTCCTCGCTTCCCATGATGCCGGCCCGCTTCGGCGGCAACACCACGAGGCCGAGCGTGTGCTGAGGCTTGTTCCCCGCGAACGGCTGCGCCAGCGCCCGGATCCGCTCCTTGCCCTCCTCGCCCAGGGCGAGGAGCAGCCGGATCGCGTAGTAGTCGACGCCGTGCGCCAGGAGGGCCGCCACGCAGTTGATGTAACCCGGCGTCCGCGCGTTGATCTCGTGGAGGTAGCACGAGGGCTTCCTGGCCTCGTCCGCTCCCGCCGCCTTCCCGTGCAGATCCAGGAGCCCGTTGTCCGCCCGCGGCCGGTACTCGTAGGCCGAGTCCCTGACGCGCGCCTCGCAGTGAAACACGCCCGACTTGAACCCGGCGCGGGCGATGCTGCGGCACAGCGACTTGCGGACGACGCTCTGCTCGTCCTCGGGCAGCGCCGTAGGCACGTCCATGAGCGTCTCCATAAAGTTGGCCGCGAACGTCTTGCTCTTTTCCCCTCCCTCGGCCGGGACCAGGTCTCCCGGGCAGGGAAAGTCGTCGACAATGTCGCAGAACAGCTCCTCGCCGTCGAGGAGGATGAAGTTGGCATCCACCTCCGGGCCCGCGATGTACGGCTCGATCACGACGCGCGTGTTCCTCGCCGCCGAGTGGGCATGCCGTTCCGCGGCCCGCTGCACGGCCAGCCGGAGCTCCTCCTCATCGCGAACCTTGGTCACCGCGTCGCTGTTCCACCCCGTGCACGGCTTCACGATGAGCGGGTATCTCAACGTTGCCCTGCGCTCCTCCAGCACCTTGTCCAGGTCCTCGGCGCGCTCCAGGACAAAGCTCTCCCGTCCTTGCTCCTCTTCCTCCAGCCTCCTCGTCAGCCCCTTGTCCCCGGCCAGCTTGTACGCCGCGGGGTCCTCCGTCGGCAGGCCTAGCACCTGGCACGCCCTCGCCACCGCCGGCAGCCGCACGTCGCTGATCGAGACGACGCCGTCGACGGGGTGCGGGTACGCCCGCACGGCGGCCACGATCCTGTCCGCCAGCCCTTCGTCCCCGTCAATGTTCATGCGCACAAACGCCTCGCGGTACTTGGCCCAGGGGTTCACCGCCGGGTCGTCCGGCTCCATCCAGTGGCCCGGCACGTCGCACACCACGAGCGTGATGCCGAGGGCGTGGGCCGCGGCGTAGAACTGCTGCGAGGCCGTGATGTCGGCGCGGCCTTGGATCCAAAAGATGCGCCGCCGCGCGGGCGGGCGGGGGACGGTCCAGGGGACGGACAGGCGGTACGCGAGGTCGGCGTTGAGCGCGGCGGCGAGGTCGGCAAGGGATGAGGAGGCGCCGCGGCCGATGAGGCCTCCGTGCGCGGTCGCCAGGAGGCCGACAAGGGAGGCCTTGTCCAGCGGCCGGGCGTCCGAGGCGAGCATGGGCGCCGCGGCGACCGTCTGGAGGGGGGAGAGGAAGCTCCGGACGGAGCGGACGAGGGCGCTGCCGCTCAAGCGGTACGAGAGGAAGTCGGAGCGGATGACGGTGCCGGTCACGGAGGGGAACAGGAGCCGGACGATCGTGGGGGAGGAGGCATCATCGCCGCTCGCCGTTTGAGCAGCGAACGACTTGGCAAGATCCGCGAGGAGCAGACCCCGCAGCTCCTCGGCGAGGTCGCCTTGGTCAAGGTGGATGGTGGCATCGTCGACATCCACGCTCTGGTTCGAGGCGATGGCTTCCAGGTCGAGAGCCCAATGCGTTTGCGAGCCTTCGGGAGGAATTGTCCACAGGGCTCGCAGGAGGACTGCGTGGTGTCAGTTCCGGTCCGTTGAACGGGTTGGCTTGAAGGTCCTACCTGGAGTCGAGGCGTGTGCCAGACTCACGGTCCAGCCCAGTCGCGAAGCGGTCTCCATGGGCGAATGATGCTTGTCAAGCTGGGTTTGAGCAGGTGTCGGCGTGGCTTTCAGGGCCAGGGAACGGCGTGCTAGCCTCGTGGTACAACCGGCGGTGGCGAGCACCGTTGATCTTGTGCCGACAGAGCACGTCACCCAAGGCTCGCAGGCTCCGTAGCAACCGCAAAGGTATGCAGTTCCCCGGGCCGCAAAGGTACGCAGTTCCCGTTTGGGATGGCGTAGACCTTCACCCAGTTCAACGTGTAGTTATTAATACGGAACATTGCATGGGTGTCGGAGGGCCCCTACGTCGTGGCCCCGTGACGATGCAACGTTATGCGGCCCGTCCCACTTGTCTTGGATACCTAGGGGCCCTGAGTCGTGAAAACTTGCTCAACAACTTGCTCACCTCGACGGTGGAGCGGCCACCCAAACAATGTTCCAGAGGCGGAGGTTGGGGCTTGTGTTCGCGTAAGTAGCAGCCCTCCCCACGCCAAGGGGGCACGCCCGGACGCTGGCTGTCACCTCGGCAGAGGGCGAGAGGGTTCGAGCAGGTAACGTGCAGGACACAGAGGTCACTTGGCATCGCCGCCGACGGCTTTGCGGTCCTGTTTCCATTTGTCATCGAGCAAGTTTGTCAAAGGTGCTGGAGTTGAGCAGGCCGGGGCGGCCTTCCCAAGCTGCCCGCTCTCCGTAGGCCAGCCTGCCCCGGGCTCCCGGGCTCCCGGGCTCCCGTTGCCACAGAGTAAGCTGGAACAGCCTGTAACCTATGGAATGTCAGCTCGGACAGACCCCGGGAATACTCCTGGGGCGTCGTCGTTGCGTCCCTGACAAGAGGGTTGTCTGTCTTGGAGGGCTCACCTAGGGTCGTGCCGAGCGCGTGCAGGGTTAAAAGGGACCACGGAGGTTGAGAAAGATCGAGGTCTCCTTGACGCTTGAAAAGCCAAAGTCCGTCGGGCGGTCGTGACTGACAGAACACTTCTCCTTGATACTATCTGACGTATCCCCTTCCCCCATCGTGTGCCTCTCTACTTCTCCGTCTTCCATCCACGGCCCCATGGCTTTGAATGTCTTTCACGGCCCGAACGCGCTGGCCGACTTCTTTGACCCCGACAAGAATCCTCCTCTTCCTCTCGTCGAGATACCAAATCGCCTGAACCCCTTCAGACAGGACGGTGTGAGAATCTATGCCAAGCTTCTCACCCACCTGCCGGCCCAAAATGTCAAGTCACTGCCAGGTATGTAGACGCTCGCCTGGTCAGGTATGAGGAAGGATTCTGACCAGGCAGCGCTGAACATGCTCAGGGGCCTCCCTGAGGCAAGAGACAAGACCATCGTGGAGGCGAGCTCGGGATCTACGGTTCTCTCCTTGGGGATCATTGCCCGCGTGCTCTGGGGCAACGACGATGTCAATGCCTACGTAACCAACAAGAAGTCGCCCGAGTCGCTCAACCTGCTCCGTTTCTTTGGCATCACACCGTAGGCCGCTGGTCCACGTTTCCCGCAACGACCTGACGGAAGCTGACGAGACCCCAAGGCATCTCTACGGCGGTCTTGCTCAGCAAGAGCCCACCGACCCAACCGGCATCATGTGCAGGCTACGACGCCTGGCCAAGAAGCGGCAAGATATCGTCTACCCAGGGCAATACGACAATGCAAATGTGAGCCCCTTCCTCCTCCTCCTCCTCCTCCTCCTCCTCCTCTTCTTCTTCTTCTTCTTCTTCTCTGCGGCCGTACCTCCCGCGACTGACGCCCGCAGAACTGGAAAGCCCACGAGCAGTGGACCGGTCCTCAGACCCTGCGGCAGCTGCCAGAGATCAGCCTCTTCTGCGCTACCGTGGGCACGGGAGGCTGCCTGACAGGCACGTCGATGTTCCTAAAGACGCGCAAGCCATCGGTGCGCACGCTAGGCGTGTTCAACGTGTTTGGGGACCCCACGCCAGGGCCGCGCCACTACGAGAACTTCAACTCGTGCGGGTTCCCCTGGGCCCAGACCGTCGACGCCTTTGTGGATGTTCCCTCGGTGGAGTCATTCCGCATGTCGATGCGCCTTTCGCGCGAGGGAATCATCGCGGGCCCTTCGAGCGGCCAGGCTCTCAAGGGCTTGCTCGACTATCTCGGCCGGCTGAAGGAGACGGGAGATCTGGAGACCCTGAGGGACCCGGAGACGGGCGAGGTGGCATGCGTGTTCACCTGCAGCGACCTGCCGTATCAATACCTCGCCACGTACTTCCAGAAGCTGGGGGCGGAGGAGTTTCCTGCGATCCAAAACGACGTAAGTCTTTTTCAATGCGATTCTGCCCCTTTTGCGGTCACGAAGCGCTCACGCGTCGATTCGCCCCCTCTCAGATTCTCCTCGGGTGCGACCAAGACAAGCACGACGAGCGCTGGATCCTCGAACCCTCCGACGCCGAAGCCCTTCTTCGTCCCGACCTTTCGCCGGCTGCCGTCGCGGAGGAGAAGGCCCGAGCCAAAAGCACCACGTCCACGACCGCTCGCTCCGCATCGCCTGCCCCTTCTGCGGGCTCTTCCTCCTCCACCACAACAGCCACCCCGCACCCACCTTCGTCCGCATCGCGATCCAGGCGCTTCAACCCCTTCTCCTGCTTCTTCCACTCCCTTCGCCGCCGCCGGGCTTCCAAACCCCAAGACCACCCGCCGAGCCATGCTCCCGCCGTCGCCCAACACGCCGCCGACCGCCCGCTCGTCCTCGACCTGCGCGACCCGGACTCCTTCCGCGCCTCCCACGTCCCCGGCTCGATCAACGCGCCCCTGGCAAACCTCCGCGAGCACCTCCGCAAGGCCGAGGGCGACCTGTTCGGCGACGCCGAGAGCGTCTTCGCCGTGTGGACCGCCGCGCGGGACATGCTGGACGGCACGCGGTCCCCAGGGCCGGACGCTGCGAGGAGGAGGAAAGCCAAGGCCGCGGAGAAGCCGGACGAGGATGACGGAACGCTCGCGTCTGCGCCCGTGTCGAAGCTCGTGGACGAGGCGCAGAGGAGGGGACGGCAGGTGGTGGTGCTGTGCTACGACGGGGACGCGTCGAGGTTGATGACGGCGTTGCTAAGGAAGAAGGGGGTCGAGGCGTTCAGTGTGAAGAGCGGTGTCGAAGGGGCGAAGGCGTTGCTGGGGGGTCGCGAGTAGAGAAAGGTGCGAGGCGTCGCGGTGTCTTTTTGGGTGGATGTGCAGGGCAACCAAGGGCAAGGTATCTAATTGTAGAGAGCTGGGCATATTGGCATGCTATCGTTGAATGAATCATCATGATGAACCAACACCATCTGCAGGCGAACGATGGCCCCGAGACCGAAGAATGCAAGACTGCTCGTTCACCAACGTGAAGGTTGCATTGTTTACTATTGAAACATATATTATCCGCAGGGCCTGAGGGTATTATCTTGACCAGGCTCGGGTCAAGCACATACTGTTGATCCTGCATACCTTGTAACTAGGTCTGTGGCGCGGCTGGCTGGCTATGAATGGCTAAAGACCGCCGGGCTACCTAATTATTTGCCGTCCAGTATTATTACTTGTCTGTCAGCTCAAAGGACCAGTGCCGGGCTTCTCTTCCCTGATATCTCGAATGAGAACACCAAGAAGTGCACCATCCCAAACGCTAATTAGCCATAACAACCTCATCTCAGGTTGTACCAACCAAAGCCCCTGTATAGATCTCTACGTTATCATGTATAGTAGAGTACGGTGACAGATACTGCTTCTCCTGACGGACTACAACAACACCTGGCCTACCTCTCCCCGCCCCTCAACCGCGATGTTTACCTCTCCGCACAGCCGGCTCTCTGATTTTATTTCTTCACTGAACAATTCCAGCTTTCTTCATCAAGAGCTCTCGTGTCGCACTAGCCTTTGGTTCAGATTCAACCATTGATTTTGCCCATGCGTATCTTCTGTCGGGTAGATACGCTCAGTCCCAGGGCAATGGGTCACACGGGCCCTGGCACAAGCATTTTGATATTGATACAATCCACAGGTCGTTGAAGCACAGCGCTACGACGAGAACAAGCGGCCACCCTTCAAGCTCACAAAGTAGAATTCATTATCCGGTCCTCGCCCGCGGAATCTCCTTCATCCTAGGGGATTCATTCAGCACTCGGGATGCCGGCGACCCAGTTCGACAAGCGTACACTTCCAAGGCGGCTGCCAACCACACATCTTGTTCAAGCTGTCGCAGTCTATTAAAGTTTTGTGCAACTTCTGCCCTGTCCATTCATCCATGCATCCATCCATCCATCGATCCATCCATTTCGCCGCCACATACATGCCCGATCCACCAACAACAACAGAACCAACCCCCCGACCCGCCACGAAACTGACCCGACCCGATTCCGCCGCCGCCAGCATCACGCACGCATGCACGCACGCGTCCCTGCCACCCTCCCTCCTATCAATACAAGCGAAAGCGTCAAGCAAAAGCTCGTTTCTTCTCGGAACCCTCCAGCTCTCCGCTTCCACACCCGCGAACCCCCGAGCCGCCGCCACCGCCACTCTCGCCCAAGACCTAATCGTCATCCGCATACCGGATATCGCCGCTCGCCGCCGGCGTCTCGGCCGCAAAGGCCGCCGGGGTCGGCGCGCCGTAGTACCCGCCGCTCGCCGCCGGGGTCGGAGCGCCGACGGCCGGCGTCGGCGCCGCATCGGCGCCCCAGCCGCCCTGCCACGCGCCCGGAGTCGGCGCGCTGATGGCCGCCGGGGTCGGGGCCGAGAGCGCGCCTGGGGTCGGAGCGCTGAGCGCGGCTCCCGGCGTCGGGGCCGAGAGCGCGGCCCCGGGCGTGGGCGCGTCGTAGGGCGCATGCGAAGACGAAGAGCCGCTCGGACCGGGGGTGTAGCCCCAGCCGTCAGGCCCGCTGGCGCCGGGGGTAGGGGCCGAGATGCCGCCGTAGGCGGGGGTTTTGGAGCCCCAGGGGTCGGTAGACGAGGGGCCCGACGACGCGCCGACGCCCCAGGCGGGCGTCTTGGAGCCGTGGCCGAAGCCGTCGTGGGCGGGAGTCTTGGCCGAGGAAGACCACGCCGGGGTGCGCGAGCCGCCGTACGACGTGGCGCCGCCGTAGGCGGTGCGGTTGCCATCTCCGTAGGCGGTGCGGCTGCCGTCGTAGGGGTTGACGGTGCGCGAGCCATCGCCCCAGGCGGGCGTGCGCGAGCCGGAACCCTCGGCGCGGCCCCAGGCGGGAGTACGAGCCGCCGCTGGACAACCTTGTTAGCAGCAACCCCCCCAAAAGACGGACAAGGGAAACGGAACTTACTCTTGGAGCCCCAAGCGGGAGTCCTCTCCCCGCTGCCCGCACCCATGGGAGTCCTGCTTCCCGTGCGGTCACCGCCTCCGGGGTACCCAGGGCCGCCCATGCCGCCGCCGCGGCCGCCCCGGTTGTAGATGTCGATCGTCTTGCCCGTGATCTTGTCCTTGAAGACCAGGTCGACCTTGAGAACCGTCACGATCTTGTTCTTGCCGTGGAGCTCGACGCGGGCGTGCGTGTCGGTCGTGTCCTTGACGATGCCCATCAGGCCCTTGTATCCGCCCTTCCGGATGCTCACGGTCTGGCCCAGGGCGCGGTCGCGGCCGAACGATTTGGGCGGCTGCATGGGGCCGGCGGGCCCGTTGGGTCCCATGCGCTTGAGCGCCGGGTTCATGGTGCTCAGATCCGGGCCCGCGTTGGACGTGGTCCGGCCGCCCTTGGCCGCGATGGTGGTGACGTTGCCGGCCCTGGTAACGAAGACGCCGGCGTTCTCGGTGGTGGCGTTGCTGTGCAGGAACACAAAGGAGCGGTGGATGTGGATGATCTTGCCCTGGCGCTGCTGGCCGCCGTACTCGCGGACCACGTCGTCGACGCGAATCTCGGAGCCGTTCCTGTCGGCGGCGACGGCGAGCTTGCGCTTGGGCAGCTTGTTGGCGATTTGCGACGGCATCACCTGCTTGGTGTCGCCGTTCTGGTCCAAGACCACCATGGACTCGCGATCCACCTTGACGATGCAGCCGACCGTGGTGGGGTCAAGCTGCACCAGATCCAGCAGCGAGTACTGACCCAGCGACCCCTGACCGCCAATGTCGCTCGCCTCGCGCAGATCCTTGCTGAACACGGTGATCTCGGTGTTGGTCTGGTCCGTGAGGAGGGTGACGCGGTCGTCCACGATCTTGACCACCATGCCGACCTCGTCGCGGAAGCGGCTGCCGCCGATGACCTTGACGTGATCGCCGGTCCTGAAGCGCTTGCGAAGACCCTTGTTGGGCACCTCGATGGTCTGGCCGGCGAGGTCGCCTTCCGTCACCTTGAGCGTCACGATGTCGCCCTGGACGTTCACGGCGCGGCCGACAACGCCGCGCTGCTCGCCCTCGTACACCTCGATGACGTCGCCGGCAACGTAGGCCACGCTGTTGTTGCTATCCTTGAGGCTGGCCGCCAGGGCTTTGAGGTCGAGGTTCTCGGTGCCGTCCTCGGAGCCGCTGGCAAACTTGGTGACCTCCTCGAGCGTGGGGTTGACGTCCTTGACCTCGAGGTGCTGGATCTTGATGTCCTTGACCTGGAAGCCGTTCTCGAACTCTTCGCCCATGAACGTCCACGTGTTGGTCTGCGGGTTGCCCGAGAGGAAGCGCGGGTTCTTCTTGCGCGCTTCGATCTCGCTAAACAAGCGCTGCGGCGGGCGGGGCCCGGGCATGCCAGGGCGCCTCCGCTGGGCAGGGGAGGCTCCCATGGAGAAGGAGTCGCTCTTGTCGCCGTAGTCGAGCCGGGGGATGAAGCGCACGCGAGCCTCGAGGCCGTTCTCGGTCACGTCGAGGACCTGGGCGAGATCGCCGGCGTGCTTGGCGGGCCTCTTGAGGCGCACCCAGGCTCCGGGCTCCAGGGTGGGGGTCTTTGTCACGCGGAGCAGGTCGGGCATGTCCTTGATCTCGACGAGGATCATCTTGGAGCGCGGATAGACGTCGAGCACGCCGTCGAGGGCCAGCAGGACGTCGTTTTGGCGACGCGCCTCGACGTAGATGTAGCCCTTCATGACCGAGTTGGGGCCGCCGCGCTCAAAGGCCGCCGTGATGGCCAGCTCGTCCTTGGTGCCGGCCCTCTCCTCGACGCGGCGCATGATGGAGAAGATGACGTCGCGCTCCTTGCCCTCCTTGCAGCGGACGGCCCAGATGCCCGGGTCGTCGACGCTGGGGAGGAGGAGGCGCTTGGGCACGACGGCCATGTCGTTGTAGCCCCGGGCGTGGGCGCGCTTTCCGTAGCGCTCCTTGAGGATCTCGGCCTGCTTCTCGGCGTCCATGCTGGCCTCGATCTCGCGTCTCCGATCGAGCTCGCGGTGCCGCGTGTCATCGTGCAGGGGCTCGGCGAGGTCGTCGGGATGAGCATTCTCGATGAAGTCCTCTATCTCTTCGCCGTCGCGCTCGTCGTCTTCGCCCTCGTCCTCGTCCTCGACCTCGGCTTCGATATCGAAGAAGGCGGCGCGGTGGTCCTTTCTCCGCTTGCGACGGTGGCGCTGCTGCCTGTTAGTCGCGTCCAAGGACGGCGGCGGCGGAGCCCGGACGGCGGGAGCAGCAGCGGCAGCAGCAGCAGCAACAGCAGGGGGTCACTCACATGCTGGACATCCTCATCTTCCTCGTCCTCGTCCTCCTCCTCCTCGTCGTCGTCTTCCTCCAGCTCTTCCTCATCTTCATCGCCGTCGCCCTCGGCGCCCTCGTCGTCTTCGTCTGCGGCATTTTCTTCCTCGTCATCGTCTTCGCGGGCGCGTTTCTTGGACGTGCGCACGGGCTCGTCGCCATCGCCGTCGTCCTCGTCCGGGTCGTTGTCGGCGGCCGGGCTGCTTCCGCGGCGGTGCTTCTTGCCGGCCGAGTCGTCGTCCTGGTCTTCGGCATCCTCTTCGTCGGAGAGATCGGCGGGGGCGGGGTTGAAGTTGTCGTCTTCCGACTCGGAGTCGCCGGCGAACTGGAAGGGGGCGGACGCCATCGTGGCGGCGTCGAAATGGACAATCGGTGTAGGCTTTTGGAGAGATGCGCTCCGGGCCGGGTCGAGCAATTCGGGATGCTGACAGGACCCAGCGATGATGGAAAAACGAGGAAACGGCACGTCGGGGGTTGAAGAGGACAAAGAAAGGTAGGAGGATTGGATGAGAGAAGTGGAAGAAAGTGAAGCTGTCTGAGACGATCGAGCTTCGAGGCCAAGACACGGCGGCCCGGGGCGCTAGTCCGTTTTGGGCGTGGCTGGGTCCGCGTCCAGGGGGACCCGCTTTTCCGAGCATGCCCGTGCCGTCTGGCCCCCCGGGGCCAATTACTACTGCGTACACAGTATTACACAGTATACATCCCCCAAGAAACGTCGGGTCTCACGCTAAGTGACCAAGCCAATGTCGCCTTGATGTTCCTGTTTCTGTTCTTTGGTTCTTTGAGGTATTCCAGTCTTGAAGAAACTCGGAAGCCAAAATAAAAAAGAAAAGAAAAAATCAAAGAAAAATGACATAAAACAAGACAAAAGTACGAAATTAAAAAACATTCCCTGGTTTCTCCTGGCAGTTCTCTTCAAAATACATATCATGAGCTCTCTGCCCCTGAGCCAGCAGCACCGCGTGCTGCCAAAGAACCACCACCACATTTCGATGTACACAGTCGTGGCCCCTGGAAGAAAACCACTGATTCAATATCGTGATAGCGATTGATGGCCGAGTACCTGACCTTACCTTATCTTACCTACTTTCTCCAAGGACACAGCAGACATCCACGTGGAACCAGACATGTTTACAACAGTTCAGAGACACCCAAGCAGGTCAGGGGGCTAGGTCGGAAGCATTTGTAGCATTTGTCAACCAAACCATCCCTTTATTTTCTTTCGCGCCGGCGTGGCAAAGCGTGTCCCTCTCGGACTTTGGACTCTTCTTCTCCCTTAACCCCCCCCCCCCCCCCCCCTTCAAAGAAGAAAAAAACTCCGGAAACAAGCAAAACAAAAAAAGCCAAACAGAACCCCGGGACCGACAAGCTCGGTAGATACGTACGGTACCTTTGAGGAGCAAAAACGATCTCTTGAAAACGCGCAAAACTCCGACTCCTCACACCCATTGTCCGCCTGGCTTCCAGCTCTCCCTTCCAACCAACCAACCAACCAACCAGCCAACCCATCACGAGGTAGCAACAACAAGGCAGAAACAACGAACGAAAACCGTCGCGCCCCCCTCCTCGCATTAGAAGAAAGGTAAAAGAAAAAAAAACAAACCAAAAACAAGGGGGTGGTTATCGTCAAAGCGACAGAATCGACATGTCCTACGAATCAATTCCCCCTCACCCGCAATCAAAGATAGAAGAACCGCGCCGCCTGCTCTTCTCTTCAGTCCTTCCGGCTCACCGAGGCAATAAAGCTCTGATACTGCTCATCCGCCAGATCCCTCCGTTGTCCCGTCGGCGTCGCCGCCCGTCCCGCGGCGGCCTTGGCAGGCTTCTTGGTCCACAGCACATCCAGATGAGCCTGCTTCAACGTTGTCGGCGTCGGCGTCGGCGTCGGCTTCTGCTGCTGCTGCTGCTGAGCCTGGGACGGCGCGTCGGAAAACACATTCTCCTTCCCCTTGCCCCTCTCTTTTTCCCTCCCAACCTTCTCCCCCTCGCCGTCCTCCTCCTCCGCCTTGGGCCCGGGCCGCGGCAGCCGCATCGCCAGCAGGATGTACTCGGCCCGGGTCATCTTGGTCATGACGTCGTTCATGTACCGCCTCACCTCGTCCTGCGGCGCGACGACCCTGGCCAGGTTCTCCAGGTGCCGCCCCGACGAGGCGAACAGCCGGATGGTGAGCGGCTGGTAGTAGTCCAGCGCGGGATCCGCCATGGGATACTCGGCCTGGCTGCCCTTGCGGACGAGCAGGAAGGAGGCGATCGCCTGCTGGCCTTGCGGGACGGGGACGTATTCGAGGATGGAAAATTTGGGGAAGAGGTAGCGGTCGCCGGAGCCGCCGGCGAACTCAAAGACGACGGCCGAGATGTCGGGTTTCGAGGGCGGCGGCGGAGGGCCTTTGGAACGGAGGGCCGTTTGTGGGGCGCCGGGCGGGGCGGTGTTGGGGGACGGGGCGGCGTGGCCGTTGGGAGCCGCGGCGGGTTTGGCCGGCGCCGGCAACGCGCCTTGCGATGATGGTAGGGCTTGTTGCGGCGGCTTGTCCTTGAGAATCTTGCCGTGGAGGCCGTCGAGCACCCTCTTGAGGTCTGTCGGGTCCGAGAAGTAGGGTTTCCTGGTGGCGATGCGATCCACCATCTCGCGCGTGCGCGGCTCGTCGAGGGCTTCCCTCACCAGCTCGACCACCAGCGGGTCGCTGCCGACGGGCGGCCGAAGAGCCTTGCCGGTCTGCTTGGGGTTGGACCTGAGGACAATGTCCAGGATGGCGTGGACTTCGTTGGCAAAGTACTGCACCGTCCGGCCGTCCACCACGAGCTTTTCGGCGGACGGCGGCGCCGTCACGCCGGTCCGCTTCGACTCGACGGTGACGGCCTCGACGATGGCCTGGAACCTCTCGAGCTCGTGCTTCGGAGCGGCCCCTTGCGCCACGCGTCTCATCATCTCGCGGAGCATCGGATCCGCGCTGGCCTTCTCGGCCAGCATGAGAATGATGGGGTCGGACGCGGGCGGGTGATCCCCTACGGCGGGCTTGGCAGCGGGGGCGGGCGCTGGAGGAGCAGGAACGGGCGGCGGGGGATGAAGGCTCGGCAGCGGAGAGTTGGCGGCGGGCGGCGCGGGGGGGCGAAGGCTGGCGTGGATCTCATGGGCGACGTTTTGCATCGTCCGGCCGTCCTGAGGCGTGATGACGCCGGACAGGTTCAGCTCGTCTTGGATGGAGTCAACCAGGCGCTGAAGCTGGTCCACCTCGTGCGGCAGGGCTACCCTGTTCGCCACCCGCCAGAGCAGCATCTTGAGCGCCGGATCCGCCCTGGCTCTGCTGGCCACCTCGAGGGCCACGGGGTCGTTCGGATCGTGCGGCGGCTCCAAGGGGGCGTTGTAGCCCGGCTTGTCGAAGGTGCCAAGTCGTGGCCCGTGCAGGTTCCCAGGCGGCGGTCGCTGACCCGGGGGTTGCGACGAGGCTCCTGCCGAGGGCTGAGGGTCCGTGGGCGCGCTCGGCGTCGGCGAGAGCACGGCCTCCATGCCCCGGGGGGACGGTACCGGCCTCGAAGCGAGCGGCGGCAGGGGCGGCGCCGGCGGTCTCGAACCGTCGGTCGCGGGCTGCGTCCCCGTCGGCGCCGGCGTTGGCGGCTGCGGGGTCGTCTGGGACGACAGCGTGGCGGAAGGTTTGGGATCGGCCGCGGGAGCGGCGGCGGCGGCGGCGGCAGGAGGAAGCGCTTTGGCAGGTTCTGACGTGGGTGTCGAGGCGGCAGCTCCCGGCGCCGGCGCCGGCGCCGTCGCAGCAGGAGGCGGCAGCACCCCGTTCGGGGGGCCGTATTGGAGGATGGGGCGCTCGGAAGACGGGGGCGGCGGGGGCTTGGGGTCTTTGACGGCGAACATGGTCGCCTCGAAGACGTGCGGCTCGACGGTGATGGTCACCTGGCCGAGCTTCACCATGCTGTCTTTGGGCGGGTTGTTGGGGTCTTCGATCAAGACCCCCTTCTTCTTGATGGGTTTGGCCCAGTACTTTTCGAAAATGCCGTCCATGGTCCACTTCTGGCGGGAGCGCGAGAGCGACTCGGCGAGGACGCCGCTGGAATACCGTCAGCAACCATTGGGGAGGAGGGAATTCCAGGGGAGAGCCCGGCAACGATGCCGCGTGCCGTGTCCTACCTCTCCGTGACGGACTGGAACTCGGCGGTGGAGAGATCGTCCGGCTGGGGGGAGTCGACGGTCGGCAGGGGCTTGCCCGGGACGACCGACGTAGGGAGCGGCGGAGGGGCATCCTCGACGGGCGTCGGAACCGGATCCGGGGCGGGGGAGGGGGCCGGGGTTTCTGATCGGTGAGGGGGGGTCATGGTCCTCCTCTTTGCAGCCTGCTCAGCGCGGGCCGCGGCGCGCGGCGGGAGCTTTCTCTTCTTCTCCATGGCGTGCAAGGTCCAGCCGGCGCGGCATGCGTCGTGTTACGCTGTCGTCATGGAATCATGGGCGGAAAGCGACGAGCTGATACAACGGGCCAATTCCAACCGATGCGTGCGGGACGGCGCCGACGTGGCGACGGCGAAGGCGACGGGGGCGGCTTCTTTGCTGGCGAGGTTGCAAGAGCAAGCTTTCGCTGGAGGAGCTGGGAATCGAAGACGAGCCGGAACTGCTGGCGTGCCCTGGACGTTGCGGCGCGTTCTGCGCTAAAGCGGAATCAGGCCCACCTTGCACTGTGTGCGGCTTCTGGTTGGCCACCATTGGATCGTCGCGACAGGGGTCATGGATGCAGGCTGAGATGAGGCACTGTTATCGACTTGGCCATGTGCCAGCCACGCCGACGGGCTGACCTCCTGTGTTGCTCATCTCATGCGTTGTGCATGGCTACCGAACAGTGATGCTGAAAAAGTAAAAGTCAAGTTGCAGGATGCTTCTTCTCTTGTAAGCACCTTCGTTGGCCTCGAAGATTCGAAGGACCCGAACTCTCGCATCGGTTTGTATTATTATTACCGATATCGTGTAAGCAGCGTACTACTGGGCTCAGGTGGCCAACCAGTTAGCTTTCATATCTAGCTGAGGTACCCAGGAGGCTGAGAGGAGTCCAAGTGGCCGCTTTGTAAGTCACCCAAAAAACGACGGGCCCCCCTGCTGCGTTATGCGGAATCATCCGTCACGCTGGCCGTCGCCTGACGGCATTATCCGACCTATCTCGGCGCTCCGTGCGGCTCCCCCGATCCCATGTGTTCCCATTGGCGCAGCTTCGTTAGCGTCACTAACAAGCGCCAAGGCCTCCGTGCACAGTACGTTCGTCCACCAACGCATCGCTTCGCCATCACCACTCAACAGGGTCGCAGCCTCACCACGTGAAGCGTTGATCCGCGGCGCGGCGAAAGGAGGGAGGCCAACGTCGATGACCTGTGGCAGGCATTCGTTGAAACTCTGCAAGACATGTCGAAAGCAAAGGCCGCAGCCCGGAGTGTGCAGTCCTCCAGCATGGTGAACTCGGCGGCCATCGTCGTCCCGTGCCTCATCGGTGTGCCCCTGGTCTTGTATATCGGCTTTTTGGGGCTGGTGACGATCCCTTATTTTCAGAGAAAGTGGGTTGTGTTGATGATGTGGACGACAGCATAGAAGCGTGGGGGGAGGGGGGGTCCCGGGCCCCTGGGTTCCGTCATTCTGTCCCATCCTCTCGTGAGATGCCCTGCGTGGCCAAGAATTTCGCTGACACGCCTTCCAGCGTTCTCTACGCCCACAAGTTTCACACCCTCTGGTGGGGGAACATCAACGAGCCGGAGCAATGGGGGTTTGCGAGTAAGCCGAGCCCCGCGTCTTGTTGGACTTGATCGCCGCCCTCGGGCCGCCAACCCTGCTCACACGCCCTCCAGAAAACCAAGTTGCCCCCTTCCGCCTCGCTACCGCAGACGGCGAGAGCCTCTACGCGTGGCACGTGCTGCCGCTATCCATCTACGCCCAGCATGAATCCATCCTTTCGTCCCAGCCCGGCGGCCTGTCGTCCGACATCACCGCCACCGAGCACTTCCGCCTGCTCCGCGACGACCCCGATGCGAAGCTGATCATCAGCTGTACGAAGCCCAAGCGCCCCCTCCTTGCTTGAGCTCGCCCGGCCCATCGCTAATAACCCGCCCTAGTCCACGGCAACGCGGCTCAGCTCACCCAAGGCTACCGCCCGCAGCACTTCCACTCCCTCACCGGCCCGCACAGCCCCTTCCACGTGCTCGCCATCGACTACCGCGGATTCGGCCTCAGCAGCGGCTCGCCGACGGAGCGCGGCCTTGCCCTGGACGCCGAGGCCGCCGTGCGCTGGGCCGTCGAGACGGCCCGCGTGCCCCCCGAGCGGATCGTCCTGGTCGGACACAGCCTCGGGACCGCCGTCACCGCGGCGCTGATGGAACGGCTCCTCCTGGGGAGCTCCGCAACGCCCGCCGATCCCGCGGACTCTTCCTCCGCCCCGAGCGGGTCCGAGCGTCCCCGCGACGACAACAACGACGACGACAACAACAACAACGCAACGCCGAGCTGGAACTTTGCCGGCATCGTCCTCATCGCGCCCTTCTCCTCCCTCCCGGACATGCTCAGCGACTACGCCATCGCCGGCCTGCTGCCCATCCTCCGCCCGCTCAAGTGGGCGTGGCCCTGGGGCGTGCGCAAGCTGCTGTCCCGGGTGGTGGACACGTGGGACAGCGCGGGCCGGTGGCGGCGCGTCGCGCGCGCGGCGCGGGAGCGCGGCGGGAGGCTGCGGCTCACGTTTCTGCACGCCAAGAACGATAGGGACATCCCGGCGCGGGAAGACGACGCTCTCTTCCAATCGGCCGTCGAGGGGATGCTGCGCGGCGGCGACGGGAGATGGGAGGGGGGCAGGGAAGGGTTTGCGGTAGAAAAGAAGCGTCGGGTGGTGGTCAAGGGGAAGAACGAGTTTGTGGCCGAGTGGAAGGACGGGGATGTGGTGGTGAGGCAGGAGTTGGTGCCCCATGGAGGTGAGTGCTTTTTTTCTTTTCTTTTTTTCTTCTTTTTTTTGTTTCTCTTATATCAACAATGCCCCCCCGCCTCGATTGATTGAATCCAACCAGCCCAGCTGACGGGGCTCGCAGGACATAATGCCGTGTTGGTGTCGGCTCCGGCGCTGCTGGCGATTGCCAGGCAGTTTGAGCCTGATGCTGAATCTACCGTGTGATTGTAACAAATGACTATGAATATAAAGCAAAGGAAATGAAAGCTCGGGTATCTCAAGAGACCCAGAAAACCAGTGTGTGTGGTGGATGGTCATGCCTACATACGACGTTCCGTCGCCTGTGTTCAAATGAATGAATACTATGAGCAAGACAGGTTCATTAATGAATACGCCATCTCCTCTGTTGCTCTCCATGCTAGTATAACTCGGTTTCCCGGGTATGTGGTGATCCAAAAAAAAAAAAAAAAAAAAAAAAAAAAGCCCTGGCAAAGCGATAACGAAGCAAAATCGATCCCAACTCCAAGGAAGAAGCCACGCTTTTCGCCATCCGACCGACACACCGCCACCGCCGCCGTTGCGTTCGCCGTCTACACAAAATACCCCGGCGAGCCGCGGGAAAAGAAATCCTCTCGAACCTCCGACGCGACCAAATCAAACCGGTCCAGCGTCGTCTGCTGGCGGCTTTTCACGGCGCGGTAAATGGCCCTCTGCCACACGCTAAAGATCGAATCCTCCGACATGCTGACGTACTCCTTGGGGCCCTGCGGGCCGTCTTGCCTCGCAAAGGGCCACTCGACGACCACCACCTCCCACCGCTTGGTCGACAGGAGCAACGCGGGCCAGCTAAAGATCCACATGAAGCTGAGGTAGAACGCCCACCGGATCCACCCCGTCTCGCGCCACCGGTTGATGCGGCAGTCGTTCATGACGTACACGGCGTCGTTTTCGACGGGGAAGCTGATGGAGACGCTGCCGCGGTAGCCCGTCTTGCGGACCAGGTCTCGGAGCAGCGACTGCATGCGGTCCTCGTCAAAGCCCACCACGCGCCGGCGCAGGATGAAGGATTTCAGCGAGAAGCCGCTGGCGCAGTAGCGGTGGCACCACTCCTTGAGCGTCGGCTTGGGCAGCGGGACGTCGGCCGGGCAGCCGCCGGGCTGCTGCTCCAGGTCGCACGGCTGCCCCTGGCGCCGGTGCTTCTGGTGCTTCTTCACGTGCGGCGGCACCGGGGCGCGCCAGGGGAAGATGGTCCCGCGCTGGGCGCGCTCGTCGTTCTCGACGGTCCTGAGCCGCGCCCACGACTCCCCCGTGCGCGGGTCCGCGAAGAGGTACGGCGTCAGGTCGAGGGTGATTTCAAAGTCGGTGACGGTTCTGGTCTCCTTTTTCCCGCCGCTCATGCGCGTTTCGGTATGCGTCCCCCTCACGCAAAGCTTCTGCCTCGGAGCCAGGGCGCCGACGTCTTGGACGAAGGCCTCGAGGAGCTCAGGGTCTTGGTCCAGACGCTGGCTGACGACCGAGTCGTTGTGGTGCGAGTCGGTCCGCCGCTGCTGGATGGAGTAAGGGTGCGAGTCCCAGGTGCGGTTGTACACGTGAATGCCCGACACGTAGCGCCGGTAGGGGAACCTGTCTACGGCGTCGATCTCCGAGTACTGAGGGGGGAGGTCATCTTCATCGTTCCACAAGCCATCGTCCAGCACGGGTTGACCGTAGGGCTGTATGCTGTCTGCGTGGGACCCGGAAGCGGCAGCCGGAACGGAGCTGCTACCGCTGGCTGCTTCGGGAATCACGGGCGGAGGCGTGGCGGTTTTCTTCTCCATGGAGGCGGGACGGTGCAGGGAGGAAGCCCCAAGAAATGATGCAAGCGGGAGTGAGGAGACGAGCAAGATGAAGAGAACGCAATCAGGATTTCGCCATAGACTCGGAGATGGACGTCCTCCTATAATAATACTATTCATACGGGCGGGTCATCGGAGCTGAAGTGGTCACGCCTGCGCTCGGCTGCCAAGGGGCCCGGATCTGTGGCGCAGCATGCGCTAGGTTCTCGGATCCCAACCAAACAAATCGGTACCGGGGAGGCCTGCGGCTCCCGGACGCCACGGATGCATGAAGCTAGTTGGTTGTTTATTTCTGAGGCTAACGTTTGGCACGTGGCTGAAAACCGGGGGGGCCGGGGGGGGGATGACTCGCTGTGAAGGACATGACATTTCCTCCTGCAACGACCACAACGTCATCAGCTCGGCGGCGGAGTGAAGCCCTCTTTCAAACCACCCAAAGAAACAACAAGACGGAGGAAAATACGACGGCAAATCCAAAGGGACAGCGACGGCGCCGGCAAAGAAGACGCCAGCTTGGAAGACGGCTGTTGTTTTTCAGGTCCCCGTCTCAAGCGTGCAGTAAAGTTCAGAATCCACCTTGGTTGACGAGTTATCCGTACCACGGTCGCTTCAGTGAGGGGATCGGGGTCAGAGTACAGGATGCGTACCCTATGCCCAGGATCCCCCTTGTAATGGCTCTCGTCTGCATTTTTGCTCTATTGCCCCAGGTCCTGGGCGGCCTCTTGTGTATAACCAAGTTACGCAGTACCTGTTCCCTTTGCGCTAGGTCTGTTTTGAGATGACCGAATAGGAGTCAGGGTTGCGTGGGAGGATGAATGGAACATCCCGACCTGGAATGGAGGCCAGGGTTTGGTGCAGCATGGTCGAAAGCGGATGGTGGGGTCTGCTTCTTGTGTCATCAATTGAGCTCGGGGTTGTTGCAGGTTCCAGTTGTTCCAGGTTGCTAACTAGGTTGCCCCGCCAAGCTCGAGTCCCACCCCCAAAAGGGCCCCGCGACGACAGCACCGTAACACCATACTTCACCGTTGGCGAACCTGGAAGCTCCCTCCAAACTCCACATTGACCACGTTCCCCTGAGCTGGGCTGCCAACAAACCCTCCGCACACCTCATCAGCAACCCCCAACCGCCACCATGTCCCAAGAATCGAAACAAGCCGATCCGGCAGCCGCCGAGAACGAAGCCAAGCTCGAACAAGCCGCTGCTGCTGCCGCCGCCGCCAGCGCCGCCGCCAGCGCCGCCGAAGCCGAGTCCGACGAGTCTGGCTCCGAGGCGGAAGATGCCGCTGCGCAGCAGGCCGCCGGCGCCGATGGCGGCTCCGGCGACGCCGCCAAGAAAAAGAAAAAGAAGAAGAAGGGCAAGAAGAAGGCCAAGCAGGCCCTGAGCAGCGCGCTGGCCACCGACGCGGCGGCCCAGGTGCAGGCGGATCCCAAGCAGGCGCTCGAGGGCCTGACGACGCAGCAGATCGCCGAGTTTATCGCCCTGAACCCGGCCCTCGCCAACGAGCTTGTCGGCAGCGACGTCTCGGGCGACAAGACGGCGGCCGCCATCGAGGCCTTCAAGAAGCTCAAGATCCAGGACATCATGACGGGCCTGGCCAGCAGCGGCAAGAACCGCAAGGACATGGCGTCGTACAAGTTCTGGAGCACCCAGCCCGTGCCGCAGTTTGGCGAGGAGGAGCCCAAGCTCATCGAGGAAGGGCCGCTCAGGGTCCAAAAGATCGAGGACATCCCGACCGAGCCGATACCCCTGGCCCTCGACCCGTTCCGCTGGGTCACCATGGACCTGACCAACGACGCCGAGCTCGAGGAGGTCGAGAAGCTGCTCTACGGCCACTACGTCGAGGACGACGAGGCCATGTTCCGGTTCAAGTACTCCAAGGAGCTGCTGCGGTGGTGAGTGCGAGAGACGCCCGCTCAAGACGACCAAAAAAAAAGACAAGCAAGCGCGGCAACTGACGCGGCCAGGTCTCTGCTGTCCCCCGGGTGGAAGAAGGAATGGCACGTGGGCATCCGCAGCGGCAACACGCTGTGCGCCTTCATCTCGGCCATCCCGACCGAGATGCGCGTGCGCGACAAGATCATCCCGAGCTCCGAGGTCAACTTCCTCTGCATCCACAAGAAGCTCCGCGGCAAGCGCCTCGCGCCCGTCCTCATCAAGGAGATCACGCGGCGCGTCAACCTCACGGGCGTCTGGCAGGCCATCTACACGGGCGGCATCGTGCTGCCGCGCCCCGTCAGCACCTGCCGGTACTACCACCGCGCCCTGAACTGGATGAAGCTGTACGAGGTCGGCTTCAGCCCCTGCCCGCCCAACAGCAAGCCCGCCTTCCAGGCGAGGAAGTACGCCGTCCCGGACAAGACCTCGACGCCCGGGCTGCGCGAGCTCGAGGCCAAGGACCTCGACCAGGTCCAGGATCTGCTGGAGCGGTACCTTAAGCGCTTCGAGCTCACCCCCGTGTGGACCCGCGAGGAGGTGGAGCACTGGCTGCTGCACAAGGCGGATGCCCCCGGCGAGCAGGTCGTCTGGACCTACGTCGTTGAGGTGAGCGCTCGCTGCTTTCGCAAGACCCCGGGATCCCGGCTCGCTAACGCGCCCCGCAGGACGCCGACGGCAAGATCACCGACTTCTTCTCCTTCTACTGCCTCGAGTCGTCCGTCATCCACTCGACAAAGTACTCCTCCATCAAGGCCGCCTACCTGTTCTACTACGCGACCGAGGTGGCCTTCTCGGCGCCCAACGACCGCCTGGCGCTCAAGAAGCGCCTCAACGAGCTCATGGCCGACGCGCTCATCCTCGCCAAGAAGCACGACTTTGACGTGTTCAACGCGCTCTCCCTCATGGACAACTCGGTGTTCCTCGAGCAGCAAAAGTTCGGCCCGGGCGATGGGCAGCTGCACTACTACCTCTTCAACTACAAGGCGAACCCCATCCACGGCGGCGTCAACAAGAGGAACCAGCTGGACGAGGCCGTTTCGAGCGGCGTGGGCTTCGTTATGCTATAGCCGGCGGGAGCCAGCGGGACCGGCGGGCATGGTGCGGCGTTGATGCGGAGCATGGGCCAGAGATGTGTTAAAGACCTCACCGTAGATGTACCCAAAATGACTCGTCTGCCAGAGAGCGTAGCCCTTTGCGCATCTGATCTAATCCAAGCCCGTGATGTTGCCACCCATCTCCTCCTTACGCATGGTGCGCAGGTCCATCGCCAGGCGGACATCGGCATGCCGCGCACACCCAGGCTCCCTCCCTCCCTCCCTCCCTCCCTCCCTACGAGCCCCCGCTCATCATGGCGCTTCCGTTCAACCGCTCCCCCGTGGCGAACAGATCTTCGAGGACCCGATGAAAGTCGCGGAGCTCGACGGCCGGAACGTGCCCCATGCCCTCGATGATCAGCCCCTTGCCCGGCCGGATCATCTCGATGAGCTTGCGCCCGTGCGGCACGCTGATCATGCCGTCCTCGGTCCCGTGCATGACCAGGATCCGCTCCCGGCCCACCTCGTCCGCCATCCTGGCCAGCTGCTCGGCCGTCTTGCGGTGCCACCCGGCGGCGATGAGCTGGAGCAGGAACCCTTTGACGGTGAAGCCGCTGTCGGGGTCCAGCCGCTTGTTCATCTCCTGCGCCACGAACCGCTCCGCGTTGCTCGAGAACTTGAGGTACTTGGCCCCGCCGCCCTTGGGCGGGAGCACCTTGGGCGTCGTCTCCGGGTCGGGCAGCTCGATGTCGTCCGTCGGCGACGCGAGCCAGGCGCGCGAGAACATGCGGCGCGCGGCGTCCGCGATGGAGCGCTCCGGGGTCTTGGGGAGGAGCAGGGACAGCCGCTGCGCCATGTGCTCGGAGAAGGTCCTGGCGGATCGTCAGCGCGCGGCCTCGTTTTCGACGAACGGCTTGGGCGGCCGCCCTGGGAGGATCGGAAAGCTCACGCACGTGGTGTTTTCGACAGCGGCCGCGGTGCAGATGAGGCCCAGCGAGGCGATGGCGGCGGGGACGAGGCAGGCGAGCTCCTGCGCGATCATGCCGCCCATGGAGATGCCCACGACGTGCAGGCTTCTCGGCACCGACGAGGGGGGGTCCGAAGGAAGGGGGAAGCCGGGGAGCCAGCCCACGTCGGGGTGCGCGAGGAGCTCGGCGACGTCGCGGGCCATCTCGGACGTGCTGTACCGCATCAAGGGCTTGTCGCTCTGCCCCATGCCGCGGTTGTCGAAGATCAGGACCGAGTACTCATCCCCGCGCTGGTGGCCAAAGTAGAGGGTCTGGCGCTGCCAGGCGGATTTCATGCCGCCGAGGCCCATGATGAGGACGAGCCTTCTCGGCCCGGAGCCATGGATCTCCCAGGATATCTTGATCGGCCCGCCGCGCGCTTGGGCCACGGGGGTGATGCCAGAACGGTCAGGGACGAGCTGCCAAACCGCCGTGTTGAAGGCCGGGTGCTTGAGCGTCTCGGCGATGGATGGCAGCGGCGGGAGCGGGGGGGCCATGTTGGATGCTGGAGGGTGATTCGTCAAGCTTGCGGATGAGTCCCCTCGGTGAGACGTTCGCGGTGAATAACATGGAGAGAGAGAGAGGAATCGTGAAGATCACTGGCGGGCTTGTTATGAGCTGAGCCCCATGATTGATAGCAGCCGAGGTTTGGGCCAAAACGGTACGTTACGCAATAAGTAGCGTATGTTACGTAATATTACGCCGGGGGTGCTTCACATGCTCCCATCGACACACACAACCCTTCGCCTATCTTAGCCAACCAACATCGTGATGGTTGGCGTGCGTTTTGGCAATAATTACAACTTCATAGATCAAACGTCGGCAAGCGTTCGCACAGGTCGCTTAAGCTCTCGCCTGTGCTAGAGCGACAACCGCGCTCATACCATGTTGACACTAGCGCTCAGAATGGCGTTGTAGGGGATCATCTTACAGCAGCAAGCAGTCGTGACGGGTCGACAGGGTATCAAAGAAAGACAGCCAACAAGAAAAGAAAAGAGAACAACATCGAAAAAGAAAGATAGAGGGTGATTGCGAGAGAAAGATGCTACTTTTCTCACACACCTATGCTGGAATCGACTGATCTCGAGTCTCTGAGTTGCGTTGTTAAGGATGACGGAGGTTAGAAGACTGGCCTTGTCAGCATGTAATTGGCGCTTTAATAGTGATATGGGAAGAGCGAGGGTTCCTTCAAGTAAGGACGGCTCAGGCGACAATGATTCTGCGGCTCTAGAATGCGGCGTGCTTGTTTCAACCAAACCTTGGAAGGTTGAATGGTAACGCGTTAGGTTTCTTTTGTCCGCTCTGCCGCCAGTGCGATGGAGGAAGCGAAGGGCCGGGGACTGGGCTTTCAACTCGGTTGTCATTGGTGCTAAGCCAAGGTCGCTTGCAAGAGGGAGCATCTCACAGCAAGCAAACAGCCCGAGGTAACAATGATTGTTGGGCCAGTATTCCGAGCAATTATCAGGCCGCGCAGTCACACAATGGAAATGGAGGACGCAGAATGGAGGCCGTAGAAGCAATTCAATGAGACACAGTGTGCCAGAGGGCCTTCCTTTCATAGTTCCGTGTTGGAGTCGGGTTGTAGAGACCAGCATCTAACATGTCGAATTGCCCAAATAGGTTCACTTTTCCCACCCTCAGGGCACTGGAATTATGTGATGATGTGTTCAGTTTTCCATGCCGACCCGAGTGCCATAGGCAGCATTCGTTGGTTTGGACCACGTCAAGCGCAAACATACGCGTTTGGTTGACGTTGTCTTTTCTTCTCCGCGGGTTCTGGGTGGCGGATGACGCTGCTCGAGTGATGACGGCGTTGTTGCAATTCCCTTGCAGTTGATTTGCCAGCAAACGTTCTGGAGGTATATGACGGTTCCCTCCGCTTTCAGAACCCGAATCGCTCAGACGAAGCAAAACAGCAACAGTCAGTTAGCTTGACACCGTCATACGACATGAGTTCTCTTGGAAGAGCAAGAAGAAGGGCGACATGACCTAAGGGAAACAGGTCTCCCGTTTTCTCGTCGGCGTTGTCAGAGATGCCAAGACGGTATTTCCCGACACCTCTCGACGTTTGGTCTTGGCGGACGCTCACCAGCATCCATGGGGGACACGGATCCCGTTGCTGTGCGCCATAGATGGGGCGGGATGGGGCGGGCTTTGGAGTGGGAAGAAGACAAAGTTGGTACCAGGGCCCAGTGGGTGCGGCTTAACGTCCCACCAGGAGCTGCGGGGCGAAGCGCAGTGCTTCGCTCGGCACCTCCATCACCACGCCGCCCTGGTCCTGTGTTTGACCTTGAAGGATAGATTCGAGGCTTTTGATAGATTCAAATCTTTAGTTGTTAGCCAACTCCACGTTCGAAGCCTAAGGTTCAGTGCAGTTTTGACAGTTAACCTCTCTACATCTCTGTCAACTATACCACCACCCCCGCCGCTCCAAAAGCTTTCAACGCCTAGAGCAGGCAGCAAAATCATAAAAGTACCTTATTCTTCTGCAATATTCGGCACGTTTACTATACAAACTTATATTTCAGTGACGTTTTGAAGCTTAGAAAAAATTCCCCAATGGTCCATGGCTCGAATTGCCTCCTCTTTGCCCGATTCGGATATGCGTAGAGCCCTGCGGAGTTATCGCGAAGTAGTTCCACATTGTTCAATCTGACCAGTTGTCGCCTGAGAAATTTGTGTGGGCATGGCTAGTATGAAAGCAAGCCGTGGCATTCCTTCGACGATGAAGCTGGGATGGCCCCAAGGATACAGGGAAGCCGGTAGAACATGCATTGGCAAGCCAAACCCTCTACGGCGCCCAGGCGCTCCTATCGAAGGACGCCAAAGGACAACCCAGAATCAGAAAAGAACACTGTACAGTACATAGACGTCCTATTCTCCCGCATCATCTTCTTCTGAAGAGACTAACTGATTATTTGTTTGTAGAGAGCAAAGAAGGTATTGCAGCCGCGGCTATGATTATAAGGTGAACTGGTCGATCGCAGCAGCAACGGCTCTGCCATTGATGACAGAATGTTTGTGTTATTGAGCTAATCCTTGGTAGAAAACAGGCAAGGTTTATTCTGTCAAGTTGCGTTGTGGAAATGTGGAAGAACAGGGATGAGAATATGTCAAAAGGGTTACGAGACGACGGGATACATTTGTAAGAAAATAAAGCTTTCAGTTTGGAAACGAAATTTGGGAAAGGTTTTGAGAGGAAAACGTTCTGGCACTCAATCGTTATTTTCACCCCCTTCATGTGAACTTAGTCGCTGTCTATATTGGTCAAGAAGTTTATGATGCGATGCTCAGCCAACCGAGTGCACGTTTTCATGTTTTCCCTTCTACCTTTGTTTTACTAACAGCCTCATTGACTCAGGGCTCGTTCCAGCAACACCTACACCACCACTGTGTAGAAGGATTAGAGGGGCACTTTCATCGGACTGTAGATGCTGGAGCCTTCATAGTATCTAGGTGCACCAATCCTCGACCCTCCTCATCAGGCTATTGAAAACACGAACGTCTAGAGAAAGCGTGATAATATCAGCAGTCTTCCTTACCACTCTCTGAAAGAGTTTGAAGTATGGAATGATTAAGCTCACCCCGGCTGTAATATTTGCAGCTTGAGGCAAGGTGTAAGGACACTAGACGTAAAGTGCGTCAAGGGGGCGGTTTAACTCTAAGTCAAATTGGTACTAATACGTAGCTAGTGGATGTGATAGATCTAGGATTCACGCTGGGCGCCTGCAATAACTGTTACCACTGCATCTTGGTCCATCGTATAGCCCCGACATCGATCCAGGTTGACCAGCCAACAACTGACTTGTCGCAGCTAACCTTGGGAGATAAAAGCCCTTGTCACACCGTCTGAAGCGGAGAACGGTAGTGCTAGGTCATGAGCTAAGGGGGTTACATTGCACAATGGCATGTACCGCAACCCGGGCATTTGAGAATGGTTGGTCTGACAGTGAAGGAACGGCCACTGTTGTGTCGGTGCCCAAAACGTCTAAGTTAACCGAACGTGAAACCCAATTATCACAAAAGAGAGTCCAGCCCTCCGTTCTTACTCGGGCTCGGTTCCAGTTATTCATCCGTTTCCACTCTGCTTCGGGTCAGGAATCTGCGAGTACTGCGTATGGTATCGGACCGACACTACCAGAGTTGTTAGCCCGGCTTGGTTGCAGGATGTAACTGGTGGAAGCTGAAGCGACCCAAGCAGCGGCCGAAACCAAGCTGCATACCGCAAATCGCCCAGACGCGTGATCGCTAGCATAATAGCGATATCTCGCAGACCAGTGCACCGGCTAGACTACGCAGGACACCGAACCGTGACCGGGACGACTCAGACATCGGATGTCTATTGGGAGTCGAAACATTAGTCAGCGGTGAAGGACAATGAGTGCTGTTGTAACTTCAACATTGCATGGTTGCTCTCTTATGCAAGTTGAACAACAGAAACACGGACATGGCAATTTGAGATTAATCAAGCGCATCAGATTTCGGATATACAGCCTCCCATCTTTGCAGTCCATTCAGTCTTGTGTCTTTGGAAAAGAAAGAATCGGAGTAATACACAACAGCAAATAGAGTGAACCTTGACCGGTTGCAACGTCAACCAAAACAATCCCATATCTGGGTCCCCGGCATGCTCGCATTGGGCCTGGCAACGGAGACTGAGCCTTTTCTACGGTTTGCTCTCAAGTCGCCGATGATATCCAGTGGGGATATTGAGCGATGCAACGGCAAGAAAAGGTCTCCGAAACGAATCAAGAGTTCTCGAAAAGCGTGTATAACTACCCCTACATGCCGCCGGCTTTCCCTGTCTCATGATTCACCATTTTCATCATCAACAAGACCTCCCTTGGTAGTTGATCTCCACGTCCGCGCTTCTAGAAGCGAACCCGACAACATATCTTCTTGCTCCTTGACTGTTGGCCACCTCCACGAACATGCAGCTCGTCAAAGCCCTTCTCCTCGCCGCCACCTTTGCCGCCGGAGTCGCTGCCGCTCCTGCGGCGGACCCTGCTGAGCTCATCAATGAGGTCGGCGTGGTCGATGGGTCGCCTGGCGGTTCTCGGACAGGCTCCGGCTCCGGTTCTGGCGGCGGTTCTGGCAGCGGGACGGGGTCCTCGGAGCCGAAGCCTCAAACGACCCCGCAAGCTTTGGATCCGTTCCTCGAGCAGACTTTGTGTATGCAAGACTGCAGGTGGCTCCACTGCAGGCCTCTTCCTGGAAAGCCGTGCGAACCCCTTTGCATGTGGAACTGCATGATAAGGTGGTGCCCGAGGTATGTTTTCGGTCGACTTATTTATCCTGCTTTTTCTTTTATTTGTTCGCTCTTCCCGGTCCCTACGAAGGGGCTTGCTGGAGCCTTGCCCAGTTCTGAGTCACCCTCAAACATACGGCCGCATTGGGTTCCAACTAACCGTGCTGTTATCACAGGGTTAACCCAGTCATGTCCTGCTATTAAACTGGGACAAATCGCCGTTCTTGGGCAGGTCCTCTTCCGGGGTTATGGAATCATGAAGCTCGGATGAGATGTGTCGGCATAGCGCTGTACGAGAGGGCATGATTAGCCGTGACGTTGTACATAATACTAAGTGCACACTACCCTGACGAGTGCTCTTAGTATAGCGGATTTGTTCGAGTCAACGTCCCCGGCATTGTTAGGGCGGAAGTTGGAAATTCAAGCGATCTGGATCAATCAAGGCACCCAAGCAACAACAACCTGTGGATACACGTCAGGCATGATCAAGAACCATGACGTCTTCATCGTACAACCTGATCGATTGCATGAACACCTTTGTAGAGAAACAGTGACATTGCTCATTACGCAAGGCCGTCGAGGTTTCCGTGTGGATCCGAAGAGCCCAGGCATCATCACATAGACGAGCAGATATATATTCCGGGTCTCCTTCCCTCTCCATCCTCTGTCCCTGGCTTACCAGAGACAAATCCAGCAATTCTTATGACGAACAGTTTTACAAGATGTGCAAGATTCGTGCTATCTACTATACCCTCCACGACATGCGTCGGGTCATTGTCTTCCCCAAGTTGTCACAAGGTGATATTTGCTTTGACGTGTGACTAGACGTCCAGCTGAATTGACCTGACCAAAATAAGTGCGATTCCATTCTACGCCAGTCAAAGGGACATCGTTGCTCTTCTCATATGAAGGGTGATGTACTACGGGAGCATAGACGAGCCAGCACTGTAATGACAAGAGCCGTACGGCAGGCGTTGGCCGTTCCGTTTCCGGGGTTGTGGTCAACCGAGCAAGAGTGGAGAGAGCTAAAATCCCTGAAGAGAAACGATCGCTTTACGCCTTTCACATTCGCTGATGTTGCTCAGAGATTCGTTGGCCATGACCCTGGAATCATCATTCAAGTGACATCTGTGGTAGAGAGCGACGCGCTGATTCTCCTGGAGAAGAAGCTTGCCGGCCTTCCCGGAGGCAGACAACCGGATGTGACAACACGGCTTGTGCAGGCCCTTCATCACGTCCCGCTCGTCATCAGCCAGGCTGCTGCGTATGGTCATGGCAGCGGATATCGGAAACCCCCTGTCCTCGGGATCGACTCAGCCTACGTCGAGTCAGAAACAGAGCAACCGACAGCAGGAGTTCCGCACGAAAGTTACTACTATACACAGTAGTTACTTCGTAACCGATGAATGATCTCGGAACGCAGTCCACTTCAAGACAGCTTTGCTCAGCTTCATCAGTACGCTGGCGAAAATGCCTTCAAGGGGATCATGTCTGTAATTACATCCGTATCTCCTGAGAGGAGACAGTTTGACGGAAGAGGAGCTTTGCTCTGGTGATGGACCTTGTATGCCCAGGTTGGTCCTCCGATGGCGTGATCTAACTTTCAGAAGTGACAGGGACGAGAAAAACACATTGGTACGTATGTTGAAGAGGCTGACAAACAACCCAGGTTCATGGGCTGATGGGGGCTAGATAACTAGTTATTGCATTTCGTTGGCGATTCTGGGCCAATGGAACTGCATGTTGGCTGAAACATCGAGGGTGGAGAAGGGATATGTCGCCGGATGGTCAGGCAGCGAAGGTAATGTTCGTGTATCTCGAGCGAAGGTCCTCCTGAGAAGTCGCGAATCTGTATTGGTAGGTAATCAAAGTCCTCGTCATCAAGGACCGGGGAAAACAGCCCACGGATAGCCTGGGCAAAAAGACACCAAGAAAAAGAAAAAGCCATATCTCTTCCCCGTTTAAGAGGGAAAAAACACCGTCACCTGTAGGATTCGAACCTACGCTCCCGAAGGAACTGCCTATACTATGCAAAGATAGCAGGGCAGCGCGTTAACCACTCCGCCAAAGTGACTTGATTGATAAGCAAGCGGAAAACTGTATCTTATAAGCCCGCCGGGCTCACCTCACTCACAACTAAACTAGCGCTGAAACGCACCCTTCTGGTTTTTCTCTTTCACAAACACCTTCCACGTCGTCGGTTTCTCATCCAAGAACCTCATGGTCTCGTCCAAGCTCTCACCAGCATAGTACCCAGGGTCCGCAATGAAGAGGTGCGTTTCGAGCATCTCCAGCGCGATGTTGGCCGGCTGATACGCCCGGAACTGTTCGGGCGAGACTTGAACGTACGTCGTCTTGTTGCCCGTCACCTCCTCAAACTCTTCCAGGATGCGCTCTGGCGTGTAGTAGTCGGCTGCTGCGAGCAGCCTCTTGCCGTTGAGCTCGCCAGCATGTTTGATGGCTGCTTTCACGAACTTGCCTGGGTCCTTCAGTTAGCAACGCCGTTCGCAACAGCGCATCAACAGGGCGCATCGGCCGCAAAACCCACCCACGTCCGCTGCGGGAGCAACTAGCGGAATTGGCGTTTTCGGTCCAAACGGATAGGCCAGCGTATACACCCCATCCTGAAGCCTTAGCATGCCTGGCAGGTTTTGCATAAAGTACCCGGCAAGCACAAACGTGCAAGCCCCGATTCCCGGGCGCCCCCCGGACGTCGTCGACGAAGACGACGACGACGACGACGACGAAGCATCGCAGATGGACCTGATATATCGCTCGACGGTCGCCTTCGAGTCGAAATGGGCAGCGTGCGGCAGTCGACCGCCGGTGAGCTCCGACACGTTGAGCAAGGATGAGAAGATGAGCTGCGCGACACCTGTGTCGCGCGCCGCGTCCGCCACGTTGCGGCCCTGAGAGACCTCGGTCTCGAAGCTACGCGTCTCCCAGAAATTGGTGACAAGGAAGACGGTGTGGGAACCCTGCACTACGGCCGCGACGGAGTCCTTGGAGTTCAAATCGGCCTGCCGGGGAGGGGCCAAGTTAGGGAGTGAGCGATGTGAGGGTTCAACCATGTAGGCGGTTGCAAGGGAGTCATTACCGTCTTCACTTCAACGCCCTTCTCAGCTAGGCTCCGGGCTGCGGGCTTTGACGCATCACGGGTGATGCCCCGGATCCGGAATTCTTTGGAGAGCTCCGGGTCGGCCAGAATGGTCTTGACAACGGAGCTGCCTTGGTTACCTGTGGCTCCAAAGACCGTAAGGAGCTTGGACATGATGCCGGTTTCTGAACCAAAATGCTATCGCCAAGGGAAAAAGGCCAGTTTCTCACGGAAGAACGGGAAATGGCAACGGGGTATGAGGCCTGGTTGAATTTCAGCTCTATGTATGTCTTCACCGATCGAGAGCTGGCCAATCTCGCTGGTAGGAGGTTACCCTAGAATCATCATGAAGCAAAGAGGAACCCGACCAAGCATAGAACACATTACAAAGTATCATCTTAACTGGATCATGACCAGCTCTGCAGCTACGTCACTGGAACATCATAAACCCTCGCTATTCTCCCTTCGCCGCGTGAGGTATTATATCAACCCAGCCTGAAGTCATACCAGGGCCCTGCTGACAAGCAACCGCCTAGGTACCAGGAGGCACGTTGCGACGCGCAATTCATTGCTCGCCACCTTCGCCACTACGTCCTGGCCTAGACCCTTACTGTCAGCGTTTCCTCGCTGCTGATTCCTGCCAGGACAGTTAGAGGCTCGCACTTTCTTGACGGCCAAGCCAAACATATCAGTGCATCTCAGCCACACCAGGACCCACACCGCCAACTAGCTTTCGACCTCTCGTAGAAGCTAACAGCCACACACATCTACCGTTTCCTTGATCTGCAAATAACTGGTATCACAAACTACTGTTTCAACTAACCTCGCAAGTTTAGAAGAATAGAAAAGAAGCCATCATGTGGTTTTGCAGTGCAGTGTTCACGCTGCCTTAACTTCGTCCGAATCCGAAGCTGTCTGGACGTCTAGCGGAGCATGTCAGTCACGGAAACATGAGAGAACGGTTCAGTCATGACGCCACAAACTCTTTGATCGGATGGTTAGGTAGGGAAATGCAGAGTATTGCTTTTTGAATTTGTCGACGATTTGTAGTGCATTTCCTGAATGATCAGGGCAAAGCTCCGCTTTGCTTCGACGAGCCCGAAAAGCGTAAAGCTCGGGCCTCGGGCGCGGAGATACCCTATTAATTATCTGACCTACCTACCGTAGGCGGTAGGTACAGCAGGTACGTAAGTAACATACATTCTCCAACTTCTGCGGCTCTTGAGGTCTATTCGTCATGTTCCAGCATCTTTCTAAAGACAGCGCCCCATGCCGCGTATTGCCTCCCAAGAAAAAGTAAATAGCATAAACCAACGCAACCGAAAGCCTCAGGGGCGCGTTCAACTCCATGGCCACCGCTTGGTCGACGATTCCTCCGACATCCCATGTGCATGACCACTCCCTGGGATCCGACTTGAGATTCCATACGCTCAATCCATTAACTCGTCGTCCGGCAGAGGAAAGTTTTCTCGGTGTACCCCTTCGTGGATGTGTTGACGACCTTCCATTCGACGCAGCCTACGCCCGTCCCGTTGATTCCCAGGTGCCCAGGCCATCTCTCTCCGTCTGTTCCTGGTTTGTCGAAAGGAATCGATCACGGCCCTCGCACCACAGGCCATCCAGTATCATCTCGTGCGTTCGCTCCTGTCAGTCGAACAGGCCCCAATACGGGCAAGTCGGGATGATGCACGGGTACCGGTTGGAAACAACCGACTTCTCCTTGGTTGTGTGGCATTCGGCGCTCTCTAATTATGGCTCGTCAGCAAAACAGGATGAAGTTGGTAAAGCACGACCGGCATTTTCTCAAGAGTCCAGTGGAAACGGCAAAGCTGTGATTTGATGCATGGGGATTAAGGGGACATCGATGGGATCCTGATGTGGCCATGGATGAGATGTGGCAAAGGAGAACAGTGCCAAAACCATGACGTACCGCAATCTTCAAACTTATCCACCACCGCGTGGCCGCATTTGTGGTGAACCATCTTCTTCCGAACACACATGGCTACTGGCCGGTCTTCACGTCGTTAGCTCTGGGTTCATCGGCGAGGTGAAGAATGAAGATATGGCCGATTGATTGAGCTGACGTCGAACCTGTGCGTCTCTATGGGTCTGTGTATGAGTGTTAAGACTTGTCGCAGGGTGACTGACCTGGGGTTGATCGCCTGAGGACGATCGTCTAATAGATATTAACTATTAATTAATATACGCTTGGTGGGTACACAGTACACCTTGGAGACAGAGATCGAAAATCCAGGGACGTCCTCGGTGCCCGTAGCCTGCCTGATCTTAGCGATACGTCTCTGGCGTTGCTGTTGCCGAGTAATTAACGATGGAAATGTCGAGGATTTGTGTCCGCGCGGTTTCTGGTTTGTTGACAGTGGGATCAAAGGAAAACCACAATATTTTCTGGCCAGGGGAGAGGCTTCTAGCGATCTGTGGCGGTTAACCGCCGAGAGTGCTTTAAGCGCCTGCATATCCTGGGCTTTGTGAGATCCCTCCCCTGAGTTTCCTCCACCTCAGGTTTCTTAGCCCCCCTGAAAAGCGGAGAAAAGGCGAATCGCCCCCAGCCTGCTAGCTGGCTTATCCCTTGGTCAACCAGTCTCTCTGCCGCTCTGATTCACAACATCTGCCGACCCACGAGAAGGTCACACGCACACAAGAAAGTGTTGATGCGTAAATATGGATTGGAGATGTGATGCCACGGGGGGAAAGAATACTACAGAGACACCGGAACTCCCACGCAGGCGAGGACCGCAGAAGGAATAGAACACGCCCTATGGACTGGTTCCTACTCCTCAAGTTTGTAGCGTTGCCGGTGTAACCTCAACCACAGATGGCTCCGTTTCTTCAAGAACCAATGTTGTGGTGAAAGCACAAGCAAGACGCCATGAAGCTTATCAATCACGACCGTGGATTCAACAATAACGTCAAGAGAAAGTGAGGAAGGAAGAAGATATACATACCAAGCGAGTGACTACCTGAGATCATGAGCGGGCTGGTCCTGTCAGCACCCAAATATGCTCCCACGCCCAACTGTGCGTGGTAATTATCCCTTGTATTTGGGGTTTGCGTTTGGCCCCAGTTTCGACGTCAAAGGGGTCACACCGTCAAGGTAAGCGTACATCTCTCCCGGGATGCCCAGGAATCCGGCCGGCCGTCACCGATCCGTCATTATATGACTTGTGAGGAATCCGGCGCGCCGCTCCGTTTCAACCCCCACGGCCCATGCCTCAAACGGCACGGCCTCCGGCTCTTGAACGTCCGCGTGTGCTCTCTTGGACCACCCAAGCATCGCTTGATCCACGGGCGGGCGAAGAAGGCAAGGGACCGTAGCAGAGCTCGGCGGGAACAGCTGGCAGCGTAACGATGAGGCGGCACCAAGCCCGGCCCAAACATGGAGCCGGGTTGTGCGCAAGCCCAACGAATAAGCAAAGGTGTATGTGCTACGCCCTCAGGACCCATCCCTCCGTGACGGGCCGTGCGTCGTAGATGAGCGCCTACGTATTGCCAGGCAGCGCGCTGATATGACCGATCCGTCTCCATGATTCTCACAGAGACTAGTCCATGGGTTCTCAGACGTCGCGGCAGAAAAAGGCAGGGGGTCCAGGGACCGCTATTAATCAAGCGGACACCACACGTCAAGCAATGAGTTCACTTCCAAGTCCAATTCTTGTTCTTCTCTTTTACGTTACACTTTGGTCCCGTGGGCAAGCCGGGTACAGGACGGGGAACAGGCCCCGTCCGGATACAGCTGCCAGGGTTGATCTACATAGCTCGATCGGGAAGACTTCCTCCACGCTGTGATATTCTAAAAGACGACGTCTAAGATCCAAGATGACCCTCCCTACCAATGCGCTCTGGGATTTCATCAAGGTGTTGTTTTGAAACCGGCGGGGTTGCTGTAAAACGCTCGCCCCGGCAGTGGATAGCGGCAAGCAGCCAGTCTTTCTTTACGTCAAAAAGCAGCAAAAAGGTCGGAACGGGGCTTCGAACCGCCAGAAACGAGGCCCTGCGACTTGCGGCAGCCCTGCTCGCCCGCCCTCAACGTTGGGGTTCAGAGAAAAGAAAACATGTCCTAGCAACGTGCCAACATCATCTGAGATAGCATCGCGTCAGTCTGCCCATCCCACGGGGTTTGTGACCGTGAGACTTTCTAGGTGAGTTGAGGCGGCTCACAAATCTGAACGCCCATACTTCATCCGGAGGCCCGCACAGGATTGCCTGCATCGCGCGGTCCATCCCGTATTGTCGGGATTCCCACCCACCGAAAACGTAGCTCTATGGGCCTCTGGTGTACGAAAGAGCATAAATGACGGATTTTCATCCATCCATGATGGTTCCCATACATATCAACACGGGATGCCATGGTGTTTGGCTTGATTCACCCCGTGATGAACGTACGGGGCACATGTGATATCGGGATATCTATGATGATGATCCCGGTCTGGCCGCTCGGTGCGTTAATATCGCGTTGTGTGTAACCGCACGAGCTCGTGCCGCCATCCCGGACGTTTTTCGGCTTCCGTCTCGCCGGGATAAGGTGTCCATCTAATTGAGCATCGTAGAGCCGGAAGCGGGGAGGCGATTCGAGGAACCCCAACATTCCGGAAGATCAGAAGCCCAAATGGCGGTGCGTTGATTATCCAGGCGCTCGAAAGCGAAAGGACGCGATAGGGGACCAAGTCGATACCGCAGCGCTCCGGGCTCATCAAAATCGTTCATAAAATCATCGGGACCATACCTGCAGCCACGAGTAGTAGGGGATCGCGGCGGCGCGTCAAGAGGACCATGGTGAGCGGCTTGCTCATCGGGTCCCTGCGAAGCGCAGCGAACACAACCCCGACATCACCACTTCTCCCAACCCCTCCGCCCTGGGCCCCCGGCACACATGCCGCCGAACTTCAATGCGGTCCCGACGAGCAGGATGTGCAAGGCAAGCAGCACAATGCTTCTCTGCCAAACGCCACGCCAGGGGCTCGTCCCTGCGCCGGCAACACCGTCGTGTTGGTCCCGCGCCGCGAGGCCCGGCTCGGTGGCAAACCCGCTCGTCGTGGCCATGGTAGGCGTAAGAGGAGGCCTCGGTCCGCCAGCGACCGCCGTCTTCTCGGCACGACCGTGCAGGTCCCAAAAGGCAAGAAGGACGGCAGCGGCGGTGACGGGCCACCCGGCGCTGTACGGCCAGCAGACCCACGACAGCGAGAGCATCTTGGCGACGAACAGCACGAGCCGGAGGCTGGCCGCGTGAGCTCTGACCCAGTGCGCCGCCCGGTACTGCACCAGGACCACGCCGTGCCGAACGCGCGCGGCACGTGTGGTGGGCGGCGGCATCAGGAGCGGCGTCGCGCTCGTGGCTGGGCTCACGGGGGCTGCCAGGTCGCGGCTGCGCTGTGGCGAGCGCGAGGGGCCGCGGTCCGGGCTCGAGTTGTGGCTGCGACGGCTACGGGACAAGGCCATGGCGTGAGCGCCTGCCTGGACGCGCTTCTGAGAACCAGACGCAGATGCCGAGAGCCTGGACACGAGGGTGTTGCTGGGGGGCGTTGCCGGCCGAGCATCGCGAGCCGACTCCGGGCGGCCTGCGTCGTCGCAGACGCCGCCGCCAACACGGGCATGTTTCGTGGGCTCTGGAATCGGGGTGCCGGGCGGCACGGGGGAGTCGAGATTCTGGATCCTTTGGCTGCCGAGACCGAAGAGAGGGCTCGCGATTCTGGGTCCTCGTGCCATGCTGTCCAGAGGCTCGTTCGCCATGGCGCTCAGCACCTCGCTGGCGCTCGGCCGCTCGGCCGGATTCACGGCGAGAAGACGGGAAAGGAGATGGTAGAGCTTTGGCGGAAGATCCGGGCGCAGCTTCTTCTCGGCCTGGAACCCTTTCCAGTCGGTGATCTCGGCGCGCAGCTGGTCAATGTCCTCCAGCTCCTCGTTGGCCGAGTTGGCATTGGCGTAGGGCAGCCGGCCGAAGCACATAAAGTAGAGGATCATGCCGAGAGAGAACATGTCCGACTTTGTGGTGAAGTTGCCATACCGGCCGGTCGCGTCCCTTTTGAGGACCTCGGGTGCGCAGTACGAGATGGTTCCGGTCGAACCCGTGGAGCTGCGGATGGCGTTTTCGGGTTGTACCTCGCCAAAATCGCTAATCAGGCACTTGAGCTGGTGGCCGTCGCGGTGGAGAAGGCAGTTGCTCGGCTTGAGGTCCCGGTGGATGTAGTTGGAGGCGTGCAGGTAGGCGAGGCCCGAGGTGACGTCCTTGAAGAGGGAGTAGATCTCTTCGGCCGACAGGCGCTTGTGGAGCTGCGGACGCTCCGAGGTCGGGCCGCGCGATCGGCGGCGCATGCGGGCCTTGAGCTCCTCCTTGGTGACCTCTTTCGGAGCGTCGCCGATGACGTAGCGCAAGAGGTCGCCGCCGTTGCAGTATTGCTGCAGGATGAAGGCGCAGACCACGCTCGGGCCGAAGCGGGTCAGCTGGACGTCTTCCAGCCAGACGTGGCGGTACGAGACCAGGTTGGGGTGGGCCAGGTTGGCCAGCAGCTCGACCTCGACCAGGACCTTTTCGAGCCAGGCGTGATCGTCTCCCACGGGGACGCGCTTGCAGGCGAAGTGGCCGAGGTTGCAGCCGTCAATGTGGTGGCGGACGAGGAGGACCACCCCCTTGCCGCCGCGACCGAGCTCCTTCTCCTCGACGAAAAAGGTGTTGAAGTAGTTTGGGCTGAACGACTCCCTCCGGATGCGGCCGCCGGTTCGGGGCGGGGCCGGGGAGGGAGGAGGCATGGAGCCGCGAGCGCTCGGGCTGGATGCGTGTTCGTCGTGGCCGTCGTCGCGGCCGTCCTCTGGCGCGTCGTGCACGGCGGCGGGGAGGGGCTCGAGGTGCCGGCGAACCGGGCTCGTCGAGGGGCGAGGCGCCGGGGCGTTGACCGCATTGTGGCCAGCCCGCAGCATGCGGAAGTAGTTGGGGTCGACGTAGGTATCGTCATGGCGCGCGGCGTCGTAGTGCCTCTCGGGGGATGGCGAGCGAAGAGGCCGGCGGCACGTGGGGCATTCGTGGAGCTGCAGGCTGCGCAGCTCGAGGCGCTGGGACGAGGGATCGCGGACGACGATGGCGTTGTGATGGCGACTGCACACGGGGTTAACAGGCGCTGCGCCGCTGAGCCAAAGGCGAGCAGACCGGTGAAAAAAGAACCCACAGGACGATCTCGCGACCCTCGCGGGGATGATATGGAACGAGCGACATGCTGAATGGGCCGGCTTCCATGCTAGACGAGCTTCACATGGATACCGGCGCTGTCCATGTTAGGTTCCCTCGCAGTCGTCTGGGATGGAGGCGACGAGTCGATAGAAGCTGTGCTGTTGTTCTTGTTGTTGTTGTTGTCCGGGTTTCGAGTTGGATGTTGCAGTTGTAGGTGGCTGGTTGGTTCCTGGTTCAAGGCGGCGGAGCTGCAGGAGCTCTGAGCGGTTGGGTTTTCTTTGTTTCGTTTTGTTTCGGTCCGGACTCGACCGATCTCGGGCGATTGTTGGTGGTGCAAAGTTTCCAGGCTCCAAGCTGTGCCGGGAGTTCCTTCCAGGTAGACTGCTTTCCAGGTTGGTGGGATTGGTGGCTGCTGTCGGGTGCGCCTTCCGCCTGCCGTTGTGGCGTTAAGCTTTGCCTCAGTGGGGCGCTCACTGTGCTGCATCTGGTTGGTGGGCAGCCTTAGCGTTGGTGCTCACCTGGCCTGGGTGGGTGGAGTGTTTCGTGGGGGGTCTCGTGGGGTGTTCAAATGACGGGAGTTAGTTGGTTGCCCCAGACATGAGCCCCTCGACGGGCATTCGAGCTTGTCCCATCTGTCTGCAACAGCCTCCCGAGGCCACCCGGTTGCTGCTCTTCTGTTCTCCCTCCTTCTCTCCCACCACCTACACCACCATCACCACCACCTCCTCCTCCTCCTCATAAGGATGTAGTTTACCTAGGTATTTTGCCAATCTTCATGGGTGAAAAGTGTAAACTCAACAAAATATCGCCGGATGCAGCTGGTCCAAACCGGTCACCAACCATTCTTGTTACCTGCACTGCATCGTAGGCCTACCTTACCTTCGGGTTACCTACCTCTCATGATGCACGGTCAAGACCCCAGCCAAGTCACCTGTCTAGTCTGCAAAGCTCACGTTGCTGCTGCATCGGAACAGGGTCTTTGTCCCGACAAGAACCCAACAGCCCCAAAGACTGCCATCCACTTGGACTCGGTTCTTTGATCTGTCTTTAATGCGGATGCGCGATTCCCGGAACTAGCCAAGGCTTGATTTGACATGTCCAACGTCGCCATGTCCAGTGTCGCGGTGCTTTGGAGAGAGAGAGACAGAGGGAGCAACGCGCAAACTGTCCAGGGGTATTCTGCAGCATAGGTCCTCTCAACGTCAGATCCGCGGAGACGGCGCAATTCTTATACCCGCACGAAACAGACCCCGGTGGGCTCCCCGAGGTCAGATCAAGGCAGTGAGAATAAAAATAAAATAAAAAGTAAATCCATCGTGAGGCATGTTGCAATTATCCCCGATGATGTTGACATGTCAGCGACATACCGCCACGCCCGGTGACAACGAGACGGGCATCTCGGTCGACACACCTGGCTTGCCGCCTTCTCGCAACGGCTGAAGTTCCTCCGTGTGCTGCTGATAGGAGCGCTTACCGCCAACGTTTAATATCCAGCAGGCCGATATTTTCCTCGCGGCACGGCAATGAACCCATGGGCTCAGCGTCCTCGATTCGGTGAAGGTCGGAATTGAGCTTGACTCCGCGGCGCGTGTTCCTGCATGGCAATCCATCCTTTCCTACGCTCAACGGTCGGCGGTTCCAAGAATCAAGGACTCTGGTCCTTCGACGGGTTGGACACAGCCGTAGGGGAGAGGAGAATTTAGCCGGCCTCGTGCCTCGCCAAAGCGTGTCATTGAACGTGCCCAGCGTGCCGACCCGGGAAGCCCGTGAGGGGTCGACCCCAGCGACCTGGGTCGGATAGATTGAGGGTTGCTAAGAATAGTTCGGAAGGTCATCACGGCAACCAGGGCCATGTCGTTGTCCCCGAGGGCCGTTGAAAGCACGGCGGACGACAGGCGGCAGCGTCTCGCGTGGCAAAGACGCGCTGCGCTGCTTCCAACGGCTTCCCGGCGACAACACTACACAGTAGACGCTTTGCTGCCGGTTGGCGAGTCTGGAAAATGGCTTTGTCGATCCTGTAAGAGCGGCGTGAAGCAAACCGCGTGGCTCTCGAGTCTCGTCATCAGGTAGCATTCCCTGGGGTCGGTGGTGGCATTGTGACGTGCAGCCATTCCCGGTCCTCCATAGCTGGATGCAAGGCGATATTGTGCATAGATTAATCGTATGAACAAGATGGCGGACCCAGGCCGACGACATGATCATGGACCTGGCCACGAGCGCGTATAAAAGCCCCCGACCCGGTGCGCCGTTCTGCCCTCGCAGGCTGGTTCCGAACAAAGACCCAGCCCTCTCCGAGAGATCGAAGTTCGCCGCGGCCGCATCGCATCGCACCTAGCCAGGATTTCCGAGCCCGACTTGACCCAGCCAGACCCTGCCGCCAGCACCCTGCGAACACCATGAAGGTCCTCACGTTCCTCACCACCCTCGGCCTCCTCGGCGGCGCCCTCGCCCAGCAGTGCCCGGGCGGCTGGTACCTCCAGCCCGACGACTGCATCTGCATGAACAGCCGCGACGGCCAGCTCCTCAAGGACCAGACCCTGCATTGCTGCCGGGTGATGGGGTACAAGACGTACAACAACGTGAGTTCAACGGACACCTCCCCCCTGCGGCCCCTTGGCGAGCATCGGCGGGCACGGCTGACCGAGAACGCCCTCCACAGATCTGCGCCGTCGACCGCGACAAGCGCCAGGCCTACAAGGACTGCTGCAAGGGTCTCAGGCAGGAGAGCGTCATCGGCCACTGCCGCTGAGCGGGACGGGAAGAAACGGGAGGATGATCAGCTGGGTCCGGGACGCTGGGGTTGTGTTGGTGACAGCGATACCAGAGTAATGAGCTTATGCAGTAATGAAGTTAATGTGCGATGCGTTGCTGGCATTGGCCATGAAAACGTGAAGTCCAGGGAGGTGGGTGGTTCCCGGAGCCCACGCTTCCAAGCCCAGCGCCGGGGCCGGTACCGCTTGGACCCACTTTTCCGCCGGAGCTCGGAGCGTGGTGGTCCGTGCACGCCCCGGGCCCCAGCGATCAAGAATTCCCCAAAAGCGCGTCCCCCTCTTCGCTTTTCCACACTTGGCCGCAGGGCAACCAGGCCGTGGAACGTGGACACGAACAAAACTGCCCAGTTCCCAGGTACATGGCCCACCTTGTTTGCAGAACGAGGTGCATTGACGTTTTGCTGACGTTGGGCTGCTAGGGAGTTCTTGTTCTATGGGTTCCTCGCAGTTCAATCCGCGAGCCGCATTCATTCCCTCACCAAGCCGAGACGTCCATCCCTAGCAGAAACATCACCGCCTCTTGGCCGTCTTTGGAAATCACGGAACTCGGTCACGGAGCATGTCCTGGTCCAATCTTGCTGGCGCCCCTTTGGGCCACGCCCCCACGGTCCTCCTCCGCAGGGTCGCGGCACCATGGGCATCCCAAACAGCTTTCGCTTCCCTCCGGGGCCACACCCCCGGGATAGCACAATCCTCGAATGCGTTGGCATTCGCCGTGGGGGGGAGAACCCGGAGGCCGTTTGGCACCTCAGGATCACAGAGCAGCCGTCAGCCACCAAGGTTCCAAACACCCGGGGCGCCACCCACCTCCGCTCCTCCTCCCTCCAAGGCCCCGGGATCAAACGCCTCACGGAGTCCGCCGGCAACGAGCAAGGCCAAACCGGCGCCGCCATCGCCGGCGGCAAGTTCCGCCTCCCAGCCGTCCCCGGCCCGCCGCCCGCTTTACCCGATGCCGCCTCCTCCCGGCAAGAAGCCCGTCGATGTCAACAGCAAGGAGTACAAGCAGCTGGCGAGCCGCTGGGTCCGGATCATCGTCGGGCTACCCTTTGTCATCGTGACCTCCTGGCTGCTGTACAAGCGACGTGAGTCCCGGACGCTGGCCGTTGTTCAACGGTCGTGCCATGCCCCCTCGCAGCACCTCGCCGCTGACATGCACTCGCAACCGAGCAGTCGTAAATCCGCCCGACGAGGAGCAAATCAAGGAGCTCGCCGAGAAGCAGCTAACGGCCTTTCCCCAGAGGCCTGGATCTTAGGAGCGGCCGGCTCACCATGAAATTGAGACTTGATCAACCCCTGCACCGATGGCGATGACGGCGTGTTTTGTTGTTCTTGTTCTTCCTGAAGCATGCAAGCAAACGCATGCGAAGCTGCTCGCACGTGCCCATGGATGCTGTCTGGGGGGGGCGGCCATCCGGGTTAGAGTGCTTCCGCCAGCGGTCAAGCCGCCCCGGAGATATCGCGGCGATTGAACTGCCGCGGCTCCTGTGATGCTGATGCAATGTAGTGTAAGCCACGCCGACGGCTAGCGCCACATCCTGCCCCCCTGGTCACATGTCGCCGGCGTCCGTTAGTTATCTGTTCGGCACCCGCACAGCATCGTGTGCACACCCCCCCCCCCCCCCCCCCCCTCCCCGCAGCGCCGGTGAACCGTGATGCCGGTGCCTGCCTGCTCGAGGTCGGTCGGACATTCAACTAGCCGCCGACGTCCAAGCTCAGAGCGCCCCAGACCTGGCGACGTCCCCACCACAACGCTCACCCTCTCAACGCAAGAGATATCCTCGACGGCGGACCCCGTCTTTGTTAGTACTGCGTATGTTTTGCTGGCTGCGACGCACCGTTGCGATCCTCCTCCGCAAATCCATCTCGCATACGGATTCAGCGGGTGGGCACCCCTGAGTCTGCCGGATTGCGGGGAACGCATCGGCGCCCCGGCAATCCCACTGCCGTGTGTCAAAGATTTGTTGCGCCAACCGCCGTCGTCCTTAGCGCTGAGGCAGAGCCTGGGGAAGTGGACCTGGATCATCCCATGGCCCATGCGCCATGCTGCAAGCAGTCATGGCTCTTCAATGGTGAAATCTGGGGGGGAGAGGGGATCGCGTGGCAATCGTCTGGGGCTCGGCCAGGATCCGGGCCTGCTGCGCTGCCTGGGGCGGCGGCGGCGGCGGCGGTGGTGGTGTTTGAATCGCAAGCCGTTTACGTACGCAAAGCAAATGACTCTGCTCCGCAACCGAAGCCAGAGCTCCGGCGCTCGTTCCTGGATGCGCCGACCGTGAGAGGGGGGTCTAGATTTGCGCAACCTCAGCCCAGATTTTGGCCACGGGGTGTTCCGCCTCCTGCGCCATGGATGGCTGTCCATGCAGCTCGCATGTGGGCAATCTTATGAACGGGTTCGAGAAGGCAAAGAGAACCTCTCGCCGCACGAGTCAGCTCAGGGGAGGGTCCGCTGCAGGGGCCACGAACCACCGGGCTCTTCACGAACCGGAACGCCGTGCTCGAGCTGATGAGGACTTGACGATGCTGCAACCAAGTACCGGCAACACCTCTCTTCCCCGCAGATCCACCGTCGTTTGACGTCCCCAGATCTTGCAACGTTCCTCCGTCCCCCCTCCTCTTCTTCTTTCCCCAGACGCTGGGAACCGACGGGGAGGCACGAAACCTGCCGGCGTAGGGACGGATTTCAGGCTGGACCGGGATGTCTGCGGGGCAAACGCTGGCTCGGATGGGACCCTCGCTCATGGCTCGCATTGGCGAATCAGCGCGCCATCTCGAGCACTGCAGCAAATGGCGTCGCTGCCGCGCCCCAAGACCGAACCCGCCCAGCGTGCGCCGTGGAGCCGCCAGGCCGATCGGCTCGGGGATGGATCCTCCAGGCTAGACGGGTTACGGTCTAGCCCGGGGTGGTCGACAGCCACCCCAGGCGACCCCGGGCGATGCCCGGGCTGTCGGCATCCATGTGGAAGCCGTGGGAATGGTCGGACATGAGCGTGATTTGTGTGGGTGGCAGTCTGGGGGGCGCGGATCGTTGACGTCTCCACGTTTGACAGTTCCTCCACGACTCCAGCAGATCCCGGGGGGAGGGGGAGGAGGGGGGAGGGTTGCGAACGCCAACATCCACCGGGGTGGAGCGGAAAACTCGCCGACGGACCCTCAAAGAGCCTACGCTATTGGGGTATTGGGGTGGCGGGTGGGCCAGCGCCAGAGGCGAAGGCGACGTCTGCAGTTCTCAGTCAGGAGGGCCTTGCCTCTGCCTCGGCATACCTACGCACACACACCCACATACGGAGTACTGTGTACACGCACGCGCCAACGCCTCTCTGCTTTTTCACCCGCACGGAGATAGGGCCGGTCTCTGCGGGGTGCTCGTGTGTATGCGAGTGGAGGCTGTTGGCTGCTCGTTCGCAGGGAACCGCTTCCTGCGAGCGAACACCACCCGGGCCCCCCCCCCCCCCCCCTTGTTTGCAAAGGCGCGAAGGTTGCTGAGGAGAGTGGCTGCTGCTCCATCGGTTCGGCATACACGGCTTTTTATCCACAGGCTTCGCCATGGAGATTCGCGTTGGTTTTAAACGGCCACGGGTCCTCTCTCGCGCGGGTGTGTGCGCCAGACCCATACATATCCGTCCCGCCAATACTACCTCGCCTCACCACCACCCTGCTCACCTGCGTCTTCTTCCCACCAGGGTTGCATGGCGACAGTTCTTGCTTGACGCTCACTCACACACACATCACCGTAATCACCCGAACCGCGAGAGACGGGAAGGCTTGGGAAAAAAAAAAACCCTTCCACGTCGTCAGGGTTAGAATCGCACCCGTCCCGCACAGCATCGCTCCGTCACAATGACAGCTTCAGCGGCGGCGGTGGCGGCTGAGACACCGTCGGCCATGACGGCCGGGAAGCGGAAGAACCGTCCAGAAGGCGAGAGCGGCAGCGACAGGGCCGGCTCGGAGCGCGCATCCAGCCCGGCGCTGTCATCATCACGCTCCTCTTCCAAGCCGCAGATCCGCCACCGCGCCTCCATCGCCTGCTCCTCCTGCCGCGAGAGGAGGATCCGCTGCGTTGTGCCCGAGGGCGAGACCGAGTGCTCCCAGTGCCGGAAGACGGGGTCGACGTGCATCATCAAGGATGACGATGAGAGGAGGAGGTAGGTTTGGCGTGCTCTGCGAGGCTTGATCAAGCGAGGGCGAGGGAACGCTGACCCTCTCTCTGTAAGACCTATTTCCAAGGCGTACATGTCGTCTCTCTCGCACCGGATTGCGTTGCTCGAAGACATGCTGCGCGAGCGCGGCGTCGTTCCGCCTCCCGCGGTGCACCCGCCCAAGACGAGGCATGAGGCGCAGCTGGCCCGGCAACGCGAGGAGCAGCTCCGGGCATCCCAGGCCGCCAGCAGCCCTTCTACCGGCATGCCCACCGGCGCCACCATCACCGTCGCCGCCGGCGAATCGCACTCCAGCACCGAGCCAAAGCTCCCGCCGAGCCACCAACCCGCCCAGCCCCCGACGCCACCCGGGTCAGGCGACGAGGACATCGCCATGACCGAGCCCGAGCCCCTGCTCTCCTCCTCCTCCTCCTCCTCTTCCTCCTCCACCACCAACAACCCAGCCTTCAACCGCCTCATCGACCCCTTGCTCCTCCAGGACTCGGAACAGCTCAAACAGCCACCGCCCCCGACCACCACCCGCCACCTCCTTTCCACCCGCGGCACCTTCATCCCCTCGCCCACCACGCCCAGCCGGATCCGCTACTTTGGCCCGACCGCCAACTCGCACGTCCACGCCCGCCCTCCCGCCGCCCTGCCCTCCTCCGCCCTGGCCGAGCCCCCGGAACAGCGCGCCCAGCACCGCGCGGCGCTCGTCATCGCGACCCTCCCGACCGCCACGCACGACCACCTCCTCCGGAGCTTCTGGGAGCGGTACAACGCGTGGCAGCCCGTCGTGGACGAGGCCGGGTTCGCGGCCGGCCGGGGCGCGCGCGAGGCGCGGCTGTACTCGCCGTTCCTGCACCTCGCCATGCTGGCGGTGGGGTACCGCTTCGCCGACTGGGAGCGCGACGACGTGCAGAAGCTGGTCCTGGGCGCCGAGCAGCGGCGCGAGAGCACGCTGCACCGCGAGGCGCGGGCGCTGGTCCAGGCCGAGGTCGAGAGGCCCGGCGGCGTGGCCAGCGTGCAGGGGCTGTTGCTCATGGCGGAGCTCGAGTTTGGGGTCGGCAGGGACGGGGCGGGGTGGATGTTTTCTGGTAGGTTTTGTACCCCCCCGCGCGCGCGCTCAAGACGCAGGTTGCGAGAACGCAGGTGATGGGGCATCGTTGGCTAACCGAGGCGTGTGCGCGCCGTGTGATCAGGAATGGCGAGCAGGCTGGCCTTCGACATCGGCCTGCACGTGCAGCCGGGCGCCGACGTCTCGGAGCTCGAGGCGCAGACGCGGCGCCAGGCCATGAGCGCGTGCGTCATGTTCGACAGGCGGTGGGCCCTGTTTCTGGGCCGGCCGACGTCGGTCAAGATGCAGGACGTGCGCGTCGACATCGTGCCGCGGCCCTCGGCCGCCGCGTCGTCGGCGGACGCGGCGCACCGCGCCATCCACCGCCAGATGTTTGAGCTGCTCGAGCTCGCGGGCCGGGTGGCCGACTTCCAGAACGCCATCGCGGGCGGCGCCCACGCGTTCCCGTCCAAGGCGGCCGAGGACAGGGCCTACCTGCACTTTGTCGGCCTCGAGCGCCTCTTTCACAACTGGTACCGCCGCCTGAACGAGACGGAGCTCGCCTGGAGGCCCGTCAACATCAAGACGGCCCGCGCCGGCTTCTTCCTGCTCCACCTGCAGTTCCACGCCTGCATGATCCTCCTCCACCGGCCCTGGGCCAAGTACGGGCCTCTCCTGTCCCTGGACGGCGCCCCGCGCAGCCGGTACCCGAGCCCCGAGTCCCCCGCCGCCGAGGACGGCAGCGGCGGGGTCGGCCTGCCCCCGTGGATGACGTCGCCGCCGCACCAGGACAACCGCGCCTCCATGTCGCGCAGCATGTGCACGCAGCACGCGATCCGCATCGCGCGCATCTTCTGGCACCACCGCCAGCGCTTCGACGCGCGCCGCGTGCCGCTGGCGGCGACCCAGCACGCCGGCACCGCGGCGCTGGCGCTCATGGCCGCGCTGGCGCACAAGAGCGCCGAGCTCGACCACCAGTCCAACCTGCGCTACCTGCAGGTGCTGTCGGCGGCCATCTACGACATGAGCCACCTGTACCAGCCCGCCGCGAGCATGTACCAGCTCCTCAAGGCCATGCTGGTCGAGATCCGCTCCGACATGGTCAAGTCGAGCGGGCTCGACGTGAGCTCGCTGCTCGGGCGGTACCCCAGCACCACGACCATGATGTTCGGAGGAGGCACCGGCGCCGCCGCCGCCGCCGTCGGGGGCGGCCTGTGGACGAGCGCCATCGCCGCCGAGGATGACCGCGCCGCCAAGCGCCGCCGGCTGTCCAGCGTCGCATCCCTCGACTATTCGACGGCTTACGCCCCGTCGCCGTCCCTGCTGGGGGCCGCCAGCGCCCAGGCCCCGGCGAAGGGTCTCGACGGCCACCCGTTCGCCCTGAACCCGGCGGCCGCGCAACCCCTCGCCCCCGAGCCGGCCCCGACGACGGCAGCCATGTCCGCCAGGTTCGACATGGACTTCTTGCCCACCTCGTTCATGGACTTCCTCGGCTCCTCCGAGGGCGCGGTGAGCTCGGCGCCTGCCGCCGCTCCCGTCCCAACGACGAGCACCCTCCCGCTCCCTGGCGCGCACGACTGGGCCGCCGGCCAGGACGCCTCGCCGGCCATGCTCATCCCCACCGTCTCGGGTGACCTGTCGTGCCTGAGCAGCGGCGGCTTTGGCCTCGGCAGCGCCACCGGCTCGGCGGCCCAGCCAACCCCTGCCGCCGCCCGCCCCTCCGCCCCGGCTCCCGAACCAACGGGTGCTGTCGGAGACAACAACAACCACAACAACCACAACAACAACAACAACAAGAACCATAATGCTAATGATGCCAACAACAAGGACGAAGACGACGACGTCTCGGCGGACAAAACCATCGAGGACTGGCTTGCCGAGCCGTCCATGGAGGCGGCGCCGGCGCCGGCGCACCCCTCTGCGGGGCCTGCCGCTGCCGCTACCTCCGCTTCCGTCGCCCCCGCCACGGCCAACCCCGCTCCCGCCGGCGCGGATGCTCCGTCCCAGCCGCCCAATGACAAGCCGACGGACCAGCAACGCGCCGCCAGCCTCAGCCACGCCACCGCCGACGGCACGCCCATCTGCCGCGACCCGTACGTGCTGAGCCTGCAGACGGAGCTCGGCATCGGCTTCGGCCTAGGGCCGGACGAGGCCCCCGCCGCGGGCGCGCCGCTTTCCCCCACCGCCACGGCCTCCACCGCCGGATGCGTCCCGACGGTCCCCGCCATGCCGTCGCTGGACCCCGTGGGCCTCGGCGCCCACGCGAACGCGGGCATGGGCGTGGGCGTGGGCATGGGCATGGACGTGAACATGGACATGGCCCACATCCCCGGCCTCGACGGGCTCGACGCCATGGACGGCATCGACGCCATGGATTGGTTCCACGCCGGGGACGGCGAGGACGGGGATGCCACGGCGACCACCCCCACCGCCACCACCTCCATCAACAACAACAACAACAACAACAACAACGACGACGACGACGACGACGGCCCTGAACAGCTCGCCATCGCCGACAAGGACGCGCCGGCTCGGCGGGAAAGCACCAGCGGCATGCCCCCTTCCTCCGCGGCCCCCGCCCCCGCGCCGGCCGCCTCGTCCGTGGTCCCCGTCACGCCCGTCACGCTCGACGAGCTGGTCCAGAGCGTCGAGGAGGCGGTGGGGTCGGCGCGGGCCAGGGCGAGGGCCAGGGCCGCGGCGGCGGCGGCGGCGGCTGCTGCTGCTTCTGCTACGACGGCTACGGCTACGGCTGCGGTTACGGTTACGGTTACGGATGCGACGGCGGTGGGCGTTGGTTCGGGCGTCTGCGGCCGGGAAGAGGCGGTGTTGGGGGTGTCGCCTAGGATGGAGAAGGGGGAGTTGGATTTCTTGGCCTTGTGAGGGAGCGAAGAGAGAGAAAGAGTGCACGTGTGTGGTCAGAGAGGAACATAAGCAGTAGAGAGAGGGCAAAAACTGCTGCTGCTGCTGCTGCGGTCATGATGTTGGTGGCGCGTATGTTGTATTTGTTTTTTTTTTTGCTTTTTTTTTGGGCTTTCATGAGAGTTGCAAGCAAGCGATCGTCAGGCGGGGGGAAGTATCTTTCTTCCTTTTTCCTCCCCCCCTTTTTTCTGTTTTCTTTGTTTTTCTCTTCTCCCCTTCTTATTTTTTTTTTCTCGTTCTGTGTTGTCTTTCTCCTGGAGAGATACCCACCTAACCGGGGACCGGGCAGTGGGACATCGCATCGGCGTTGGGAGTGTGTGTTTTTGGCAGTTGTGCCTTGGCTCAGGGGGCATGGCTATATGATGTCTTATGATTGATGATGGGTAAACATGATGACAAGGAACGGGGGGCTGAGGAAAGGGGGGGGGGGGGGGGGGGGATCTATCAGCGGGCGCAAGCCCGAAGGTCCACAGAGTCCTGATGACAATGACAACAAATGATCAAGCCTTGGTCGTGAAAGCGACAACCCCTAGATGATGTGAAGATGTTGGGCGGGCTTGCGAGGTCGGACAACGACACGTGAAGATAACAGCGTGGCTGGTGTTGAGCGATCCAGGGGAGGATACGACGAATGAATCAGAACTCTATCCATGGACAAATCCCTTCTAGCCCCAGTCTGTAATATACGCCGGCGCCATCGTCGGTCAGTACATAGCTCTCGTCGTAGCCGTCGTCACCCGTCCTCTATCTGCAAGGTCATAACACAAGCATGAGCATCACCGCATGTCCTTCCTCCGTTACGTGGTCCCCATCCCCTTACCTCTCGCCCTACCTCACCTCCCAAACACCCCAAGAAACGCCGCCCCCACCGCCCTGTCCTCGTCCTCCCTCGCGTCGTGCTCCACCCAAAAACTCGGGCGGCACCTCGTTGTTGCTGCTCTCCCTGCTCAGCGGCGGCGGCGGCGGAGAGCTCGACAGCAAGCCGTGATCGGGCCGACGACCGCGACGTCCGTGGTCCTGCTCCTCGTCGTCCGCCTCGTCCGAGTCGGCAGCAGCAAGCAAGTCGGGCGGGACCTCGTTGTCGCTGCTCTCGAGATCGTGGCCCCTCCTCCTCCTCTCCCGAGCGGGAGCCGCCGGGTCGTCCAAATCGACCAAGTTCCCGCCCGAGCCTCCGCTTCCGCTTCCAGCCGTAGCGACGGCGGCGGCGGCGGCGGCGGCGGCGGCAGACCTAGACAGGTTCACCGACCTCCCCATGCGGGGCGTGAGCTCATCAGCGCCGTCGGCATCCGTCCCGTCTCCGCCGCTGCCAACGGCGCCACCGTCGCGGCCGCTCTCGTCGCGCGCGTCCTCGTCGGGGGCCGGAGGCACATGCACCCCCGCCGCGCGCAACACGTCGCGCAGCATCCGGTCGGCCTGCCGGAACGCCTCAAACTCGGCGCCGATGGCGCATATCAGCAGGTTCCAGCCCCGATCCTCAGAGATCCGCAGGAGGTCAGCGAGGCCCGAGATGACGGTGCGCATCTTGTCCAGCTGGGCGAGCATGACTTGTTCGGGGGTGGACGGAGCCGAAGACGGCGATGCCGACGGGAGTTGCTGTGGCGATGACGCGCTTGTGCTGCTGCTGCTGCTGCTTCTGCTGCTCTTGCCACCACCACCACCACCGCCGTCGTCGCCGCCGCTCATCTCCCTCCTCAACGCCGCCTCAAACTCCGACACCATCCTCACCGCCCGCTGCCACACCTCGGCGCCCTCCTCCAGCGCCGCTCGCTCCCGATCCACCTCGGCCTTCCTCCGCTCCAGGATGGCCACCTCGGCCTCCCACCAGTCCCTCGCCATCTCCACCGTCCTTCTCTCCGGCCGCAGACGCAAGAATTCCACGCCGCCAGGCGACTCCTCCATCGCCACCCCTCCCTCCTCCTCCTCCTCCTTCTCGCCGTCCTCCTCCTCCCTCCGCCCCAGGGGCCCCAACACCCCGACATCCAGCGGCCTGACTCCCGGGCGGGTCAACAGCGCCTCGATGCGCTCCTCCACCTCCCGCAGCGCCCAGCGGTACCCGCTCAGCCCGCTCTCGCGCTTGCTCTCGGCCTCGCGGATCCGGCCGTCGAGCTCGCGCCCGCGCAGCTTGGCCGCCCGCAGCCGCCCCTCGAGCTCCTCCACCTCGCGCCGCACCCGCTCCCTCTCGGCCCGCAGCGCCCGGAGCTCCCTCGCCAGCGGATCTCCCCCCGGCAAAGACGACGACGACGCAGCGCCGTCTTTGCCGCAATCCTCGCCGTCGCTGCCTTCCTCGCCGGCCTCGAGCGCCTTCAGCTCCCTCGCCACGCTCTCCCGTCTCGCCGCCCACCGCCGCAGCTGCGCCAGCGCCTGCCTCCGGGCGGCCAGCGCCGCGGCCAGCGCCGCGTCCTCGTCGGCGCGCAGCTCGAGCAGCGCGGCCATGGCGCGGGCGAGGCCGGCGCGGGCGGAGCGGAGGGTTGGAGGCTGTGGCCGGGGCTGGCGGACCGGGATAGGCGTTCCGGAGGAGGTGGTGGTCGGGGAGGTGAGGTCGGGGTCGAAGCTGACGCGTCGGGAGTGGCCGGCCTTGGTTGTGCGGTGGTTATTGATGTTACTGTTGGAGTTGTTGTTGCGGCGGCTGCTGGTGCTGGCAGAGAACGAAGAAGAGGAGGCAGCGGTGGGGGTGCTGGAGCGGGAGGGCCTGCCACGGCTCGGGCTTGGGCCTTGGGGGTCCAAGTTGGCGGCGAGGCCTGCGGACTGGGCGTCGAGGAGGAACTGGATCTCCCTTTGTAGGGCGCGTTCGCGACGCTGGAGGGTGACCCAGACGGGGTCGGGTTTGGGGTCGAAGTCGGGGTCTCGCGAAGAGCGGCCGCTGGCGGAGGGGACGAGGCGGTCGAAGAGCACGCTGTTGATGTTGCGAGCGAGGGAGGCGGCGGGGCCGGGGGAGGACCGGGTCGAGGCGTCCCTGTCCTCTTGGTCGCGGTAGAGGACCATGGAACGGGCTATCGGCGGGGGAGGGCCGGCGAAGAGGACGGGCTCCTTCGGCTTGGGCCTTGGCGAGCCCCTGCGGATTCCGTCGTCGTCGCCATCGTCGTCGTCGTAGCCATGATGCCGGCGGCTCGGGGTAGGCGACGGGCTGCGGCGGGAGAGCTGCCGGTGGTGGGTGTGGCTGGCCGAGTCGGGCCGAGCTGGCAGCAGGATGTCGGCGTCATCGGGATAAGGGGCCAGCTCGGTCAGGGAGTACTCGCTGGGCTTCTTCCGGACAGGAGGAGGACTCTTGCGGTTGTGGACAGGGAGGATAGGGCCGTTGACGGAGAAGCGCAAGCGGGGCACAAAGGAAGACAGGGAGGACATGGCGAAGGTAGCTAGGTACCTGGTAGGTAAGGTAAGGTAAGGTACGGTTAGGTAGGTAGGTAGGGGAGGTAGCTATGACTGGTCCCTGGACGTGAAGCAATGCGAACTCCAAGACGTGATCCCGATGGGTCTCTCAGTCAAAAGGCGAGGGCAATCAGGTCCATGTACCGGGCAGTCGGGCGCAGAAGAGGAAGAACTGATCCGATACCCAAGGTAGCTAGGTTTCTCAGCAAAGCAACCGGTGCCTGAAACCGTGGCGCAAAGTGCTTGACCGGATTTGATGAACCTGACGAACCTGATGGACCTGACGCAGCTGATGGGGTTGGAATGCGCCGAGAAGCTGCAAGTGATGACATGTCTAGTCGTTGAACCAAAGATGCACGAGCGCATGTCATGAGTGCAGCAACCAGCGACAGGGGGGGAGTGAAGAAAGCCACTGGCTCTCATTGGTCATCAGTCTCCAGGAGCCGTCGCCTATCAACGGCGCTGGGTCCCCCCCAGGGATTCGCTGGGAAGTTGGCGTCAGGTGGGGGGGACCCCCCCTGTACATACGCAGTAGTTGTCCTGTGTTGCTTCATCCTTGATAGGTACCCTCCATTCGGGGGAAGGACCTGGAGATGTAAGTAAAACAAAGAAAAGAAAGACCCATCACTCTTCCATACACGAGCAGGCTAAGAAAAAAAAAGGGGAAAACAATGTCGGTGTCATGATACCAAATCAGTCGGAATCTAGGTAAGGTATTTCATGCTAAGCACATCTAGAAAAGGGGCCCCGGCCCTGCCCGATCCCCGCGAATACCCATTACCAAAACCCACCCTCCGATCCTTCTTCTTCTTCGGTCTTCTTTCTTTAAGCCAGCTGGCCAAGGCCGAGGTGTTTGACGTCGGCCTTGACGACGCGGATCGTGTTGGTGTTGCCCATGCCGCCCTTCCAGCCCTGGACCACCACCACCGTCTCGCCGGCGGCCAGGACGCCCAGCGCGATGGCGTTGCTGAGACCCCACTTGATCCGCCTGTCGACGTCCTCCTGCCAGTTGACCTTGGAGAAGTCGGGCTTGGCCTCGGGGAACAGGAACGGGTACACGCCGCGGTACAGGTGCGCGTACCGCGAGGCCGACGCGTTGCGCGTGATCATGATGATGGGGCACACGGGCCGGTACTTGGAGATGAGCCGGGCCGACTCGCCCGACGTCGACAGCACAATGATGGCCGCCGCGTTGAGGTCCAGCGACGCCCGCACCGCCGCCATCGAGCACGACTCGACGATCGAGACGGGCCGCTTGACCAGCGTGCACAGCTCCTCAAAGTGGCTGACGTACGGGATCGAGTTCTCCGCCTTGAGGCAAGTCTCGCTCATCTCGCGCACCGCCTCGGCCGGGTAGTTGCCCTTGGCCGTCTCGCCCGAAAGCTGTTGTTGGCCGTCACGTCAGCACGCCGCGGTCCTACCGAAAACCAAACAAAACCAAGAGATCATACCATGACGCAGTCGGCGCCGTCCGTCACGGCGTTGCCAACGTCGCTGATCTCGGCACGGGTCGGCCGCGGGTTCTTGATCATGGACTCGAGCATCTGGGTCGCGCAAATGACGGGCTTGCCGGCAATGTTGCACATGGCAATGATCTTCTTCTGCGCCGCAAACACCTCGGCCGCGGGGATCTCGATGCCCAGGTCGCCACGCGCCACCATGACGCCGTCCGTCTCCTCCAGGATCTCGGCAAAGTTGTTGAGGCCCTGGCGGTTCTCAATCTTGGAGATGATCTGGATGTGCTTGCCCTCCTCGCCCAGCACGGCGCGGATGTCGCGGATGTCCTGCGCCCTCCGGATGAACGCTACGCCTCGGGTCAGCCAAAGCAACTCCTTCCTCCTCCCCTCGGGGGACGGCGCTTCTCACAGGCAAAGATCATGTCGACGTTGTTCTTGACGCCAAACTTGAGGTCGTTGATGTCCTTCTCCGACAGAGCCGGCAGGTCGACGTCCGTGTTGGGCAGGTTGACGCCCTTGCGCGACGAGATGAAGCCGTTGTTGCGCGCCTTGACCTTGATGGTCTTGTCGTCGACAACCTCAAGCACCTCGAACGCCAGCACGCCGTCGTCCACGTAGATGACGCGCCCTGGCGCGATCACCTTGGTGATGTTCTTGTAGTCGACGTACCTTGCCGGCAGCCGTCGGGTCAGCTCAGGGGGTTGCGTCTTGCATGTTCCAGAACCCCAACTCACATGTTCTCCGTGTCGCAGGACTGGGCGTACGCCTCGTCGGTCGTGAAGTTCATGATGGTCCCCGCCGAGATGGGGATGTCGACATCGCCCTTGGTGTTACCCGTCCGGATCTCAGGGCCCTTGGTGTCCAGGGCGATGGCCACGGGGCGGCCCGGCTGGACCTTCTCGGCCTCGCGAGCATTGTCGATGACGCTCTCTGGAAGGGGGGGGGATGCACAGTCAGTATCTCGGTGGCGCACAGCCGACGGGGATAAGGCCGCGAGGATAGGTTTATCAAAGTGGGTCGCAGCGGAGCGCCGGGCTCTGCTCTCGGACCCCCAACCTCCGCCGCGACGGAGCCCTCCGCGAGGAATTGGACACGTACGGTGATACTCGTAGCTGCCGTGGCTGAAGTTCATGCGCACCACGTTCAGGCCGGCTTCGCGCAGCTTGTTGATGGCCTCGACCGAGTTGGTCTTGGGGCCGATGGTGCAGATGATGGAGGTGCGGCGGAAGTTCCGATCGGGCTGGTAGGCCGTGTCGAGCTGGGCCAGCCACTCGATCTTGCCGCCGAGCTGGAGGTGGTCGAGAGCCGTCGTCGCCATTCTGAAGCACTGTTTTGCGGGGGGGAATGGGAGAGGAAGTGGGGGAAGAGGGTGCTGGTTTTCGTGGGAAGCACAGAAGAGAGGAGGGAGGAGGGGATGGGATAGGAATGGGATGGGATCCTCTGTCAATGGCTTGCACTGGGCCGTCTGTTCTTTTTTTATTAGCAATCTTGGACCGGGCACCTGTCTAGGTATGTACGTCCGGGGTCGGAGGCGAGGCTTGAGGGCAACCCCAGGATGGGAATGTCGAATGGTCGATCGCGCTTGGGGGGGAGGAGGGGCGGGAGGGTGGTTCGATGGGAAGAGGGAACGGGTCCAAAGTGACCTCACACCTCGCACGAGCCAAACACCTCCGGAAGAGCAGCACTTTGCAAGGCCCAAAAAATAAAATAAATAAGAAAACAAAGGGGAAAAAAACACAGGCCTCCCCGTCTCTCGTTTTTGGCCGGCGTCGCCGCACTGCCGTCGTGATGCACACCGAGAGGGGCAGACCAGGGAGACAAATAAAGGGACCAAAACAACCCTGGGTGAGGGGTGTAGTCGATGGAAGGGAAAAGGCAAGCCACTTACCACAACACGGTTGCACAAACCAAAAGCCTAGAGGGGGCGGGGGCGGGAGTCCAGGTTTGCAGAGAGGAAGAGGAAGAAGAGACGGGAAAAGAGGAGAGAGGGAGAAAGAGAGAGAGGGATGAAAAAGCCGGAGGGGGAAGAAGACGGGAGGGAAGGAAGGGGAGGGCGACGATCGGACTTTGCGCAAAAAAATTGTCTTGGGGATCTCTGGAAGGCACCTCAGGCAGTAGCCCAACCCAACCACACCTCACCGTCAAAAATGTCCCGCGTCCCTGTCGCCTGTCGCCAATCTGCATCGAATCGAGAGGGACATGGGCCTTGGTGGTTCAGCAGCTGGAGCTTTCCCCAACAGCCGCTAACCTTGGAACGTTGGACATCCCACTCGCAGGCGTGGCATGGGCCCCACGCAGCCCCTCCTTGATAGCGAGAACGGCCCTTTTTTGGCGGATCCTACCACGTCTTTTGTTATTCATCACTACACTAACTACGTTACCTACGCGACACTAGGTGCGCATTTCCTTTCCCGCCCTTCTCGCCTACCCCCCCCCTCTTTCCAACACGGGCCGTCCAGCAGGTCCAGCAGGTACAGCAGATCCGGCAACCGGCGGCCCTAATGCATGCCATGGCCCTCCCCCGCAACAACACTGGATGCCACCGAGCCGGGTCCCTGCCCATCCGTCGCCATGATGCTATCCCCGGGCTGGGTACCTGACCTCTAGGGTAAACCTAGGTCAGGTACCCTACTGCGGTATGCGCCGCCGCCGAAGAAAAAAACCCCTCCTTGGGCAAGGCTCCATCCCGGATGCTTTGACGTCGTCCCAATGTTTGTTTGCTGAAACCCAAAGCGGGACCCCCCACCCAAATCCATCGGACCCACCGCCGATGCCCCGCCGGGCCGATCTTGGCAAGCTCCGCGCTGCCATGTAGGTGGGTCCAAGCACGGTCAGGGAGGTAAGGTAGGTCAAGCCCGGCCCGGCACCTCACCATCCGTGGAAGACAAGACCAGCAAATCCCGTGACTTTGCACGTGCCATGCTTTCACCTGTGCGGCCCATGCTCCAGACGAGACCTACACTGTACTAGTACAGGAGGCCCGCTTTGGTCAGCAGCCTAAGGTAACCTGCCACAGGGCAGCCCCTCGGCCGGGTCCTGGTTGCTTGGCCGGTTGGCTGGCTGTGGTTGGCGGGTTCCCCGTCGGCTGTCCCGCCTTTCATCCGTCCAGTCTCCCTGTCGGCCTATGCTTGCGACTGCGTCTCCTTCCCTTCGCTAACCTCTTCTTCTCCCGCACCCGACACCGCTAGACGAAACCGCTCGCTCCACCGGACTCAACTTGGGTTCTACGCTGTCGCATCGGCTGTCGTAACCCATTTACCGCAACCGCCGTCGCTCTTGAAGCCCCGCGCATTCACCGCCGCCGCCGCCGCCGCCGCCGCCGTCGCCGCCCACATCACTCCCCCCTTTTTCCTACGACAGCGTTCCTCTTCCAAGGCCCAAGATGGTGGGTTCCGCCGTTGCTTCTGCCGCCCCGTTCGGGGTGGCCGTCACCCTCCTTCTCCTCGTCGTCGTCTTCGGAGTCTAAAACCGCTTGTCGCCTTCCAGCTCCTCGATTTGCTGACGCTGGGGTTGTGGTCAAAGCTCGGACGGCTCACCCACTATGCTTTTGATGCCGTGCTCTGTACGTTGCCGTACCCACCTGCCTTTGTCTTGACACGGATCAACAAAAGACCAAAAAAAGAGATGGAGAAGGGAAGAGAAGCTAATCCTGCTTGACACAGTCTCCGCGTTCCTCGCGGGCATGAAGCGCTCTACCGGCCTGACGTGAGTCCTTCCCAACGTTTTGCCCCTCGAACCCTCCGAAGCCAGCGTCCGCTTCCCCGCTACACCGCACAACAACCAACAGCCACCACGATGCTCGTGACAACCCTGAGCTAACGGCCCTCCCCTAGCTTCAAAACCGACAAGGTTGCCGGCGACAACAAGGAGGTGTCGAAATGGGTCAGCAAGTACCTCGGCCTCGGCGAGTGGGTCATGGACCAGTCCGTCGCCATCGCTGGCGCGAGCCCCTGGTTTGAGCGCACCCGGTAAACAGTCATCCAGACGAACCTCTCCAAGAGGAATCAGGCTCGGGGATGTCCGGCTGGCTTCGTGCCAGGGCGGGCGAGGATGTGTTGGGCGAACGAACTCCATTACCTTAGCCAAGGGACGCGAAGAGAAGAGAGGGGGAGAAGGAAGGAACGAAACAAACGAACGAACGCATGAAACCCGGCTTGATACCGCTTGACACTTTTCTCCCTCCGCCTCTCCTTCACCCTCGCCACGCGCCGAAAGGAATGTTGGATGCAGGGGATGCGGGAATCGAGGCCAGGCAGGTCTGTCCGGCCCACGGCGGTATTTACGGAATCTGCTTGCGCCGCTTGTTGATGGTTGGGCATGGGCTGGTCGGATGGGTTACTTCATGACACGAATGGGTTCGGCGTTCGGGGCCTGGCCCCTGGGAGAGAGCTCTCCAGGCGGAACCTAGGTCAGGTGTGCAATTCTCTTCTCGGAATCGATTTCTAGCGTATGACACGGGATTCTTGCGCCTGGCTGTCTGTAGGCCACTTTCTGTGGAGAGCGTGTTATGTCACAAGAGGTTGTCTATGTCTTGCCCGTGGATGACCGCTCCATCACTGAAGAACCGTGGAAGGTGGAACCTATGTCTCTTGAAGAACTTCATGACTACCCATTACGGCACTGGGTGCAGAGCATGCCGGCATGTCCTACCCAGTTTTGTACTACGTACCTAGGTGACTTGTGCGTGTTCGTGGGGGGCTGTTGTGAGCTTTTGATCTTAACACAAGACATTTCGCCTCTTGTCCATACTTGAGCAGGAAATCCTCGAAAACCCAAGCAAGACAATTTGTTTTTTTTAAAAAAAAAAATAAGAAAAAAGAAAACAGAAAAGAGAAAACAGAAAAAAGAAGAAAAAAGAAAAAAGAAAGAAAAAAAAGAAAAAAATAGGGAAAATAATAAAAGAAAAGAAAAAAAAAACCAAGAAACAAAACAAAACAAGGTGTTTCTTCTCATCATTCGGAACAACAATGATAATTCGCTACGATGGTGCAACCTGACGTCATAACAGGACCAATCACACACGCGTCTAGCAGTAAGTGCTCTCCGCCACGACCACGAGACAGATTATCTGGCATTCCCAACACGGATGAAACAATAAAAGAACTCAAGCCCCGTGCAAGCATATCCGGGGGGTCAGGCAAGGTCGATACCTACGACAAGTCCAAGGAAAACAGATAGGAGAAAGATGTCTCTCGGTATGTTGTGAGTGAGGCTGGAAAATGCTCGATCGACCTAGTGAGGTCCGAGTTCAGGGCCTAGGAGAGGTCGAGGCCTGAGGAATAAGGTCTCGGGGAAAAAAAGAAGGAAAAAAGCAGACAACGAAAGAAATAAAAGAAAAAAAGTGTGTCTCAAAAAAAAAAAAAAGGAAAAAAGGGAAAAAAGGGAAAAAAAAAGAAAAAAAAAGAAAAAAAAAAAGAAAGAAAAACAAAGAAAGAAATGCAGGCCTACGTATTTCATGACACTGATGGAGGATGATTTTATTCGGCGATGGGGGACCTTGCCTACGGAGGAAGAGGGAACTTTGATTCAGGCACTCAGCAAACTTGTCTTGATGAAGTCGGATTTCTTACAAGAAACCCTTCTGCTATGCCAGTGTCTGAACATCGAGCAAGGACGAGAAGGCACAGGCCTAGTCGGGGGGTATGCGGTGTTGTCTTGAAGCGTCGGCTTTCTCTGGGATGAATGCCACGTCACACCTAGATGCGGTTGCATACGCCTTTCTGCTTCGATATCTGCTTGTTGATCCAGTGTTGTGATCTCCGAGGTAGGTGGTCCCTGAAAGCCATATCTACCGTAGCACGTTTGGTTGTGGCAGTAGATCGCAACGCCACAGGACGATGCCTCGCACTCTAGCGATGACGTATGTACCTAGGTATCAAGGCGCTTTCTCTACGTTCTCGGCGGGCCAGAAGATCACGAAACCAACGAGTTGACAATGCCCAAACGCCGGCTATACAAATTGCTGCAATGACGGCATCCAAACGGCGGGGTTACCATGATTTTCAGGAACAAAACCCTGATGCCCAAACGCATTCTTGGTGATCAAATTCAACCCCGGGACTTAGGATGAAGGCTGACAGAGGGATCGTTCGGCACGTCTTGGTTACTACGAGCCTCACGGAACGGGGAAGATCAGTTTGCACGCCTGTGATCATCGAGGGCATGGACACAGCCGTGGAGTCTGGGCCGAAGGTGAGCACGTAACGGTTTCAGCAACTCATGATGGATGGACGAGAGCACAATCCGCACCGAATCGGCTCTTATGCCGAGGCTATGGTATGAAACCGTTGACTACGTGATGCTTGTGCCGTCTCGAGGAACAGGAGGCTATAGCATAGCGCTCATGACCCGAGTCTAGCACCCACGACGCCGTGACGTAGCACAATCCGCTCCTTGTTCGCAATCCTCTTCGTCCTTGGCAAACATGCACGGCGCGTAGCATGAATCACCATTGACAAGGCGTAACCGCCCTGACGGACGTATAGTACGTGTGCACGTAGTACATGTACATAGTTTGAGGCCTGGGAGGTCAACAACAAACCTCCCAGCCAAGCTCTTTAGGGGGGGGCTTGGCGCAGCAGCGTCTCAACGTTGTCTCAGCACCCCGCGCGGCGCGTTTGATCAGATCCGATTTGAACAAGCGCGGGACCGGGAGTGGCTGCAGGGCGCCAGGATCTGCGACATGACGCCGAACCGAGAAGCATCCGAGCCGCCCAGGAGGAAACCCCTGGAGATGGAGCACCTTGTTGCATTTTTCTTTTTGTTTTTGTGAGATGGTTAGTGACTATCTCCTGCGCACGACGGTCGTGGCGGTGAGGGGAAAAATGATAAGCATCAACGGCATGCCTCTCATGCCTGTCAATCTCCCAAGTTCCCATGTCAAGTCGAAATGAGAGGAGCAACGGCCGGGCAAAAGAGCGAAGATCCCGAGAATAAGGTTACAGCATGTGAATGTGTATGGAAACAAAAAGTGGATACGTATTGGACAGAGTCCAGCCTCAGCCGCAACTGGCGCCGCAGCCGCTCAAGCCCCCCCCCCCCCCTGAAGCCATTCCAGGGGGGAAGGGCGCACGTCATGTCAAGTCAAGGCAAACGTTGGAATGCCGGTCTGTCTCGCAGTTCAGCATCCAGAGTTCTAGTGTATGTAGGCACTGCGTACATAGAAACCTGAGAGATCCTGCTCCAACACGACAGCACTGCGCCAAGGTTCAACCGGGAATTGTCTTGGATGGCTCGATCTCCAAGGAGGTGGATCATAGCAGAAACATTCCCCAGACCTGACCGTTTCCGTTTCCGCGCCGGTTCAGACGAAGAAGCGTTTCGAAGATCGCATGGCACCCATGGCCAATGCTGAGCACGCAAGGCGGTCGCCGCCAACGTGTGAACCTTTGCGGTCTCTGGAGCTGGCCAGCCCGCTCAGACGCATCGAACATGGCGTCCCCCCCCCTGTCGTGACCCCCGCGCGCGCAAACCTTCAACGCCTGCCAAGCCATCCTCAAACATGCCGCCGTCGCCTCGAGATTCCCAGCTCTGTGCGGACCCCCTGAAACACAGACCGGGCGCCCACCGCCAAGCTACTGGGACGAGAGCCTCAGGCGAGATTGCCGCCAGGGACAGCCCCCTCCAAGCGCTCGGAAACCTCCTCCTCCGATGGACGTAGGTCCACCCATCGAACGTCACCCCTTTCCGCGGCCCTGGCTCTTCGCGGCCCTCGTCGCCCTCGGATCGACGTCCCCTGGTCCGCGCCGATACGAGAAGCCAACCGATGCAACCCGGACATCAGATGACACTTTGGATTACAGGGCCGCGCGGTTGTCACGGACTCTCCCGCCTAGGAGCCTCGCAGCCGGGACCCCAGGCAGGGCACGGCCGCGAGCCCTCGATCTAGACAGGAGCGCCGCGCATCGCCCTAGGGTCCCCGAGCACTCCCCAGCTAGCGCCAGTATGATCGCCATTAGGGAGCTTCCGCCATGGTCGAGCGTCCGCCAGCTCCTCGCAGCGCTCTCGGCCGTCGACACTTGTATATAGCTGGGTCGTCCGCCCGTCATCTCGTCCGTCTTGTTCTTTCTCGTTCAACAAGTTGTTCGTCTTCTTTCCTTCGGGGTCCGGTCTTTTTTTCCATAGTTCTGTGAACTTTCGTTTCGTTCTCTTTCCAACTTTTACATTCTCTACAACCGCCAGTCGGTTTTTCGATTCTTCACACACGACGTTCGACTCGTTCAGTTCCTGTGTTATAACACGAACCATCTTTTTTTTTTTTTTTTCCCTCCAAGATCATCACCATGTTCTCCAAGGTTGTCGCTCTCATTGCCCTGGCGGCTTATGCTGAGGCCCGCTTCGGCCAGGAGCAGGCCGTTGCCAACCTGGTCCAGGGTCTGGGCAACTTTGGCCAGCCCGGCCAGGCTGCTACCCTCGCCGGCCAGACCCCCGGCGTGCTTCTCGCTGGTGCCAACGCCTGCGCGAAGCTCCAGCTTGCGGACCAGATCGTCGCCACCCTCGGCAACGATCCCGCCGTCATCGACGCCGCCAGGGCCCTCGTGGCGGCGGAGAAGAACACCAACCCCTTCGCCGTGGCCATCCCCAGCATCTGCTCGGACAGGAACCTGCCCGCCACCCCCGAGCTGCGCGGCATCGTGCCCCTGGTCGACCCCGACACCGTCGGCTCGGACGTTGAGAACGCCAACGCGGCCCGTTCCCTCCAGAACCCCTTCAACGCCGACGGCCTGAGCGTTGCCGAGGTTGCCATCGCCAACGGCTTCAGCAACTTTACGCTCCAGGGCTCGGATGGCTCGACGGCCCCGGCCGCCGGCGCTGGCAACAACGGCGGTAACAACAACAACAACAACAACAATGGCAACAACGGCAACAACAACAACAACAATGGCAACAACGGCAACAACAATAACAACAACAACAACGGTGCTTCCCGTTGCGGCGCTGTCCAGACCACCCTCACCACCGTGATTGTCGCTCCCACCGGCAACGCGGGCGACAACAACCGCAACAACAACGGCGGCGCCGTCACCTCGTCCATCGCCGGCCTCGACTTTGGCTCCTGCGACCCGACCATCAAGTTCGTCGGCGGCCTCGGCAACCGCCCCGCGACCGAGTTCACCTTCCAGTCGCGCGAGCCCCAGATCGCCTCCAAGCAGCAGGAGGCGCTCAACCCCAACATCATCACCAACCGCATCTGCGACGACCTGACCAACATCTGCGGCGCCAACCAGGCCGCCAAGGACCGCTGCCGCGCCGCGCAGGCCGAGATCCAGGCCCTCGGCACCCGCAACGCCGACACGGCCCGCCGGTGGAACGAGCTCCTCGGCTTCGCCGGCGCGGACATCAGCTCGTAAGCTTGCCGATGGCAAGGGGGTAGAGAAACAGAGGAGAGGTTGCTCTCGTCTTGTCCTCGTTGGGACCGTGTTGGGAAGGGGGGGTTGGTTGTTGAGCGGTGATGCTGGTGGTGGCTGCTGAAGGTGTTGTTGTTTCCTTTCTTTGGTAGGGCGGGGTCCGGGTTGTTCAAAATGTTTTCCCATGTACGATTGGGCACGCCTTTTTGCTATCGGGGCTATGATTATGATGGCAACTTCAATGGAGTCATGGTTTCTTTGGGGACTTTTTCTTTCCCGTCTCTTCAAGCTGGTGAAATGCCTGTGTGATTATGATGTGATGTCCTGGGCATCTCTCAAGATGCCAAGGCTTGTCCCCCTTGATTCGGGGGAGCGGAGTTGTGCCGTTGCCGTGTCTGCCTTTTCTTTCTTCCACCGTGCTGCGGCAGTACAAACGTTCTTCCAGCAGCCATGTCGACGACGCTCTGTAGGATGTGTACGTACTGTGTAGCATGCATGTTGCGTAGGTACAATAGGTTGCCGGGTCTGTTCTCTCGCCAAGGCGGGGAAAACGTCCGGCCCCGAAGCGTGTCGCCAAAATTGGACATGAAACTCGACGGATGGATGTATGCAAGGTACACTGCTGATCGAATACTATCAGTGTAAGGTGGGGTTGAATCGGAGCAACGCCATCGTGATGCAACGGCGGGGAAGAGTGGCAGCGAAATCGCTAAGCCGGAATGGCGTCATTTGAATGTGGGCAATGCGGAGGTTGGAGGAGGAGGAGGGGGGGGGGGGGGGGGGGGTGAGCCGTGTGTTAGTGCTCGGGTTTCTTCAAACTTCCGGATCTTACAAATAACACTAGAACGTCGTAGAAGCGGTCATCGTTGACGAAGCTTGACTTACACGCTCGCTTCATTTTACTTGTACTTTTCATACTCCGGTGTACATAGGAGACACACCCCCTCATCCCCAAGGTTTCATTGAATTCAACATTGGATACTTACACCAGAGCCACACCAACCCATCGGACCCCTACCCCTCTTGCCTACCCAAGCACCTCAGCTACCGCATCTACCATGGCGACCATGAAAGAAGCTCTCGTCCGCAAGGGTACCCCTCGATCCCATCCATCTCCGTCCCCCCGTTCCTCCCAGCTCCATTCCAGCAAGCCATAATTACCTCGCTAACCAACCCCGCGCCACCCCGACCCAGGCGTCCAAGTCAGCATCGTCGACGCCCCCATCCCCGCCATCAACGACGACCAGGTCCTCATCCGCGTCGTCGTCTCCGGGAGCAACCCCAAGGACTGGAAGCTCCCCGAGTGGTTCGGGGCCGAGGGGTCGCCGGGGACCAACGAGGGCGACGACATCGCGGGCGTCGTCGAGCGGGTCGGCGCGCGCGTCTTTGAGTTCAAGCCCGGCGACCGGGTCGCCGCGTTCCACGAGATGCGCACGCGCGGAGGGAGCTACGCCGAGTACGCCGTGGCGTGGCAGCACACCACGTTTCACATTCCCAAGGAGACGTCGTTCGAAGGTGGGTTGCTTGGCCGGGGATTGGTCTTGAGGCCTTCTCCCAACCCCTCCCGCTCTCCGGGCCGGTGGTGGGCCGTTGGGTTCCTTGCTCATGCGGCGAACTCTTGTATTTGCATGTGCCGGGGGGCGAATTTCCCAGGCTAACCCTCGCCTACAGAAGCGGCCGCCATCCCCCTCGCCGCCGCCACCTCCGCCTTGGCCCTCTACCAGCGCCTCCGCCTGCCCCAGCCGTGGGACCCCCCGGCGACCCCGGCCCCGGGCCCTCTCGTCATCTACGGAGCGGCCTCCGCCGTGGGCATCTACGCCGTGCAGCTCGCCCTGCGCAGCGGCATCCAGCCGATCATCGCCGTCGCCGGGCGGGCCAAGGACTACGTCGCTTCCTTCCTGGACCCGGGCCGCCGGGGGGACCTCGTCATCGACTACCGCGACGGCGACGAGGCGGTGGTCAAGGCGCTCGTCGACGCCCTGCAGGCGCACCGCCGACGGAGCGGCCCCGGGCCCGTCTACGTCCTGGATGCCGTGTCCGAGGGGAGCAGCCTCCCCAACCTCGGCGCCGCGCTTCGCCAGGTCCTCGGCTCCTCCTCGTCGTCCTCCGACGGCGATGCCGCGTCCGGCGGGAGCAAGGTCACCTTTGTGCTGCACACGGCCGAACCCAAGGCGGCCGAGGTGTTCCCCGCCGGGGTCGAGAGGACCATCACCACCGTGGGCGACGTCCACCAGGATGCCAAGGACTTTGGGTACGTTTACTTCCGGTACATGGCGCGCGGCCTGCAGGAGGGGTGGTTCAAGCCGCAGCGGACCGAGGTGGTGCCCGGCGGGCTGGGCGGGATCGAGACGGCGCTGAGGAACCTCAAGGAGGGCAAGGCGAGCGCGGTCAAGTACGTGTTCCGCATCGCCGAGACGGCCGGGGTCCAAGGGTAAGCGGAGGGCATACGGTACCAGGAAAGTAGGAATTGGAGGGACCGTGGCTCCCGCCGAGAAAGGGGGGGGGGGGGGGAGGGAGGGGGTTGAACAAACTGGGCCTGATGCATTAACTCTGTTCTATTCTCTTGATCGCCCAACCCGACAAAAAAAACATGTCAAAAACACTTACAGAAAAAAAAAGATCCTCTCTGCGCCGCTCAATCCCACATCTTGACCTCCCCCTTCGCCCCCGCCGTAAAGACCTTGCTCGTCTCCTGCTCCGACCAAGCCACGCAGTTGACGGCGCCGTTGGCCGCGTCGACCGAGATCTTGCTGTAGAGCTTGCACGACTTGAAGTCCCAAAACACGACGCTCCCTTGGGTGTCGCCCGAGGCCACAAACTTGCCGTCCGGGCTGCACGTGAGCCCGATGGCGCTGCCCGCCGTGTTGTGCCCGCGCCACGCCTTGCTGCGGTGCTGCCGGAACTTGTCCGGCCCGGCCGAGTAGGCCACGATGGAGTTGTCGCTGCATTGGTAGAGGATGTATTTGCCGCTCGGGTGCTGGGCGGATTTTGTGAGGGCGAACATGTCGGGCTCGCTGGGGAGGGGGGTTAGCGCGGCGCTGCGATGGGATGGGAGGCCAACAAAAAGCAAAACATACCTGATGGTCTTGATTTCGACCGGGATGCCGTATTCCCAGACGCGAAGCGACCGGTCGTCCGAGGTGGACATGAAGCGGCGGCTCTCGTCGATGAACTCGATGGTGTTGATGGCGCCCAGGTGGTGGTCGTACTCCTGGACCGTGCTGTTGCCCGCGCGGCTGTCGTACTGCAGGATGCGGTTGTCGGAGAGACCGGCCAGGAACTCGTGGCCGTTCTCGGCCGACGGGTTGAACTTGATGACGTGCGGCGTCTTGCCGCAGTTGAAGCGGTTGACGCACTGGCCCGTCTCGGTGTCCCAGAGGCGGATTCTCCTGTCGAACCCGCCCGACAGGAACCTCGTGCCCCCCGTGTTGAACGACAGGTCCGTGACGGCCTTGTTGTGGCCGACGTACGACCGCAGCACCTCCCTGTCGCGGTACACGTCCCAGATCTTGATGGCCCCGTCCGCCGCGCCCGTGATGCCCAGGTGGCTCGACCGCGGGAACAGCTGCAGCGCCGTGACGGGCGTGCTGTGCGGCCGCCACGTGTAAAAGAGCTTCTTGGGGATGTAGCTGGCGACGCTTCCCGGCTCCTTGGCCAGCGAGAACCCGAGGTCCTGCGGGACGTGCATGTAGGTCCTCCCGAGGTAGTCGTGCTCGTTGCTCCCGAGGAACTCGGTCGTCTCGGCGCCCACGGCCTCCACCTCTTGCCGCTTCGCCAGGGCCGGCGCCGGCGCCGACACCACGGTCCCGCTGGGCACCACCTCGTCGTCGTCGTCCCCTTCCTCCACCTCGACGATTTCGTACTCGTCGCCGCTCCCGAGCTCCTCGTCCTCGCCCACCTCCACCTCCTCGTACCTCTCGCGCTTGTACCTCGCCCACGGGCCGACGTAGGCGCCGTCGCCGTCCGCGACGGTCGCGTCCCCTTTCCCCTCCCGCTCCGCACGCAGCTTCTTGTGCAGCTCCTTGCGCTCGCGATTGTTCATGCCCATCTCCCGCTGGGGGCCCTGGGCGCCGGCGCGCTCGACGGCGCGGTGCTTGGCGCGGAACGTGTGCTCCGAGATGTAGGTCTCCTCGGCGTGGCCCGTCAGGACGTTTTTGCGCTTGAGCGAGGACGCGGCCGACTCGTCGCGAAAGGGGTTGGAAGGGCCGAGGCGCGGGCGGGCGAGGTTGTCGGCGGTGTAGGGCACGACGGCGTGGTCGGGCCCCTGGGTCTCGCGGACAATGAGGGCATCTTGGACGGGTCGGTTGGGGGCGTATTCGCCAAAGTCGGACATGGTTTGTTGTGGTGGGATGGTGGGCGGTCGGTCGGTTTCGATGTGTGCGACGAGGGCGAATGGAGAGTGGGAGGGGTGATGGGTGCGCCCGGCCGCCAAACGTATCGTGATGGTGTTTTTTTTTTTCGTTTCTTTTTTTTTTAGAGATGGTTGATGGTTGATGGTTGATGGGAACTTTAGCGGACTGCAGCGACGAAACCAAGCGATAAGATCGCGCCAAGAACTCTGCTGGGACCTTTTTGGGCTGGACAGCCAGGCGACGTGCACGGGCCACATCGACATGCGCTCGGCTGGCCCGTCCGTCATCAGCTCAGCAGCGTCAGTTCATATGTGCATTGGGTAGTTAGTTACCTAAGGTACCTAAGCTACCTAACATACCTAGAGAAGGTACTTTTGTGTACACTGTCGAGGTACCTTGGCTTAGATCAAGTCCCTCTAGCTTAGCCATAAGGGTCAACGCCTCATCGACCTCGCTAGGTATCTACCAAGTGTAAAACATCACAGCCGCCACGTCTCTCAGGGTGTTTGATAAAGTCATGACACCTATGGAACAAGCCGGCCAAAAAAAAAAAGAAATAAAAGAAAAATAAAAGAAAGCCGTATTGCAAAGAGGAGGTTCCAGGTTGCAGTTAGATACAGCAATACGGCATCCCTACCTACCAACCTAAGCCTCCCCCCGCCCAACGACCAGTTACCATACAGGGAAAAGACGAGCAACGAGGAAATGACCAGGAACTCCCAGAGACAGGAAACACCCTTTGAGCCACCCCCCCAAGCCGACGACCACCCACCCGCGACCTGACTCCTCCCCCCCCCCCCCCAAGCCAAGCCAAGCTAGCTGCCAGCAGGAAATACCTTGTACAATTAGGAAAAGGAACGAACCCTGTCCGATCAAAGACGTCCAGAGAGCGTAGCTACCTGGGTAGGTTTGGTACCTGTATCCAGACCCCCCATGCGGACAGGGCTCCTCCAACCAACCCGCCCCTCCCCCTTAAAAACTCATTACTCGCTCATGTCGTCGTCGTTGCTGCTGATGCTCTTGGTGCTTCATTCTTTGTCCGTGTTCTGCGTACTCGTACTTGTCCGATGCCGCCGTGATCAGCACAACCCTTCTCCCTCCACCCTCACATTTCCTTCCTGCCCCCGCCCTAGAGACCCTCTATATATAGATCGACATGTTTCGCGCACACACCCGCACCCACGCACGCACGCTTGCACGCACGCACGTACGCACGTGCATGTTACGCTCCCCGTCGAGCTCCACAAGACGGGGGTGCGCAGCTCATTGATCGCTGCGTCGCACACCACCCGGACCATCGACCGAGAGGAGAGCCGGCAGGACGAAACCATCCGCCAATCGCCCAACCCGCGCTGGGCGCGGAGGTGGGATCCCGACAAGACGGGGCGGCTCGCTTAGTGCGCCTCGTCCCGGATCAGAGCGACGATCATGCTGTAGAGGTAGAAGAAGAAGAGGACGAGGTGGAAGCCGAGCTTGGTGAAGGATTCCTGGTGTACGAGCAACCAGGTCAGCGTCCCTTGGTGTGTCCTAGCTGCCATGCCATGACGGAGGGGCAAAAGGGGGGGTTGTCGTGTATTCGTACCTTCTTGTGCACGTTGAGCTTCCGGAAAATCTCGGTCGCGTCCAGGAGGTGCGTGTTGTCGATGATCCTGCGTTTCGCGTGTCAACCGACCAGTGTCTTTCCCCCCCTCTCCACACACCCGCGCGACCCACGCAGCGGGGGAGGGAATACGCACTTCTTAACGTTCCAGCCAAGCAGAGGCAGGTTGAGGATAAGCGGCACCCAGTATCCGTTGATGAGGAACAGGAAGGTCAGGAAGCCGTGGACGGCGACCTCGGGGATGATGTACGTGTTGAGGCGGTTGCAGAGGTCGATGGGGTTGATATAGTCGCTGTCACGCACGGGAGGGTTAGCATCTCGTAGCCGGTGAGTGCGCAAGGAGGGAGCTGAAGAGCGGGAGCGGGCCAGCAGGCAACAGCTGGGGATGGCGTCATGGCTGGCTCTGCGGCCGCGGGGTTCGGCCGAGGCTTATCTCTCTCTCTCCTCGGAGGGCTTGTTATGGGGAAGCCAGATGTCCGCATGCCGCCTGTTGCTTGCCGCCGCCGCCGCCGCTGCTGCTGCTGCTGCCGCTGCTGCCGGTGTTGCTGTTGATGATAAACTCGGGGAAGAGACGCGTACCATTCCAGATCGCTGTACATGATGGTGAAGAAGACCTGCAGGAACAGGTTGACCGCGTTTATGATCACGGCCAAGAGGTATAACCACGCCTCGCCCGACATGTTGACGGTGTTTGTTCAGCGGTCAAAAGCTCTGAAGCGGTCTTGTTGTGGTCCGAGTCGCGTCAGCGAAAAACAAAAATCCCAAACGGAGGCTGTTGGCCTGGCGTCGTCGTCCTTGTCGCGCGGTGTAGGGAGGTAGCACGCTGGTTGCGGTGTTGGGTTGGCACGATGACGACGTCGGAAATGGTGAGCTCGGGTGGGATGTGGGCCGTCGCTTGGGCTGAAGAGTGGGGGAGGGAGGGCTATGCTACGGGCGCGCAAAGATGGGCCTCGCCTTGACACGCAAGGAAGAAAAAAAAATCACCCAAACGCTAATCTGCAGTGAACGCCGCGCGAGGATACAACCGGGATCCCTCGGAATGGTCAAGACGAGGAAGAGGATACAGGATCGCCCAAGCTGCGTTGAGGATTGCAAAAGCTGGCGGTTGGCGGTTGGCGGTTGGCAGAGCTGTGCCAGAGCGAGGCAGGGCGCGAAAATGATGCAAGTGGGGCTCCATGGCCAGCGGGTTTTCCGCTCTTGGTCCAAGCTCCTGCTCGCTTGCAACAGCCGGCCTCGCTGTCGTTTCGGGACTGCCACGCATTGATTGATTGGATTGGGCCACGCCTCCAAAAGATCCCAAGGGAGGGTGGGGGGGGGGTTCGGTCAGGCCAGGCTGCACGTGAAGCCCGCCTCGTAAAACGGGACATGGAGAGACAACGAGCGATACGGAGCAAGGGTTGCTTGAGAGAGCAGAGAGAGAAAGTAGAGATAGAGAGAGAGAGAGAGAGAGAGAACATTCTTCTTGCTCGGAATCTTGGTCTTGCGCAAACGCCTTCTCAACTAGCTTACGTAGGGGATGCATCATCATTCATATGTAGACGGGTGACAAGTCGGGCCGTTCCACAGGGCAAACGAAGCAGGAAACGCTGGGAACGCTGCGTCGCATCGCCGGCGCTGGGCATCACGAGGCGGCCATCCTGGACAAAAACGCATGGAATAAACAACGTCTATCAACCCGTTGCGCGCTCAGCTTGACCCGTTGGTCTCCGACGCCGGCGTCGGCATCGGGATGGGCCCTCCGGGCGAGTCGGCCTTGCGGGCCGTCAAGATCTCGACGCCCGTCTCCGTCACCAGGAGCGTATGCTCTGCGCAGCCATGTCAGCGACACTCTCTTGACGCCATTGTCCGACTTACCAAACTGCGCCGTCCTCTTGCCGTCGATCGTGGTGCTCGTCCAGTTGTCCGGCCACGTCACGTCCCGGTACTTGCCGAGCGCGATCATGGGCTCGATCGTAAACGTCATGCCCGGCTTGCACTCGCCGACGGCCTTGTTCTTGGCGTAGTGCGGGATGTTGGGCGGGCAGTGGAAGATGGTGTTGATGCCGTGCCCCACGTAGGTGCGGATGACGCTGCAGCCGCGCGACTTGGCGTGCGCCTCGATGACGTTGCCAAAGTCGCGGAACAGCGTGCCGGGCTTGACCAGCTTGATGGCCTCCTCCAGGCACTCGCGCGCCGTCTCGACGACCCGCACCGAGTCGGGGTCCGCCTTGGCGCGGTCGCCCACGTAGTACGTCTCGTTGAGATCGCCGTGGTAGCCCTCGTGGTAGAGCGTTACGTCGAGGTTGATGATGTCGCCGTCGAGAAGGACGCGCTGGTCGGGAATGCCGTGGCAGATGACCTCGTTGACCGAGGTGCACACCGACTTGGGGAAGTGATTGTAGTTGAGGGGCGACGGATAGGCCTGGCGCGTCGTTAGCTCTCCTCGCCTCGGCGCGTCGCGGGAACGGCGGCGGGCTGCCTACGTTGCGCTCGATGCACGCCTGGTGCACAATCTTGTCGATGTCGTCCGTCGTGATGCCCGGGCGGATCGCGGCGGCGGCGATGTCCAGCACCTCGCGCGCCAACCGGCAGACCTTGCGCATGGCCTCCTGCCCCTTGGCGTCGAGCTGGGTGATCCTGTTGCTCCGGACGAGCGACCGGCCGTTCTTGGGGATGCCATCCTCGGCGTAATCGGGGTGGGGGATCGACTTGGGCACCTCGCGGCGCGGGGACAGCGGATAGACGGGTCGCAGCGGGCCGGTGAAGTGGAAGTTGGGGAAGGGGTTGTAGAAGCCGGTTTCTGGATCCGGTTTAGAAACAGCCTTCGGGGGGAAGAAGCGGCTGAGCATACTTGTCTCTGTCTTGTGCATGCTCTTGTGCGTCGCCTGGTGCCCGGTTAGCGGGGAACGACCCAAGAACCGCGGGGCCGGTCCCGGCCTACCCAGTTCTTCTTGAAGCACTCCTGGGAGCAGAAGAAGCTGTCCTTGATGCCGAGGGTGAGGCACTTGGGGCACTGCAGCGTCGTGGCATCGTTTTCGCAGTCGGCGCCGAGGCACTTGCGCTTCGTTGGGGGCTCTTCGGCCATGGCGGGGGCGGGGGGGGGGAGGAGGGAGCGAGGAGAGAGAGAGAGCTTTGGGCGGACCCGGTGAGGGACTGGTGATGGGAGGGTGAGGATAATCCTCAAAAGACAAAGAAGAAAAGATGCGGTAAAAAGACTGGAGATGGCGGAGAGAATGGCCAACCGACAGTCACCTAACGAGGCGTAAAGCTGGAACTGCAATCCAATGTTGGATCTTGCCAGGCAAAGTCAAAACATTTTGGCAAGGCAGTGTAGCTACAATTAGTGGCCCGCCCGGGGCTGCAGGCTGTCCGATGTCCGATGGCTGTGGGGCTGGCCCAGCTGGCTCCACTTGTACCCAGGTTCCAGCGGGTGACACAGCGGCGAGCAAGCGCGTGTGGGGGGTGGGAGTTTCCTGCGAACCTTGGAACCAACCGGCCGATCCAAGCCGAAGAGGTGGGTCCAACTCGATGTTGAGCGGCATTGGTAGGGGTAGGTTCTGCATCGAATGAGCAACTTTGCCGTGAAATATGAGCTAATCTGGGCAGACTCATGTCCGTGTTACCTCCGGTCGGTTTGTAAGCCCGTCGCAGATCAAGTTTTCTTTTTTTTTTTTTTCTGTTGGTGTGTGTATGTGTGTGTATGCGTAGGATTTGTTTTGCATTCATTTTTTTTCTTCAGCATACATCATGGGCAAACAGCAGAGAATCGTCATCGTCGGGGCCGGCCCGGTGGGCTCACTCGCGGCGTTGTATGCCGCAAACCGCGGCCACCAAGTCGACATTTACGAGCTGCGAAGTGGTCAGTCGTTTTCTTCTTTTCATTCAACCCTCTTGAGCTGTGTTGTCTCAGCCAGCAGGAAACAAAAAGAAAAAAAAAAGAAAAGAAAAGAAGAAAAAAACGACTCAAACACTGAAACGTAGTTCTACAGACCTCAGAGACCCTTCCACCGTGCCGCTCAACTTTACCAAATCCATCAACCTGGCCCTCTCGGAACGCGGCATCAATGCCCTGCGTCATGCTGGCCAACCACGGCTCATCGAGCATGTTCTGGGTGCAACCATCCCTATGCGCGGCCGCATGATCCACGGCCGCCGTGTAAATGGCGACCTGTACGAAGAGCCGCAGGACTACGACGCCCACGGGCGTGTAAGTGCGCTCCCGCCTGCCAACCCCTGAAGCAGAAAAAAATCGCCGATCATGTGCTGAATGGCTCAGTGCATCCTCGCCATCGACCGCGGCGGCCTCAACAAGCGCCTCCTCGACATGCTCGAGGAGATGCCCAATGTCACGTTCCACTTCTCCCACAAGCTCACGGGGGCCGATTTCCGGAAGAACAAGGCGTGGTTCGAGGTTCGCGAAAATGGCGCCTCCAAACCGAGGGGCCAGCTTGCCAGCGAGATCGAGGTGGACTTTGACTTCATGATCGGCGCCGACGGCGCCCACTCGGCCGTCCGCTACCACATGATGAAGTTTACGCGCATGGACTACCAGCAGGTCTACATCGACGCCGTGTGGTGCGAGTTCCACATCCGGCCCAGAACGACCGCGCCCGACGACGACGAGCCCCTCATGTCCAAGTTCGCCATCTCCCCGAACCACCTGCACATCTGGCCCGGCAAAGAGTTCATGTTTATCGCCATCCCCAGCGACGTACGTGCAGCCTCCCAAGCCCGCTGGTGTTTCTCGCGCTAAACCCCTCCCCCTCCCCCTCTCTTCCTTTCAGGACGGCTCCTTCACGTGCACCCTGTTCGCCCCCGGGTCTCTCTACGAATACCTCGAGTCCGACCCCTCGGGCGCCCTCGTCGCGCCCTTCTTCGACAAGCACTTCCCCGGCGTCACCTCCCTCATCCCGCCCGAGGAGCTGGTCGCCTCCTTCCAGCGCAACCCCCACCTCCCGCTCATCAGCATCAAGTGCAAGCCCCACAGCTACGGCTCCTCGGTCGCGCTGGTCGGCGACGCCGCCCACGCCATGGTGCCCTTTTACGGACAGGGCATGAACGCGGGCTTTGAGGACGTGCGCATCCTCTTCGAGATCCTCGACAAGCACGAGCGCATCGCCCAGGACGAGGCCGGCGAGGCCGAGGGCCCCTCCCCGGCGTCGACCCGCGCCCGCGCCCTGGCCGAGTACACGGCCGTCCGCGTGCCCGACGCGCACGCCATCAACGACCTGGCCCTGCAAAACTACGTCGAGATGCGCGCCTCGGTGCTGTCGCCCATCTACCGCCTCCGCAAGTTCCTCGAGGAGACCCTGAGCAAGTACGCGCCGTCCCTGGGGTGGCAGACCAAGTACTCGCGCGTCTCGTTCGGCAACGAGAGGTACTCCGAGGTCGTGGCCAAGACGGAGCGCCAGAGCCGCCTGCTGGCGAGGGGCCTGGCCGCGCTGGTGGGCGCGCCCGTGCTGGCGGGCGGCATTCTGTGGCTCATGCGGTACAAGAGGACGGTGGACGTGGGGTTGCGGGCGGCGTTTGGGTCCGTGGATCACATGGTGGAGCTGCTGGTTCGGTGAGGCACCTAGGTAAGACGGCGGAGAGTGCGCTGGGGGAGAAGCCGGTGGTATGAGATGATGGGTAGCCATGTAGTACATAGCCGGTGGCGCCGGGAAGCGTGCTCAGAAAACCAGACTGTCCATGTTCGTCGAGCTGATCACGGAGAGCAGTTCCCGGGGCCTTTTGGTGTACACTAGAAACATGAAAAGATGTTGTATCAATCGTGAACCAAACGGTGTCTTGACATGTGGTATTTCAGGCTGCCTTCCAAGAAAGCCCATGCTCCGTTAACCCCGCTTTGCGAGACGACGGTCGCAGATCGCTGGCGAAGCATGCGAGCTTGGTTTGTGACGGTTGCAAACGATGCTGGATGGTTCGTCGTCTTGACTCTCTTTGCTTTCTTCCCTTTTCCTGTCCTTCATGTGAATGTTAACGAGCTCCAGCTCGAGTTCGATGCCACCTCCCCATCGACATCGTCCGTTGCTATGGAAACCAGGGGAAGTAAACAACGGGTGAAGGACGTTAGCTATTCTCACTTGTGCTGATCATGACTCTGCCTTCCCAGGTCTGTGGTGATCCCTTTGACTCAGGCGGTAAACAGCGCATTCGTGCAAAGATAGTTGTGTCGCACAAGTCTTTCCGCCTGCTGGGGCTCTACGCAGCATGTGCTATATCTGCGGGCCCCGCTCTCAGACGTGGCGAGCCACCCCCTGAGCGTTTCCGAAACCCCAAGACCGCGTCCTGGCAAAAGAAGATCCCTGGGCCTGCTAGGCATCAGCTCTGTATGGTTGTCCCCCATCGAAAACAGCACTCGATGTGTACGCAGTATAGCAAACGATACGGGACTGTGTGTTCCATCCTGCGGTCTCCCAAGGGCATTGCTGTCCGACATCACCATGCGCACCCCATCTTCTGTGAGGCTGGCAAAACCTCGACCCGATCAGCCCTTCCCATGAGACAGCGTGATCAGCGAGAGACAGCCTCGTGGCGCTCCTCGGGGCCGCCTGCACGTCTGACACGGCGGCGCGGGCGATAGATCACCCGGTTCTTCTTGGTGAGAATGTCTCTCACAAACTTGTGCACTTGCCGCGGCTTCACATAGCCGCAGGCCCCGGACTCAAGGTGGTTGATCACGGCCGACAACTTTTTAAACTCGGCCGTGCACCATTGGCTTGGGCAGCGGTACAGGTTCGGTCGGTCTGGTGCCCAGCGAATAGATGGGTTAGCGTGGGGACCGGCGGATGTTGATGGCGCTGACGAGCGCTATCTGAGAGCGTTGGGATTGAATAGGATGTTGGGCTTTGGACAGAAGAGATGAGCGAGAAGGGATGGAAATTGCGGGCTTGAGGAATAGGAAGAAAGCGAGGGGCAAACGTACGGGCTGCCGAGGCCATGTGCTGCTGGAGCGCCTTGAGATCTTTGAACCGCCTCGGGCAAAGGGAGCACCAATGCCAACCTTGCCGAAACATCCCTTCAGCCATCTTGGTCTGCGCCGATGGAGGGGCGTTATCGCCTTGCAGGTCCTTGGTCAGGATGTTAAGCTTGTCTTTGGCCCGAACCATGGCGAAGAGCTTTTCGTCGTTCAAGTCAGGACGCGCCTCGCACGTCATGCTCTCCAAGTGATGGACAATGCCAGCGACGGTGGTGAACGTCACTTGGCAAAACGGGCAGGGAAGCGTGGCCTCCTGGTGGGCCGGCGAGTTACGATGCTGGAAAACAGAGTGAGTTAGAGATACCGTCAATGATCCAGAGCGTGGTTTCAGACCGGCCTGCGTACCGACGTAAAGGTTTTCACATCGTGAAAGATCCTCTCACACGGCCGACAATAATGGTGGGCATGGACCTCATGCTCTTGGCACGCTTCGTCCGTTTCGAACTCAACGCCGCAGATTGCACAGAATGGCTGCTCCCCGTCGGAAGACATGGCGCTGGTCGCAAAGCTGTCTTCTGCCTTTGCTTTTCCAGCGGCCCTGTTCCATCCTTCTCTCGAGCTATCGAAGTGGCTCCCTCGGGCAGCCACGCGCTCGTACCATTCGTCATAGCCATCCAGGCCGAATGCCGATACGGGGATGTCGGGGAACCCGGCATCACGCCTGGAGTTGTGCTCTAAGCCCTGGGCGTGCCGGCTGAACTCTTCGAGGGTGAGAAATGAGGCTGCAATTCCAAGACAGCTGCTCCCAGTGCTGTCGTCGGAGCAGATAGAGACGTTGTCTTGAGCGCCGTGGCGGTGCTTCGCGGCTGTGGTGACATGTTGGTCCTTGTCCGAGATGGCCTTGGTGATTCCTAGGGGTTCAGAACGACCAGCAAGAACAGCGGCATAGCTCATGCCGGTGATATTCTTGAGAGAGCCATGGTCGTCGCCCGAGGGATCGAGAGGAAGTTCATGGCCATGCGTCTTCGCCAGAGTGTCGTTACGGCCGCAGGCGGTGTTGGAGGCGGAGACGCGATAAGTCCCTTTGCCCTTGGCCTGCGCGTCCCCATGGCGCTTGTCCTCGAGAGCAAATGAGGCGCCGCAGATATGGCACCTGAACTCGGGGATCGTTTGCCCAGTCACTTGGCCGTGGGCCTCGAGAGGATACCCCTCGGCGCTAGAGGCCCTGCGGCACGTTGTGCAGACGAGCATTGTAATTGTTTGGTGCGATGGAATCCGTCGTCGTCGTATAAGTGTCGGGCGCGAGAGGCCAAGTCGGGAAGGAAAATGTAGAAATGGAAAGATTGGAGGACAACGCCAAATTGGGTGACCTCGAGGAAGGGATAAAAGTCAACGCTTGCATAAGATGAGCTGTCCAAGACGCGGTGCTGGTCAGTCCAGATCATGTCGGTGTTGTGCTTTTGGGAAGTTCCAAGGTCAACAAACTTGAAACTTGAGAAAAGAGTCTCTGTTTTTACGAACAAGAGCAGAGAGAGAACCGCAACTCATGAGGTGGAAAGTTCCGGCCCTGGAACATCAGACAAATCCAGGGCCCAACCACCATGATGGTCCCGCTTCCACAAACGTTGGGACCGCAAACATTTCTTGGTGAGTCGATATGGCTATCTAACTATCTAAGGTACATTATCTATCTACACGAGCCCGTTTTTCTGCAACACGTACATCCGCTGTCCGACGCTCCGATGTCCCCCTTCTCTCCGACCTCCCTAACTCCAGCTCAACCCCTGACCTTTGTGACAAATCCTGCCCATCCTCCTAGTGCTCACCACGACACCACAAGAAAACCACCCCTAGCAACGCAAACCATCACTCAGCCGGCATGATCCCACGGTGCCATAAGCACATCATCCGCTCCCTTCCACCCCAAACTCCTCCGTCCACTGCACATACCTCGTCAGCTCCCCCACGCCAACCGAAGCCTTCACCCTCCTGTTCCTCAACACCTCCTTGAAATCCTCCGCCGTAACAGGCGGCGCAACCAACCTATTCTTGGGCACCTGCTCCCACGTCATCTTGATTGCGCCCTCCTCCTCCTCCCCGCACGGCGCGTACATGTTCCCGTCCTCACCCCCCTCGTCCCGAACCACTCGGAAAAACCGCGCCTGCTGCACCCTCCCCAGCGACGCGCCCAGCGCCCTCCGGACGGCCTGCGCGACATCGCTCCCCGAGTATCCCTCCGTCAGCGCCGCCAACGCGTCAAGATCCTCCGCCGCAAGCACCGCCTCGGGGCCCTCCGCCCACCGCCCGGCGTGGATGCGGAACAGCTCCCTCCTGGCCTCGCGGCTGGGCAAGGGGATGTAGACGCGCGGCTCGAAGCGGCGGCGGAAGGCGGGGTCGAGGAGCCAGGGGAGGTTCGTTGCGGCGAGCACGGTCACGCCGGCGTTGGCGTCGCGGTGGCTTTGGCCGGCGGCGGGCGTGCTGTTGCTGGCGTGGAGGCCGTCGAGCTGGACGAGGAGCTCGGTTTTCATGCGCGCCGAGGGCTCGCCGGGCTTGTCTCCGCCGCCGGCCCCCTCGCGGTTGGAGCACAGCGCGTCGATCTCGTCGATGAAGATGATGGAAGGCCTGTTCTCGCGGGCGAGGGTGAAAAGCTGGCGGACGAGCCTGTCAGGACGGTTAGCGGAGGCTTGACATCGAAGGAGGCGGCGGGATGGGGCCAGGCTGCTTGCTTCTCGCTTTCGCCCATGTACTTGGACATGATATCCGCGGAGCTGATGCTGAAGAAGGCGTGGTCGACTTCGGTGGCGACGGCTTTGGCGAGGTAGCTTTTGCCGGTTCCTGGCGGGCCGTAGAGCAGGATGGCGCCGGACGGTCTGCGCTTCTCGTCGAAGAGGTTGGGGAATCGCGCAGGAAACACGATGGCGCGCTGGAGTTCCCGCTTCGCCTGGTCGAGGCCGGCAACATCAGTCCACTTCACGTTGGGCTTCTCGGAGACGATGGCGCTCATGATGGCCTTTCTCTGGTCAGCGCCGTCGGACGCTGCTGGCGTGGCCGGCCCAAAGCTTGGGAACAGCGGCTTGCTGGGAAGCGCTGGAGCTGACGAGACGGCGGGCTTGGATGACGCGGACAGGGCCGAGCCCGTCGTGGTTGGGGTCGCTAACAATGTCACCGGGCCACGGCTGGGGTCAATGAGACGAGCCAGCTTCTCAACCTGGGCGGCAGAGAAGACATGATTGCACAGCGGGCAGACGAAACGATACGTGACATTGTTTGCCACGGCGTTGTCTGTCTTGAGCCCGGAGAGGAGCTGGCGCGGAAGACACGAAGGGCAAATGTCCAGCGAGTGCTTGGCTGCGCATTCGGGGAGAACCGCCTTGGATGGGCGTCCGAACACCAGCCAGGCCCAGTCGCCAGGGAATGTCAGGAAGATGGAAGTCCAGGCTGCGTCATTCCTTGCATCCACGACATCAAAGTCCTTGGAACACCTCGTGCAACAGCGGGTCTCCTTCTTCAGCATTCTCGTTAGGAGAGGTACGGACTGGGTCAGGAAGCCAGAGCGGACAGGACACAGCGGGGGCGGGTTCCACGGATCCTCAAGGGCGAGAGGCTCGAGATCGTGCCACCTGAGCATGAGATTGCGGTCCACGAGCGCTCTGTGCAACCGCTGAGCCAGCTCGAGCTCCCCGCGGGTCGGCCTGGGCCGGATCCTCCACAAGGCCTCTCGAGCCCGCCAGGCCGCGTTCAGCATGCCCTTCCATGGATGGGGAGCATCACCGGCGGGGCGGGTGGCATCGGCCAGCGCTTCCCATGCGATGGTTGTTTCGCATGCGCCGGCAAGACAGCTGATCCACTGGGCCGCCCCAGGAGAGCACCAGACATCATTGTCCAGCCTGTCGTTGAGAGCATCCCGAAGGCACAGGTGGCAAAGGGGGGCCTCGCAACAGGGGAGGCGATACAAGGGCGGGCCGGTTCCAAGCCACGTGTAGCACCGAGAACAGCGGTCTCGGTCGACGGGCGGCCTTTGGTCGTTCACTGCGTGGGAGTATATATGCGTCAACCTCGGCTTCGGAGCTGTGCTCGAAGCCGACGACGGTTTGGCCGGGTCTTCGGATGGCTTGGACAGACCCAGCCGGAACGGGACCTTGGACGGACCAGCGCTCGAGCTGGAAGCAACGCCAATGGCAAGAGACTGGAACAGAGGAGCCAGCAGATCGGAGGGCTGATCACCACCGGCATCGGGGGCCATCGTGGGTAACGTTGCAGCTGAAGCAACCCCCCCAATGGCTCGCGAATGCCGAGAAACACCACCGTTGACCACCGCGGAGATCAGTCACCACCCAAGGGGGGAATGAGATTGCGAGAGCCCTGGGACAACAAAGGCAAAAAAAAAAAAAAAAAAGAACCAGCGGATAAGACAAAACATCCATGGAACTTGGTCACAGCCATGGACGGAGAAACACGCATGCATGTGTGAGAGGTTTGGGTGACTTGAGCCATTCCAATTTCGGTGCGTAGGCAGCCCCTCAGGCTGCAGTTCGGCCGTTGGAGACCCTAACCCTGAACCAATCTTGGGGCCATTCAGCTGCCTCCTAACCGACCCGACGACATGTCAACCAGGGGCACCCCCGTCACGTTCCGCATGGCAAGCTAGCGAACGCTACCTGCTGTGTAGAGTATGCAGTATAGTACCTTATCGTGGTACGACGGTGGTAACCAAGGGACCAAGTACCTGACGTTACCTGCTGCGTAGCTTCCCATGAGCGTTACACAGTGCACCGTCGATCGTCGATGGCTTGGGAAGTGCCACGAACCAAACATGTTTCTTTTTTTATTTCTGTGTTGATAGCGCCAACACAAATGGCAAGGAAAGACGGGAAATGCCTGGGTTCGGGGTAGCGATGCACTTCCAGCGTATGTCCGTACGTACTACTTCGTACGCAGTATGTGCCGTGTACTCGGTACGTACTGTGTACCTATAGTACAAGCTTATCGGCGTTCCGACCCTCCATCGCACATGGATCGTAGACTGCATGGACCCAGCTTTCCCCCGGTTTCGCTCCGGCCCTGACTCGACAAAACAGGGAAACATGCATTTTCCCAGTTTTGCCCATCGCATTCTCTGCATGTTGCATGTTCACCGAAGTGGAAACCATTTCATCGGGAAACCGCCCTGAGGTGCCACAAAGCTCCATTTGTTCGCAGCCAGAAAGAAGGAAAAAAAAAAAAGTTGACATGATCACCTCGTGTGCTGGCGCTGCGCCTCCAAGACTGTCTTTCCTGCCCATCCTCGCTCGACAGATATCTGCTCGACAATCGACACGAGCGCTCAAAGCCTCGGGCTCCAGACCTCGACACCTCTGTCCCACCATCCCAATCCGGCCTTTTTCCTCTCGCCCATCCTCCCCGTTGTTTCCCCCCTCCTCCCAGGACCCAGGCTCGACCCAACCTCCTCCTCCCGCCGACCACGAAGCCTCCGCCAGCGACTGGCGCGCCATGGCCGAAAAGGACATTGTCAACTACCTGCGCGAGACGCACGAACGCGTCTTTCAGCACAACCGCAGCTGGGCCGCCAGCAAGCGGGCCCAGGACCCGGAATTCTTCGCCAAGCTCGCCGCCGGCCAGCAGCCCGAGTACCTCTGGATCGGGTGCAGCGACTCGCGCATCCCCGCCGAGCAGATCGCGGGCCTGGAGCCGGGCACGGCCTTTGTGCACCGCAACATCGCCAACCTCGTCTGCAACACGGACCTGAACGTTATGAGCGTCATCACGTACGCCGTCGAGCACCTGCAGGTCAAGCACATCGTGGTGTGCGGCCACTACGGCTGCGGCGGCGTCAAGGCGGCCATGACGGCCAAGAACCTGGGCCTGCTGAACCCCTGGCTGCGCAACATTCGCGACGTCTACCGGCTGCACGAGAAGGAGCTGGACGAGATCGCCGACCAGGAGGCGAGGTTCAACAGGCTGGTCGAGCTCAACGTCATGGAGCAGTGCCGGAACGTGGTCAAGACGGCCTGCGTGCAAATGTCGTTCGCCAAGAACCAGTTCCCCGTGGTGCACGGGTGGGTGTTTGACTTCAAGGACGGGCTGCTCAAGGACCTCAAGGTGGACTTTGAGGCGATTCTGCGGGAAATCCAAAAGATTTATAACCTGACGGAGAACTGATGTCAGCCGGACCCGACAGCCGGGTGCGATACAGAAGAGGGGGGGAGAGGAGAGGGGGGCGCGAGCATGGGTTGAGGGGTCTTCCTCGCTGGTTGCGGACCAGGACGGCGAGGGTCGAGACCGGGCGTTCGGGGCGGCCCGGAGCTGAGGTGCCTGAATCAGGTAGTGAGACAGGTAACGATAGCCTTGAATCAACTTCGACGAACGGTGGGTCTTTGCAAGGACAGCGGCACGAGGACATGAAGCCTCGAAGCGGTTCCTGATGTTCCTATTCAAATTTGGATCATGTTCTCGCTCTCCAAGCCACGGCCTCTTGAAAAGAGCTGTCGAGGTGGTCGCTTCGCACCGAGGAGCCTGCAGGCCTCGGCGTCACCTTTGCAAACCGCCGACGCGCACAGCGCTCCCCAACGGCGCCTTTCGGCATCCATCCAACTCTTTTTCTTTTTTTTCTTTGTTTTCTCGACTTGGACGCTCCCAGGGGCCTTACCCAACCTTCATCGTCCTCTCATTGCGAGGTTTGCCAAACGGATCAGAACGCCGACGTAAGTACCAAGTACTGTGCACACACGAACTACGCAGTAGGTACATCCACTAGCGTACAAAGCCCACGCACCCACAAGTACTTATAGGCGCCCGTTAGTTAGCGATCAAAAAAGCCCTACAAAGTAACTCCACTCGGCTTGGCGGCGGGAGACAGGCCAGGCCAAGGCTTGCACCTCAAGATGCAAGGGGCCGAAACCACCCCAAGACGGCCAGCCAATCCAAACCCACCTTGGCAAGGCCTCTGACGGAGCCGGCATCCGGGATGTTGGCAGCCCTACCTGTCCGCGCATGTCAGTGCTGCGTACTGCGTATAGTAGACGGGAAAACGGCGACCCCATCTCGCCAAGGGGGGGGGGGTCGACCACGATGTCGGACCGAGACGCGACATGTGAGACAGGCGTGCAGGCTTCGGCACAGACGGAGAAACAGTAGGAGGGGATGGATGCGCGATGAGAGGCCGGCAGCCCGCTCCAGAGTGCCACCCTGCCAACCCGCGCCCCGTTGGCGCCGGGGGAGGACGTTGGGGGCCGCGAGCTCGGCTGTGGTTCCGCGCCGCTGGCTTTACAAAAGAACGGGCCCCGTCCCGAAGGATCACCATGGGATGCGGCACGCAGTTGAGCTCTCATGTGACCCGTCGCTTCTTTTTTTCCCCCACGGCTCCTTCGTCGTTGGTCGTTTGCGATAAACGTTAGCCTCATCCTTGGTCTCGTCGTTGTCTTTATTTGCCGCCGATGCCTGGATCCCTCTCGTTTCGCATCCCGGGTAAGCATCATGTACACGCTCCAGGCGACCCTCGCCGTGCTTTCGGCGGCGGCCCTCGCCCCCGCGCTCGTTTCGGCGGCCAGCCTTGACAGCGTGCTGGCTGGCCAAGCCAACGTCACCACCTTCCGATCGATCCTCGAGGTAAGGGAGGAGAGCTCTAGAGAGATGGGATGCGCTCCAGGAGCCAGCGCGGCTGACGGGCAGCAGAGACACTCCGACATCTACGAGGGCTTGCCCCAGGGGGTCACCGTCCTGGCCCCCAACGACAACGCCTTCCGGAAGCTGGGAGACTGGAACAACTGGGACGAGCAACGGCTCCGGGCCACCCTCCGGTACCACGTCCTCAAGACCAAGGTCGGGATGTCGTCGGTCCACAAGGGCGACCCGACCTGGAAAGCCACCCTCCTGGCCGACGAGGCCTTCACCACGGCGACGGGCGGCCAGCGCCTCATCGTCACCAAGCAGCCCGACGACGCCGTCGTCTTCACCTCGGGGTTCGCCGACCGCGGCACCGTCGTGGCCCGGGACCTCGCCTTCGACGGCGGCCTGGTGCAGGTCATCGACTCGGCCATGCGCGTGCCCGAGGACATCGACGCGACCGCCCGCCGCGCCTACACCGACCTCACGGCCTTTGTCGGCGCGCTCTACGCGGCGGGCCTCATGAGCGAGCTGGCCCGGCTGCGGGACGTGACCGTCTTTGCCCCGCGCAACGCCGCCTTCCAGCGCCTCGCCGGCACGCTCGAGGGCATGGACGCCGAGGCGCTGCGGCGCGTGCTGCGCTACCACATTGTGCCCGGCGCGGCCCGCCCCTCGTGGGACCTGCCGACGGGCGCCGAGCTCCCCTCGGCCGACCACGGCAACAAGGTCGCCATCCTGCGCCACGCCAACTTCGTCTTTGCCAACTCGGCCGAGATCGTCCAGCCCGACATACTCATCCGCAACGGCGTCGTCCACCTCATCGACAACCTCCTCAACCCGGACCGGGCCGCCGCCAAGCCCAACACGGCGGCCCTGACCACCGCCCAGCCCCCCGTGTTCGCCGCGACGGTCCCGCCCTCGGCCACGGGCTCGACCGTCCCTACCCCGTTCGCCACCTACCTGCCTTGCTGGGACGGCTGCCCGCACACGGCGAGCGGCGGGTCGTCCTGGTCGGGATCAGGGACAGAACGAAAGGAGAACGCCGGGCCGGATGGAGCGAGGCCCGGGTTGGCGGCGGCGGCGGTGGCGGCGGCGGTGGTGGTGGTGGCCCCTGGGATGGCGCTCGGGGCGATGTTATTGTGGGCCTGAGCTTGAGTTTTGAACGTTTTTTGGTGTTGCGGCTTGGAAGTTTTTTCAGATGCAGAAACGGGGAATGTGGAAGGGGGGGGGGGGGCGGTGTTTTGGTTTCATTGATACCCCGTTTGTCACTGTTTTTTCGGTTGGTTTACACGCCAGGGTGACCTCAAGGGCCGCGCAAGCAGTAGTACTGGCGTTTTGCTTTCAGCATTTAGACTGTAATATTGATATTGGTGCGTTGTGGCGTTCCGTTCCCTTGTCCGTCTATCGGCTTCGTGTGAGATCGTGTGTCCATGCATGTCCAGTATCCACGACGGCCATCTTCGTTCTTTCACACCACATGCGTAAGGGGCCGATAGTGGGCGACGTTTCGCTGTCCAAGAAATGGAACCCGGGAGATCCTCCTTTTCTTTTTTTCGCCGACCGCTCCTTTTGCAAAGGACCATGCTCCGTGACAGGTGCTTTCAGGTAACACCGAGGCGCCCCATGCATACGGCACCATGCAAGTCTATCCTGGACCCAAACGCATCATCACGACGACCACATGCCGGCCAGCCGCTCTATCGTTTCTCGCCATCCTCTCCCACGGTATACCCCCTCGCAACACCGCTCCGGCCCTCCTCGATCGCCGTGCTTGCCTCGCCGGCGTAGTCGCTGCCCAGACCCTGCCATGTCCTCTGCGTGCGCAAATACTCGGCGCCCGGACTGACGACGCCATTGACCATGGCGAGCTCGCCCTTGGAGCGCAGCGTGAGCGCACCCGCAGCGGTGGATTTCCCGTCCGCTTTTCCGTCCGCCGTGGAGACGGCTTGCCCGCCGGCTGCCGCGCGCTTTTGCGTGGCTCGCATGGGCCGGCTGTTGCTGACCAGCTTCCCCGTCCGAAGGTCAAACTCGGGCGGCGCCGACTCTTCCTCGCTGTCCCCGTCGGCAGCGTCGTCGCCCGGGACCTCCCCTTCCTTGTCCTTGCCTTCTTCGCCTTCTTCCTCGGCCTTGACGTCCCCGATCCCCTCGATGCCGCCCCACCACTCCCCGCTCCAAACCCTCTTGTCATCTCCCATCAGCGCCACCCCCAGCTCGAACGGCGTCACCACGGGCTTGAAATACCCCGCGTCGTCCTCCACGAGCGCGCTCTCCCAGCACCCGACCACAACCCACCCGTCCACCTCGGCAAAGTTGGCCAGCTTGGCCGGGTTGAGCTTGCCCACCACGACCGTGTAGCTCTTTTTGCCCGCGGCGGCGATGCGCCGGCGCAGCGCGTCGACAGAGGCGCGGTAGTTGGCTACCGACAGTGTGTTGACGAGGATGCCAATGACGCCGGCGGATGCGAGGGTGAGGAGACGGGCGTAGCGGCGACCGAGGAGACGGGCGGTGGAGAAGGAGGAGGAGGACGAGGTGGTGGTGGCGGTAGGGTGGATGTGCAAGGTCTGGACGCGGGAGGAGAGGGCGAGGAGGAGAGCGGTGGGCGGGTGCGAGATGTGGAAGACGGCGTGGGGTTGAACGTCGGCATCCTTCAGGTCGACGTCGGCGCCTTCCGGGGTGACGAGCTTGCGGTTGGGTATCCTCCCCGTCGGGTCGTGGATGATCGAGGTCGAAACAAGGTGTGCATAGCCTCTAGCGCGCAGCTCGGTCGCGAGCGCCGGGACGTGGCTCTGGTAGGTCACATCGGCCATGAGGATGACGCGGGCCTCCTTGTCCGGGTACTCCTTCTCGAACGCAGCCAGGGTCTCGTCGTGATCGAGGGTATGATGCGTAAAGACGTAAAGGACGGGCAGGCGCTCCGTTGGCGAAAGGCATGCCCGGCCGTAGTGGACGACGACGTCGGCGCTGACGTGCTCGGCGGCGATCTCGTCGACGCAGCAGGCGCTGTACGAGGTGTCGGCGAGGATATAGATGCGCTCGGGCGGGGCGGGTGACTCTTCGGGCCGGGGGAGGGCATCGAGCTCGGCGCGAAGGCATTCAACCACACGCGGTCCATCGCGCAGCATATCGTCGGGGAACTGGAGCGCTACTCTCTTCCACCCGCCTTCCCGCACCTCGCGGGCGGTCCGCGGGACCTCGTACAGATCGCGCAGCTCATCGTCCGTTCGCTGTGGTGGCGTTTGGTCAGCATCTGCTGCTACGCCATGCTCAAAGACATGCTCCGCAGGCGTCGACAAGACGGGCGGCGCAGAGAGTTCGACGCTCATGGTGGTGACGGTGGGATGCCTGGGAGTTGAAGGGCGTCAGGTCCCGTCAACTTTTTGGTGGGGGCGGGGTCGAAGTGCTTCAGCGATACATCTTATCGATAACGAATCTTATTGCGCGGCCGCGGAGCCGGAGTGCGCTGTCATGGGGACCGCCATTGTATACTAGGGTCCCGCTTGTCGGACCCCGCCAGGGACGCCGGGCCAGGGGCACGGAGGGTGTGTACTGTGGTACACAGTAGTTACTGTGTAAGTTGATCAAGACGGGAGCTGGCATATCATCAAAACCTGGCAACTGACGACGCAGTAATACGGAGGACAACCTGAAGATACCTGGTAGATACTAAAGATGGAGCCGGAATGAATCCACAAACAAATACGAATCCAGTACAGTCCTTAAGTGTATGTATAACTAGCATCGCTACTCCTGAATTAACCTTACCCTGAATGTTTGGTCTTTCGTTGCTGTTGGCACTCTCTCCTAAACACCCGACCCTACCCCTCCTCTCCCGCTCGCTGTGATCGATCCGTGTAAGAGCTCCCAGCAATCCAAACGAATCATTCTAGGTACCTAATGTTCTATGCTTCGGGTGCCTACCCCGCATTACTGACCTGTATGCATTGATATTTCTTTGTTTTCTTTTTTTTTTTTTTTTTCAGGTTTCTTCATCAAAAGATAACCCTCGGGTTCCACCCCGCCCCGAGCACACGCGCTACAACGTAGCACAAGAGCGCCACAAAGTATGCCACGCCGTCAAAGATGACCAGGTTGCGCCAGGCGTTCTCGTCCGACGACCTGTCCAGCAGGGCACCGCCTATGGGCACGCTGCTAAGGGTGCCAAAGCTGGCAACCATCATGGCCGTGGAGAAGTAGCGGCCGTAGCTGCGGTGATCGCACAGCTGGCCGAGGCAGACGGGCATCAGGCCCAGGTTGCTACCGCTGGCGAAGCCAAACAGCACGGCGTAGGCGATCAGCATGGGCTGGGAGTCGCCCGCGGGCAGCCACAGCCCGAGCGTGGTGGCGACGCACAGGGAGATGGTCGCGATGATGACGTTGAAGCGGCCCAGACGGTCGGCCAAGAAGCCCGGCAGGGCGCGGCCTACGACGGAGCCGGCGTTCAGGTACGACAGCAGGAGGTAGCTGTCGGCGGGATCGTGGCCGTGCGCGACGGCGTACGACACGATGAAGGTCAGCGGGACGAACAAGCCCCACTCCATGAAAAAGACGCCGACGGCGGCCAGGGCGAAGCGGGCGTCGCGGAAGATGGTGAAGTCGGGCCAGACGGAATGCACCTTGGGGTTGCCGTCGCGGTCTCGGGCGGGGCTGAGGCGCGTCTTGATGAAGAGGTTCGAGGGGACGGCCAGGCCGATCATGATGAAGGCGAGGATGCGGCAGCTCCACGCGAACCCGACGCCGGGGAGCAACGCGCGGAGCAGGATGGGGAACGCGACGCCGCCAACACCCCCGGCGGTGCTAGCGATGCCGGTGGCCAGGCCGCGTCGGACGTTGAAAAAGTGGGCGATGGCGCCGTAGGCGGGACAGTTGAGCAGGGCGCCGCCGAGCCCGCCCAGCACCGAGTAGGTGAGGATGATTTGGTAATATTCTGGAGGCCGCCCGTGGTCAGAGGGGGGCGCCGCCAAAAGGACGTGTACCAACGGGCCAGGACTCACCTTCGCACCAGCTCAGCAATAACAAGCTCAACGTGATCAACCCCCCGCCCACCGCCACCAGCACCCTCGCCCCGTACTGGTCAAACACCGGGCCAACCTGGATCCCCACAAAGAACACAATGAACAGGTACAGGCTGAAAATCCAGCCAATCTGGGACGACGACCGGTCCGTCAGCTGGTGGGTGGAAAAGTACGACTCAAAGACGGCGGCCGAGTTGATGAGGCCGTACAGCGACAACATGGCGCAGAAGGAGCCCAGAACCACCAGCCACCCGGTCAGGCCGCCCTCGGGGAAGTCGGTGACGGTGCTGGCTGCCGAGGGACGGCGCGCCAGAGCGTCGACCTGGGCTTCGGAATCCAAGGGGGGAGACTTGCTGTTGGCGGCATTGTGAGAAAGCGTGGGTTCAGGGGAGAGGGCGCCGAGCGCATCACGGTCGGGTCCAGGGGTTGCAGGAGGCTGCGTCGTGCGCGTTGGTGTCTCTGCGGATTGCTGCTTCTCCTGCTTATCCGGGTCGGCGAGAGACAGGGTGGATGCCGAGCGAACGGTGACGACGGTCAAGTCGGACGTGTTGTCGCCTGGATTGCCAGGGCGATGCTTCTCGGAAGAAGCCGCCTCCCCCCTCGCCGTCATGCTCGCCTCGCTTGGAACCCAAGCGCCCGGAACCGCCGGGGGTTGGTGGATGAGCAGCGGCTTGATGCGGGTACGGGTTCCGTAGCTACCTCGACGAGGAGGAGGAGGAGGAGGACCGTTGCAGCGTGCTGGATGTTCTCTCGGCAAAATTGGCTGCCGATTCAGGCGGTCGCCCACTCGAGGTGGGAACCCAAGCCCGCCTAGGACAACAAAAAAAGTAGGAAAAAGGGTCGCTGGAAACGAATCGGCGAATCGAGGGGGCGTATTGAGCACAGAGAAGGATTAGGGGCCGCGATGCATTGACTTGAACACGACGGACGGGCCCTGCTCCGCTCTTGGAGCACCTCGACACCTAGGAACGGTGAACCCCGAACCCCGAACCTTGGACCTGGACCCCGGACCCTGGCGATGAATGAGACCTGGGACGCCACGTTTCGTCGGAACTGTGGCTTGACCTTTCCGTACAGCCACAGCTTCGTTATCGGTTTTGCTTCTCAGCCCCCTGCTCCTCCACGGTACGGTAACTACTGCGTATAGTACGCAGCAGTGAGTTACCTTACTCAGCAAGTCCCGTCAAGACGAGAGAGCATACGGCGGCTTCTGGGACCAATGACAAAGGTACCTTACCTTACCTTACACACACAGGACAGAGGAACCATTCCGCTTGCCTCCACGCCGGCCACCCGACGGGACTTGGCGGTTCCAATTCTTTGAAGAGCAAAGAAAAGAGATGATGCCTCATGGACCGCACAGGCAAAGGTTCTCCTGGGACTTTTTTGAACGCTGGCAAGCATGAGGCCTGCCGGCTCCCCCCCTCCCCATCTTGCATGCATCCAGCTGCCGGGGTCTCAGCGCTGCGGTCCTGCCGACCCCAGATCGCACCGCATGCCCGTGCCCGCCACGGCATTTTGCTGCCGAGAGACACAGCGCATGGCTGTGGAGCGCGACGCCGTCCGTAGAGTGGTCAGCGTTGGGCCTTGTCTCATCTTCCGCATGACAGCATCCATGGATATCCGTATCTCACCGTATCTCACCCTCCCATACACATGAAGAAAAGTCAAGGCATTTGCTTCCCAAGTCAGTCATGGATGTCACGCCGACCCGAAACGGTGCGACAGGATCCGGTGACCTTCTCCGTGAGAAACGCATCACTCTGCTGCTACATCTGTACCCGAGAGCCCACGCACCAGTGCGCTGTCATGAAACCTCGGCCATATTCCTCCATCCCGTCCGTCGCTCCGGGAGAAGCATGCAAGTTTCTATAATGCCCGGTCGATGCTCGAATTCCCACGAATGCGACCCTGGCAGCGGCATGTCGCCATCCTGGATATCGACCATCACCACACCCCCCCCCCCCCCCCCTCTCGGCGCCGAAAGCAGCATGCGGCGGCGTAAAGGGCCCGTCGCGCCCGCATAGATTGGCCCGGAGCCAGTCGGGCCACCAAAACCCGTCGCTATTGCCGGAAATCACCAGCCAACCGGCGCCGCTCCGGATGAATGCCGCAACTTGCCCGCCAAGCGCTGTCTAGATGACGGACCCCCGCTCCCAACGTTGCCGTCATTTATTATCCCTGATTTTTATCCTCTGCCATCCTCTGGCCCGACCTTCCCAGGACTGGCAATCGTCCGCAGGTGATCCGGGGCCATGACCGCCGACGAAATTGCCTCGTCACCGGTAGATGACGCCCAAACGGAACGAGATATGCGCCACAAGGTTGACGGCGGCTAGGGAGGGGGGGGGAGAGGATATGGCCGTTGTTGTAATAAGAGACCCGCATCTCGCCCTGTGCCTTCGGATGCTGCCGACCCGCGACCTGCTTGCCCGCGCTGTGGAATGCGACTTGTAAGAAGACACCGCCCCGTCTCCAGAGCGGTGTGTCCCTGATCCGATTGTCACGACCTTGCCCATCGCCAGCTCCGGCATCCGAGTGAGAGAGATCGCTGCCGTCATGGGTGTCCTCAGCACGCTCGCGGGCGTCGTCGCCCTGACCTCGGTCCTGGTCCCCGAGGTTGCCGCCCAGTCGTGCTCGGGCGTGAACGGCCGCTTCCAGCCGCGCATGGGCTCTGGATACCGCTACAGCGTCCTGGCCACCGGCCTCCGCCAGCCCCGGCACCTGGTCGTGGACTCGGCCGGCAACCTGCTCGTGGCCGAGGGCGGCACCCAGTCGGTTCGCCGTCTGGTGCTGCAGGACCAGGGGAACATTGTGTGCGTGCAGTCCAACACGCAGGTCGTCAGCGGGACGGTAAGCCAGCAGAGGCCAGCCGAGCGCTTGCGAGGACTCGCGGGTCGCTGACAGGAACGAACAGACCAACCACGGCATCGCGCTCAGCGCCGACGGCCAGACCCTCTTCACCTCCAACCTGGCGTCCGTGACGGCCTACTCGTACAACGCCAACACGGGCCAGGTCGGCCAGGGCCGGCAGATCATCACGGGCATGAGCATCCAAGGCACCCACCCGACGCGTGCCCTCGCCACCTCCAAGTTCAGCCCGGACACGCTCATCGTCGCCCGCGGCTCGGCCAACAACATCGACGCGGCCACGACGTCGCAGTCTTCGGGCCGCAGCATGATCAAGACCTTCAGCATCAGCCGCGTCCTGCAGTCCCCCGTCGACTACACCCAGGGCGGCGAGGTCCTCGCCTGGGGCCTGCGCAACATCGTCGGCATGACCGAGGACCCCGTCTACGGCGGCTTCGTACGTCCCCCCTCTTTTACCGTCGCATGCTCTCTCCGGCTCACAAGCTAACCGCCTTTTTCCAGTGGTCCGTCGAGAACCAGATGGACGACCTCCGCCTCAACGGGCGCGACATCCACAACGACAACCCGGCCGAGCGGCTGAGCTACCACGGCCAGCTCAACGCCACCAACAACCGGTACAAGGGTCTCAACTACGGCTACCCGTCGTGCGTCCCCGCCTGGGACACGGCGAGCGTCGGCATCAACGGCCTGCTCGTCGGCTCCCTCTTCAAGCCCGACAACGTCCCCAACGTCGCCGCCAGCGAGTGCAGCAACAACCGCATGACGGGCCGCCTGCACTTCCACGCCCACACGGCGCCGCTCGACATCAAGTTTAACAAGAACGCCACGTCGGCGTACATCGCGTTCCACGGCAGCTGGTGAGCCTCGCGCCCTCCCGATGCCCCCTCTCGCTGTCCCCCCATCGTGGCTAACTTTGCGCGTGCGTGCTACCCCCAGGAACCGCAACCCCGCCGACGGTTACCGCGTCATGCGCGTCGACTTCGCCAACGGCCAGCCCGTCCACGACGTCACCAGCAAGACGGCCCAGATCCCCGTCATGGAGAACTCCAACATTGGCGCGTGCCCTTTCAACTGCTTCCGTCCGGTGGGGCTTGCTTTCGATGACAAGGGGCGTCTGTATGTTTCGAGCGATCAGTCGGGTGAGATTTATGTTATCTACGGGGCGTGAGGGGGGAGGTTGAGGCGGTGGTTCTCATGTTTTGAAAAAGGAGTGTCAGTCAAGCCAAACAATAATCCAGAATTGCATGACGAACATGTTCAGGGTACACATCGACGGACCAACTCCCCGTCCCGTCCTGTCGTGCCCCATCCCCATCCACGTCAAGGCATGTCACATGTCAGGGTGGCTCGTACAGTGTCGAATCCAGTCAAGTCGATACGGACACGGTACAGCGGCACAGAACTTGCGACGCGAACGCGACTCCACGAGAGCACGCGCCGAAACAGATCAACTATGAACGAATACTACAACTCCAGGACTACGTCGTGCATCCACCCAAGTCATTCAAACCACCACGTCGCTTGTGTCGAGACATTTCGTTCCGACTTGACGGCCCCAACATGGCATCCGCCTTGTTCATGTCAAAGCTGCACGACGGCATCGCTCACACCATTCACCTCACATACAAGCTCATCCAAGACCGTCGAAATGACACAAATAGGAAACGGTCAGATTGTAATGACTGACAGGCTAAGAAAATAGTAAATAGATACATGAGCGGAGGGGACCACCCCATCCTGTGTTTTTTTGTTCAAGAAAAAGACATTAGGAGGAAATTAGACAACATTCTGTCAACATGCTTAGAGCGCGAAGGCAACGAAGCCAGCCACCAGGGCAGCGACGGTCGCCGCGGCGAAGCTGACGGTGCCGCGGCTGGCGCCGGCGGTGACAATGGCGGTTTCGCTGCTGCCGCCCGTCGGCGCAGCGGTGCTGGGAGCGGTGATGGTGGAGAGCGTGGTCGGGCCCTCGCTGGAGTCGGAGCCGAACCGCTGCCCGAACCGCTGCCAGAGCCGGAGCCGCTGCCGCTGCCGCTGCCGCTGCCCTCGCCTTCACCCGAACCAGAACCAGAACCAGAGCCGGAGCCCTCACCACTGCCAGAGCCGGAGCCGGAGCCCTCAGAGCCGGAGCCAGAGCCAGAACCGCTACCCGCGCTGGAGCCGTCGGTAGCAGTCGGGTTGGCTGCATTGCTGTCAGTCGCGGTGCCAGAGCCCGAATCAGTGCCGGTGGCGGTGCCGGTAGCAGTGCCAGGGGCAGCGCCGTCAGTGCCGGTAGCGGTGCCGGTAGCGGTGCCAGGGGCGCGCCGTCAGTGCCAGTAGGGTGCCAGGGGCGGCGCCATCAGTGCCAGTAGCCCGTAGCGGTGCCAGGGCAGCGCCGCAGTCCGTAGCGGTGCCGGTAGCGGTGCCAGGGGCGGCGCCGTCAGTGCCAGTAGCGGTGCCGGTAGCGGTGCCAGGGGCGGCGCCGTCAGTGCCAGTAGCGGTGCCAGGGGCGGCGCCATCAGTGCTGGTAGCAGTGCCAGGGGCAGCGCCGTCAGTGCCAGTAGCGGTGCCAGGGGCAGCGCCGTCAGTGCCGGTAGCGGTGCCAGGGGCAGCGCCGTCAGTGCCGGTAGCGGTCACGTCGCCAGTCTCGGTGGCCGTAGCATCGCCCGACTCGGTAGCGGTGCCAGTGGCATCGCCAGACTCGGTAGCGGTGCCAGTGGCATCGCCAGACTTGGTGGCGGTGGGATCAACGGTGCCGGTGGCCGAAGCATCGCCAGACTCGGTGGCGGTGCCAGTGGCGGTCGCGTCGCTAGACTCAGTAGCCGAAGCATCACCAGACTCGGTAGCGGTAGGATCAACGGTGCCGGTAGCCGAAGCATCGCCAGACTCGGTGGCGGTGGGATCAACGGTGCCGGTGGCCGAAGCATCGCCAGACTCGGTGGCGGTGCCAGTGGCGGTCGCGTCGCTGGACTCAGTAGCCGAAGCATCACCAGACTCGGTAGCGGTAGGATCAACGGTGCCGGTAGCCGAAGCATCGCCAGACTCGGTGGCGGTAGGATCAACGGTGCCGGTGGCCGAAGCATCGCCAGACTCGGTGGCGGTGCCAGTGGCGGTCGCGTCGCTGGACTCAGTAGCCGAAGCATCACCAGACTCGGTAGCGGTAGGATCAACGGTGCCGGTAGCCGAAGCATCGCCAGACTCGGTGGCGGTAGGATCAACGGTGCCGGTGGCCGAAGCATCGCCAGACTCGGTGGCGGTGCCAGTGGCGGTCGCGTCGCTGGACTCAGTAGCCGAAGCATCACCAGACTCGGTAGCGGTAGGATCAACGGTGCCGGTGGCCGAAGCATCGCCAGACTCGGTAGCGGTGCCGGTGGCGGTCACGTCGCCAGTCTCGGTGGCAGTGCCCGTGGAGTCAGTGAACGAACCAATGAAGGAGCCCGAGGCTTCAGAGGAGGACGAGCTAGTCTCAGTAGCGGTGCCAGTGGCATCGGTGGCGGTAGCATCGGTAGACGTAGCATCAGTAGCAGTAGCGTCGCTACTCTCAGTAGCGGTAGCATCAGTAGCCGTGGAGTCCGTAGCGGTAGCATCGCCGGACTCGGTGGCCGTACCGCTAGTAGCAGACTCAGTAGCAGACTCGGTAGCCGACTCGGTGGCCGAAGTCTCAGTAGCGGTCTCAGTAGCAGACTCGGTAGCGGACTCGGTAGCAGACTCGGTAGCAGACTCGGTGGCCGAAGTCTCGGTGGCCGCAGTCTCGGTGGCGGTCTCGGTGGCCGAAGTCTCAGTAGACGACTCGGTGGCAGACTCAGTAGCAGACTCGGTAGCCGACTCGGTAGCCGACTCGGTAGCAGACTCGGTGGCCGACTCGGTAGCAGACTCGGTGGCCGCAGTCTCGGTAGCGGTCTCGGTGGCCGAAGTCTCAGTAGCCGACTCGGTGGCAGACTCAGTGGCAGACTCAGTGGCAGACTCGGTGGCCGAAGTCTCGGTAGCAGACTCAGTAGCCGAAGTCTCGGTGGCCGCAGTCTCGGTGGCGGTCTCGGTGGCCGAAGTCTCAGTAGACGACTCGGTGGCAGACTCAGTGGCAGACTCGGTAGCCGAAGTCTCAGTAGCAGACTCGGTAGCAGACTCGGTAGCCGACTCGGTGGCCGAAGTCTCGGTAGCGGTCTCAGTAGCAGACTCGGTAGCGGACTCGGTAGCAGACTCGGTAGCGGACTCGGTAGCGGACTCGGTAGCAGACTCGGTAGCAGACTCGGTGGCCGAAGTCTCGGTGGCCGCAGTCTCGGTGGCAGACTCAGTGGCCGAAGTCTCGGTAGCAGACTCGGTAGCAGACTCAGTTGCGGAAGTCTCGGTAGCAGACTCGGTAGCGGTCTCAGTGGCCGACTCGGTAGCGGACTCAGTGGCCGAAGTCTCGGCAGCGGACTCAGTGGCCGAAGTCTCGGCAGCGGTCTCGGTGGCCGAAGTCTCGGTAGCGGTCTCAGTAGCAGACTCGGTAGCAGACTCGGTAGCGGTCTCGGAGGCCGAAGTCTCGGTGGTCGAGGCCTCCGTGCTGGAGCTCTCGGTCGCGGACTCGGTCGTCGTGGACGAGGTCTCCGAAGAGGTGGTCGTCACGGGCGGCGTGCAGCCACCCTCCGACGGGAGGGGGTTGGCGCTGTCGACGAGCACGATGTCGTCACCGCAGTTGTCGGCCTGGGCCATGTACACCTGGTTGGTGTCCTGGTCGACCACCGCGTAGGCGGAGCGGAGGAAGTTCTGGCCGAGCACACCGGTCTCGGTGCCCGTGTCGTAGACGCCGAGGAAGCAGACTTCCTTATCCTCGATCTGCACCTTGTTGACGAGGTTTTCGAGGGGAACGTTCACGGTGACGCCGTTGAAGGTGAATTCGACGGAGGCCTGCACCGAGACCTTCCAGCTGCAGCTCACGGTGTATATGCCGCCCAGGGTCGCGTCTTGGGTTTTGCCAGAATCGGCGGGGAAAGCGGCGATGATTGGGCCGGCCAGCGCGACCGGCAGACCGGTGATGGGGTTCTGCGCATCAATGAAGACATCCGCACCGCCTCCGGCCGCAGCCTGACGCTTCTGGGCGGCGCTGTCGCCCGCCTTCCACTGAGCGTTTTGGAGCCTGATCCAATACTTGGGGTCATCGGCGGCCGAGATGACGGGTTGAGGAGCCAAAGGCCCGGTGAACCTCTTCTTGTTGATACCGCCAAGGATGAGCTCGCCCGTCAGAGAGGTGGCGTCGCGCACGTCCAAGCTGAAGAGACGGGTGGCGATCTTGCCCTGGGCCTTCAGGTTATCCAGCAGGCGAAGGTAGCTGTTCGCCGGGGGACGGCCGAGGCCGAAGCTGCCCATCATGGCATTGTCAGAAATGATGGACCAGCCGAACCGCTGGTCCGTGATGGAGACGGGTTCTCCGCCCGCTTTGGCGGCTGATGTTGTAGAAGCAAGCCCGGTTAGCCACATGGGTCAAGGGCTCAAGCGATCGGGAACGTAGGACTTACAGCCAATGTCAAACTTGTCGATGTAGTAGTGGATACCGGCATCGCCAGTTCCTCCTACTGGGCCGTGACTCCATTCCAGCGACGCGTCGCGGCCGACGCCCGACGTCACCCTCTTGGCGGTGCTGGAGCGGGTTGTGGTATGATCGGTACAGTAGCCCACCCTGTTCTGGCCCCAAGCAACGCCGAGGCACAAGGAAAGTTGCCAGATGTCGCTCATGGTGGTGTCGATGCGGAAGTCGACAGGGTGCTCATTGCCGATAAGGGTCTGTCCAACGTTGATGGTGACGACGTAGAAGGTGCCGTCAAACTGCTTGGAGAACCCGCCGAGGTACTGGCGCTTGCCAAACAAGGAGCGTCGGCTCGACAAGCCGACGACGACGGGGCTGGCGGTGCTGTTGGGCGCCGCCAGGTCGCTGGCGGCCGGCGCGGCCCCGACGAGGCCGGCAGCTGGCAGCAAGGCCAGAGGCACCAGATGAGACCTCATGGCGCCGGTGGCCGATGTGCAGAGGTGCTGGTGAACGACTTAGGAACGAGTGGCTAGGTCAGGGCACCAAAGACAAACGAGAGGAAAGACGCCCGTGGGTTGCCGTCGTTGACAACCGTGACAGCAGCTCTGTCCGGGCTCCACGATTATATACCGCGGTGCGATCCTCTCTGATCACGGGCGGCGGCTGCGTTCGTCCGCGGTTCGTCTTGTTCCCGGGCACCCCATGAACTCCGTTTCATCCCATGCTATTTCCGTCCCAACCCAGCAGCCAACCAGGGTGTCCCGGACACAACACCACAAACCCTCCGCGAGACCGCCCGGCGCTCTGGGATCACCGCCCCGTTCCGGGATCCTCCGCCCGCATCCTTGATCCGTCCTGTCCACGATCCATGAAGCGGACACTCGGTGGACAGTACCTGTGGACACCGAAGCGGATCCCCCGGCGGGTCCCCCGTCCGCTCAAAATCCGCACCAACGCCACCACGCCGGCCTGCGATTCGGGGGTCGTCTGCAGTGGATCTTCAATAGCGCGGTCGCTGCGTCATGTCATGCGGAGCCGGCTCCGTAAGTGCCGGTGCGGCTGGCCAGGCACCACATCGCCTCCCCAGGGGGTTTGTTTTCCCCAATGAACATCAGGGCAGGATACTGCGTAGGTCTTTTCTCCTGATGAACCTTTTCATCGCTCGAGCCAAGGATCTCCTGGGGATCAAAATCATTGATGTTTTTTTCTTCTCGCACTGGCGGCCTAGGCGGTCATCACCCAGGCGTTTCGAGAAAATCCCCGGGCGGCTCGTCAAGGGTCGCCGCTCGTGATGGCGTGTCGTTGTTTTGATGTGTGTTGTGGCGGGTTCTTGCAAGCCGCGCGCCATGTCAACCTTGATTGCGGCCCTGGGCGGATCTCGGATCTTGGCTCTGTCCCCCCCCCCCCCCCCCCCCCCGGGCCGATCGGGGGTTCCCCCTGATGGGGCGTCGCCAACGGCCCGGCTGTCAGGTGCGCCACATCGGGGGCTACGCAAGAATGCGTTAGCCTCGCGTTCAACCCCCCCGCGAGGCCCAGGCCGTTGGCACGAGAGATCGGCCGCTAGATCGACCACTAGTCCGGGCCGCGGGGTCGATCCAGGCCTGGAGTTCAGCTTGGCGGCAACGCTTACCATGAGTCTACTGAACCTTACAACGCAATGCAAGTTGGACGCCTCAGAGGATGCTCGGGAAATGACGGTTTTGGAGGCTTGAAAGATGGATCACAACCGTCGGATCCGGACGGTGGTTTGGTACAATTAACCCGTAACGTACGTTTCAGTAGGTACGCACATCTCGGTGCAAAAATCTTCAAACAGGAAGAAAAAAAAAAGCACCACTTTGGGAAACATACACAGTACAAAGCAAAACTTTTCCGAGCGGCGTATTGAGGCGTAACGCAGCTGAAAGAAGCAGGGAGACCCTGATTGGGCTCTCTGGCCAGTCATGTTGCGAGCCCCGGTTTTTTCCCAAAAGGGGGGGGGGGTCCAAGGGTGGAGATGCTGTCAGCCTCGTTGCAACTGCATGTCAACAAAGGCCGAGACGGACTCCCGCTACGAGCGAGAGAGCGATGACGTGAGGCGAGCCCTCGTCGTGCGAGCTACGCATGTATCATGGCGTCGGTCGGAGGAGGGGATGGGAGCGGGAATCTACGAGGCCTCCCGGGGGAGGGAGGCAAACATGACGTTGGACTTGGAATTGATACGGGGGCTCACGATGCTCGCCTGGCACGGATCAACGCTCGATGCCGGGTTTTGCTTGGCCTGCTCTCGGGGCATCGGCTGGCACCCGGGCAGGCATCGTACCAGGCATGAATATACAACGCGTGATCGGGACCGGCCAGTTCAGGCCAAGCACCCCCAAACCCGTCGGGCCTCGCAAACAATTTCCTACCTTGGGGGGGGGGGGGGGGGAGGAGGGTGGAAACCGGACACTCCTCTCAGCCTCGTCCGGCCAACGGTGGGGAGGGGGAGCAGCATCATGGATGGTCCCTGCGCGGGATACCGTGGATGCTTGGCGCCACATCCGCATGCTTTTCACGTGGTGGCGTCCCCTGGCTGGTACCTGAATCTGAGACCTCGGCCTCCCGCTCTGCAGCCCTCGCACGCACGAGTAAGACAGCCCTGGAACGCGCCGAAGGCCTCAGAAAACGCAAAATTTTCGCCGCAAACGAAAGACCTTGCGTACCTATCCGTTCTGACGACAGTGGGGTGTGAGTGTGGCGATTACATAATCTTGCTCACAACCATACTGCGTACACCCGCAGCGCAGCAGACCGCGAGTGAACGGCTGCACACCGCGCTCATGCAGCCCTCTCCCATGTCCTCCGATGACCCCAAGACCCGTCGGGATGGCGTCTCGATAGGGCCTGCCGATATCGAGGTTGGGCAAGCTAACGGGTCAATGTCGTGATATGAGGCCAAGGTCCCCGCTCTCTCCAAAGTCCCGTCGACGGCGCACGCAAGGGGAGGGGGGCGACAACGCTATAGTATGTACACAGTACTCAAAGATCAACACCGGATAGGCATGCCGGTCCTTGGCGCCGGCGCATTCCGCCCCCATCCGTCCGCGTTCGGAAGCATGGGTGCCATTTCTCGCCTGAGCAGACCAAGCCGCGGCACAAGCCTTCACTTCGCCATCATCCACATCATCCGCGGGCATCCAGGACACCTGGACGGGATGAACCAAGATTGCGGGACACGACTCCCCACATTCTACCCACATCACGTCACCCCGACAAGGTCCATCCCTCCCGCTCCCAGGGACGACCGCGTAGCTGAATGGACAAAAGATATCAAAATATTTTTCAACTGCTGTGCCGACATGATCCGGGCCATGCCAGCAACGATCCCCAGGTGCGTGTTTTGTCTCTGTATTACCGCCTCCCTCGCTCTGCGTCAGCGCAAACAAGGGCAGCTCGCCCCTCGGGTAGAGCCAAAACAAAGCTGGTGAACCTGCCGAAACCGACTCCAACGCCGCCGTTAACCCCGCGGCGCATGACTCGCACGTCTCTAGCGCTCAGAAAGCGCTGCAAAAACCAGGACTAGAGAGGCCTCGGTCTCGCTCTCTCTCTCTCTCGCTACGTCATGCCAAGAACCCGTTCGGGTACGTTGCACCGGCACCACACGGAACCACGGCCATGGTGCCTGACTCCAACACGCTCCATCCCCATACGGTAGAGGTAACTACCGTACCCGGCAGAACATGGATGGAAAAGAGCAACGGGGACAGGACGACAAGGTCTCGAGTAGCACAACAGTTTTGCATGAAGAAGAACAAAGAAAAAGGACCCACGTCCCGCTCGAAGAAGAACAGATGAAAAATTCCATGCCCAGCCTGTCCGCCCTCACAACGCCTCAATCGCCTTCAGCAGCACCTCGACGCCCCTCTCGCCCACCATCGCGTCCTCCTCCTCCTCCTCCTCCTCCTCCTCCCGCCGCCGCCTCCCGTTCAGCAGGCTCGCCACATCGCTCAGGATGCCCAGCGGGATGTAGCACCCCTGCCGGGCCTTCTCCAAGCTCTCCTTGAGCCGGCTCGTATGCTCCCACTCCCGAGCCGCCACCTCGGCGCGCTCGACCACCCGGCGTGGGATCCCGCACATGCTGGCGCAGTGCATCCCGAAGCTGCCCTCCGCGACGCCGTCCTCGAGGCGGTACAGGAACGTGACGCGCCGCTCCTCGTCGTCGACCCGGATGCGCATGCGGCGCGCCCGCACCTCGGGGTGGCCCGCAAACTCGGCAGCCAGGGAGTGGTAGTGCGTGGCGAAGAAGCCGACGCACCCGACGTGGGTGGCCACGTGGTGCAGGACCGCCTGGGCGACGGCGACGCCGTCGTACGACGAGGTGCCGCGGCCCAGCTCGTCGAGGATCACGAGCGAGCGTGGCGTCGCCTCGGACAGGATCTTTTTGGTCTCGGAGAGCTCCACGAAAAAGGTGCTCTGCGCGGCAAAGATGTTGTCGTTGGCCCCGAGGCGGGACATGATGCGATCGACCGGGGTCAGGCGGGCCGAGGCGGCGGGGACGTGGCAACCAATCTGCGCCATGATGACGGCGATGCACGTCATGCGCAGGATGGTCGACTTGCCGGCCGCGTTGGCGCCGGTGAGGAGGTTGATCTTGGCCTCGTCCCCGCCGAGCTTGATGTCGTTGGGGATGAAGTCGTCGACCGTGTTGATCATGCACGGGTGGCGCAGCTCCCGGAACTCGACCACGCTGCGCTCGTCGTCGACAAACTCCGGGCGGCAGCTCGGCACGCCCAGCGCGGCCGACGACTTGGCCAGGCTGATCAGGCAGTCGAGCTGGGCGATGACGCGGATGGCCTGCAGCCAGACCTCGTAGTCGGCATCGAACCGCCGGAAGAAGCGGCCGGCCACCTCCTTGACGACCTGCGAGTGCGTCTCCTCGGCCTCCTGCAGCTCGCGCACGAGGTCCTCGAGCTCGCGAAAGTAGTAGCGCTTGACGGCGGACGTGGCCGACATCTGGCGCCACTTGGCAGGGACCTTGACCGACTTGGGCGCCTCGACCTGGTAAATCTCCTTGCCCACGTCGGTGAACTTGAGCGTCTTGCAGCCAAGGCTGGCCTTTTGCCTCTCGAGGAGGGCGTGGAGCTCGCCCTTGATGCGCGAAATCTCGTCGACGCTCGAGTCAAAGTCCTCCTCGATGCCCCGTTTCGGGATGAGCACCTTTTCGTCGCGCGCCTTGGCCCGGTCAAAGGCCGTCTCCCAGTAGCCCAGGGGCTCCTTCAGGTCCGGCATGGACGCGATCAGCCGGTCGACCAGCCCGCTGCTGCTGCTGCTGCTGCCGTTGCCAAACGTCCGCAGGAGGTTCATGGTGTAGTCGATCTGCTCAAAGCCTTCGAGGACCCGCACGAAGTCGTCGGGCCGGCAGGCGCCGGCGTGGATGCGCGAGATGAGGCGCTCCAGGTCGGGCATCTTGACCATCTGCGATGAAAACCTGTGCATGATGTCGCGGTCGGCGTTGAGCATGTCGACGGCGTCGAGGCGCTCGTTGATCTTTTGGATGTTGCACAGCGGGTGGCAGACCCACTGGCGGAACAGGCGCTTGCCGAACGGGGTGATGCAGCGGTTGAGCAGGCTGAACAGGGTGCCCTCGGGCCCGCCGTTGACGGTGTTGGCAAAGACCTCAAGGTTGATGAGGCTCTGGCCGTCGAGGATGAGCGTGCCGTTGCGGTGGATGGGGTTGTACCACGTGAAGCGGCCCTGCGAGAGGAGGCTCTGGTCGAGCTTGAGCACGCGCAGGTAGTGCGTCAGGCCGCCCAGGGCCGACATGGCGAGGTCCTTGTCCCTTGCCTCGTCGAGGCTCTGGGGCCAGCGCGCCTCGTCCTCCTTGCCGTCCGCCGCAAAGTAGCCGCCGCAGTCGAGCTCGCGCCTGGCGAGGTCGGCGTCCCAGAACTCGGTGCCCGGCTTCAGATGGTTCCAGATGGTGGTGGGGCCCGTGTTGTTCTTGAGGATGCGCAGCGCCTTGGTCGACAGGCGCGACTTTTCCAGGAGCAGCTCGCGGGGCGACACCTGGGCGACGAAGGTCTCGAACCTTGTGAGGTCGACGTCGTCCTCCCACTCGGACAGGAAGAACTGGCCGGTGGCGGCGTCCACAAAGGCGACGCCAAAGGACGGGCGGTTGTCCATCGTCGTCGTCTCCTTGATGGCGGCGCAGTACGTGGCCATGTCGTCCTGCAGCATGCTGCCGTCGACGAGCGTGCCGGCCGTCAGGATGCAGGCCAGCTCGCGGCGAATGATCTTGTCGGCCTTCTTGCCGGCGGCCTCGCGCTCCCGCATCTCCTTGCCCAAGGCCGACTCCATCTGGTCGACCCGCGCCACCTTGTAGCCCTTGGCGACGAACTGGTTGACCCACATGTCGAGCGAGCTCTCCGGGACGCCGACCATGCGCATGTTGACGCGGTCCGTGAGCTTGAGATCGAACAGCTGGTGGCCGATGGTGGCGTCGTTCTCGTAGAGCTCGTAGAACTTGCCCTTCTTGAAGAAGACGACCGTGTCCCAGAGGTTCTTCTTGATGTCCCAGTACTGCTTCTCAAAAGGCGAGAAGTTGCGTTCGGCCAAGGGCGGGATGTAGAGGGTGGTTGGGTCGTAGTCGGGGTGGCCGGGAGGGTTCTTGTTGGCGTCCAAGATGTTGGCAAGCCAGGGGTACCTCTCCTCGGGCTCCTTGGTGTGCGGCTTGGGCTTGGGCTTGGGGCCTGATGACTTCTGCGGGGCAGGGGCCGCCTGTGGCGCGGCCTCCCTCGGCCGAACATCGTCAGGGTCGTACTTCCACTTTTGCGCCGTTGACGTCGAAGGAGGGATGTCCTGCATGACCTCGTCATCGTCGTCGGCGATGGGTGAGCGCGTCTCGGGGCCCGGGGAAGATGAGAGATTGGTCTTTTTCCGGGGCACGGGCTTGGAAGCCGCCCGCTTCCGCTTCTTGGATTTCGACGGAGCGTCCGAGTCGTCCGATACAACAAAGTCGGCAAGGTCGTCGTCGTCGTCATCCTCGGGCTCATCGGGCTCCACCTCGAAGGCGTCGTCATCATCGTCATCATCCGGAACAGCCGCGCGAGCGCGGCGCGGCTGCTTGGAACGACGGCTCATGGCGGTAAAAACGTCATCGTCGTCGTCGTCCGACGACTCGGCATAATTGACAGCCTTCCTGGCCTGAGGAGAAAAACAAGTCAGCAGGGCGGCAAGGGAGGCAAAAAGTGCACGGAATGCGGCATGCTCAATAGAGTACCTTTCGGGTAGGGCTGCTTGGAAGGGTTGTCGTTTCGGCACCCGACTTCTTCTGCTGAGCTTTTAGCACGTGCGGCAAACGAGGTAGGTTGCGAAAGAAGAATCACCTTGGCGGTGCTCGCGTCCCTGTTTTCCTGGGAGCTCGAGGGCTCGGGCTCTATCGCATCGCTGCTGGGCACCGGGGTGGCAGCGGAGCGCCGGGGGGGCAGCATCGAGTTGGCGCGGGTGGTCTCTTTGAGGCATCTTGAGGACTCGTCCTTTTTGCTGCTGGCCGAGGCGGAGAGCTTGGTCGACGGCGAAGGAGAGGCTCCGTTGGCGGGTCCGGGCGCCGGTACCTTGGAGAAGAAGCCCAGGATGCTAGCCTGCTTGCCCGTCGAGGGAGCCTTCTTCGTGGTCGACGACGTCGGCGTCTTTGCCGGCTTCGCGGGAGTGCGGGCCGCAGCAGCCGTCATCTTTGCCAACGGGGTGTCCTTCAGGATTGGTTCTTGTTACGATGGAGCCCCTAGGCCAAAGGTATGACAGCAGCGGGCTGAACAAGACAAGACTCAGGCGGGATGGTGCTGGAGAGCGGTGGGCGGAAGGGGGATGTGACAAGAGAAAGGAGAGATGGATAAGGGGGACGCGAAGAAACGCGCCACGACCCGATTCAGTGAAATTGGATCTGGATCGCGTTCGCGTCCAGCTCAACCCCAACCCTCGCCGATCCCAAACTGCTGGGACCTTGGCTTGGCCGGAGAGGGCTCCACCCACAGCGTCACCCACACGGCATTTGAGGCAGGCGCCTGCACTGTCAAACCGTGGAGTGGAGCCAGCTGAAGCCTGGCAGCTTCCCGTGGACTGGACCGACTGCAGCCTGGAGCTTTTCTTGGCTGCACGTGGTCTCGAGCCAATCCAACCAACGAACCCAAGACCCGTGCACAAGAAGACCCGGACAGGACGGGCCACTTCTCCAATTCTCCCCTCCGCCTCCCTCCGCCTCCCTCCGCCTCCCTCCCCCCCTTTCCCCGCATCCCCTCTCGTCCATTCGATTTCTTTCCTGGTCTCAGCGAGTCGTGGATCTGCGGGGACCAGCCTGACTTGACTGGCCGCCACAGCCTTCTTGGATGGGATGGGATCGCCAGAGAGCGAGTTTGATCTCGTGTACAGTACCCATTCTGCTTGTACAGTCCATGCTGTCCTGAAGAAGACTCGGTGGCGATCCGGCCGGCCTGCTTGGATCCCAGTGGGAGACACCACCTGCTTTACTTGTATGCGACAAAAACCTCCCCCACCACGGCAAACAGATGCCGTTCGCGGGTGGCCGGCTCCATGTACTATACACTAGTGTGCAGGGCAGCAGGCGAATGCAACCTGGGTCGGCATGAGGGCGCGAGCGGGCCTGCGGGCTCCAACCTTAAACCAAACGGCCGAATTTCTCCGATGGATGGTCATCAAGTCGCAAATATCCATACACGCAGCCAAGGCGGGAGAAACCGACGGGCTCGTGTTGCGGGCGTCCTGCGCGCGGGTAAATCTCGCCGGCCAGGCCACCAGCTCACCTTTGACCGCCAGGCCATTTAGCAAGAGACCCAACCTGGCCTGGAGGAGCTGCAATGCAACCTCTGTACGACGGAGCGTGTGATGCCGAATTGTCGGCCACGGCGCGCCCGTCCACGAGCCAGCCTCCCCCCCGCCGGCCCTGCCGGAGCCCGGCTGCACCATGCTGTCTTATGCCGTTCATCTTGCGGCCTGTCCCGCCGTCGTCGCGGGAGTCTGTCCATCGGCAGTCAGCGTCGCCAGCGTCGCCGAGAGCATCGCATTTCCGACCTGCTCAGCGTCACTGCCCCCCGACACCAAGGACTGCCCGGTCGTCGTTACAGCTGCCGGCCAGAGCCTGACAGCTGTTGCTCGGCAAGCTTCTCCGAATTTACCCCAGGTTTTAGTGCCAGGGGGGGGGGGAGCGGGACTGGTAAGCTCGGCCCGGACACTCTGGTACCTTACCTAGGCTCCCCCGCATCCTCCAGAGTAAGCAACAAGACAACCTGGAAGACCCAGGACTGAGTTGCGGGGGCCGGATTTGTCGATCGGCCATCAGTTCACGTACCACACAACGCCGGTGCGTCCCCTGAGCCCTGTGTGCCCGTGTCTCCGCGCGCGCCCCTCCCGTGAGTGTGGGCGCGCGCACTTGGATGCCGACGTCATGGACCGTCAGGAGAACGGCTCCGTATCCGATCCACCTGCCCCTCCTCCTCCTCCTGCTCCTCCCAGCCCCGGGACGACGACGGCTCCTCCGCCGCCGACCGCCAACGGAGCCCGCGCCTCGCCTCGCGACCAAAACAGCCGCCGCGCCGCCGCCTGTCTCGTATGCCGTCGCTCCAAGATCAAGTGCGAAAAGGGCCGCTCTCCGGACGATGACCGGTGCCATCGTTGTCTTCAGCTGGGCGTAGAATGCATCCGTCCCGACTTCCACGTGGGTCGCCGCAAAGGCGTCAAAAAGTCAGCCGCCCCAACCTTGGAGGCTCCCCTTCTGCAGAATGCAATCTTCTAACCTTGGGTGCTCCTTGCAGCAAGCGGACGGGATTGGAAAAGGCGTTGCACCAGGTGGAGCAAGCCCTGCGACGATCCGCATCCGGCGTCGAAGCATCCAAGGTCGTCTCGGAACTCCGTACGCTCATCGGCCCCGGCCCTCACGGCTCGCTGCAGGTCCTCGGTCGAGAAAAATCCATCACGGTTGCCACCGGCACCGCCGTCCCTCCTCGAGCACGCCGCGCATCACGCCAGAGCGACGTGATGCTGCCTGACGCCTCGTCCGACGGCGAAAGCTCCAGCTCCGAGCAGGACGGCATGAGCATCCCGCAAGGCTCGACGCCGTCGCAGGGCCACATGGGCGAGGAGAGCCTGGCCGTCGACGACGCCGAGAACCCCCTGCAGCTTCTCGCCCGCGCCTCCGACCTGCACGTCTCGCCGAAGCCGGGCGTCGACCACATGGCCGCCGAGGCCGCGGCCCACGCGCGTTCCCGCCAAGGCAGGCCCGGCGACCGCATCTCCGAGGTGGAAAGGTTCTTCAAGCTCAGCCAGTTCAACCTCGACATCGGCCCCGACCTGGATCCCATCAGCCTCGGCCTCCTGACCCCCGAGGAGGCCGAGACCCTCTTCGGCTTCTTCCACCACAACCTGGCCCACACCCGCTGGGGGCTCGACCCGGTCCTCTACACGGCCGCCTTCACGCGCTCGCGCTCGGCCTTCCTCTTCACCTCCATCGCCGCCGCCGCCGCGCTCTTCATGCCCCAGGCCGGCGCCCTCTCGCGCCGCCTGTCCAACCACTGTAAGACCCTCGTCAACCGCATCATCCTCGACCGCTACCGGTCCGTCGAGATCGTCCTCGCCTTCATGGTCAACGTTCCCTGGATGTTCCCCGGCAAGCACAGCACCGACGACGAGACGTGCTGGTACGTGTCCATGGCCACCACCATGGCCCTGGACCTGTCGCTGCACAAGATCCTCGTGCCCCTGGCGTCGCTCCGGGACGGGCCCGGCGGCCGCTTCAGCGGCATCGCCCGCGCCGACTGCATCGAGCCCAAGGTCGCCCTGGCCCTGGACGGCTTTCCCGACGTGGATCCGGCGTCCGAGTTTGGCCTCCGCTTGCTGCGGAGGCGCGAGAGGTGCTGGATCGCGCTGTTTGTGCTGGAGCGGGGGTGAGTTCCGTGGTTGCTTGTGGATACTTTGGGCGCCGTCTCTGTGAGCTGACATGTGATGTTCTCCCCTAGGATGTGCCTGGCCAGAGGTAGATGTTACACGGTGCCGATCACTCCCATCCTGCGGGCCTGCGATCAGTGGCACTTGTCCAACATTGCCGACACCATGGATGGGCACCTCGTGTCGATGGCGGTGCTGAGAAGGGATTTGGTAAGTTTCTTTTCTTTCTTTTTGGCTTTCTCTCTTTTGCGGCTTGCCAACTGGCTAACGCTTATCTTATCTCAGGACGAGCTCTTTGCCTCCATCAGGACGCTCTGCGACGAGTCCCGCGACGGCAGGGTGGACGGCGCCATGGTTGCCCGGTCCATCCAAATGATGGTGGAAAAGTTCTTTGACGAGTGGCACGCCAAATGGGGCATCTCGATCGGCAGCGGGCCCCAGCACCGGCTGCCGCCTTACGTCCAGATACTCGTCACCCACACGCGCCTGTCCATCTACAGCACCGTCATCAACCACCCGACCGCGCCGACCGAGGTGCGCCACTTCTTCCATGCGGCAGGGCTCTCGTCCGCGCTCAACGTCATGCGCGCCGCCATCCAGGGCGAGGGCCAGCTCTCCAGCATGCCCAACAACACGGCCATCATGATCTCGTTTGCCGCCTGCTTCGCCCTGCGCCTGAGCGGCCAGTTCGCCGGCACCTCGAACCTGGCCCCCAGCGTTCGCACCCTGATCGAGGAGACGGCCGAGGTCCTCGAGCGCATCGGCTCGGCGACGGAGCACCGCAACGGCATGTCGACGCTCTACGGAAAGTACCTCAAGTACATCGTCAAGAAGGCCGCGGCGGCGGCGGCCGGCCCCGCGCCCCCCGTCGAGAAGCCCGGCCGACCCCGCGCGGGAACGCACCCCGAGCTGCCGGCCCATGGGCACCACGTGGCCGCCTACGCCCGCAGCAGCATCAACCCGCGCAACAGCTTCAGCATGGCCGAGGCCATGCACCCGAGCCCTTCGGTATCGGGCTTCCTGGAACCGCCGCTTTGGACCGAGCCCATCCAGTTCTCGTCCATGTCGGACGACCAGATCGTCGAGGCCCTGAGCCGCGTCAACAACGAGTTCGACCCGGGCCTCAGCGTGTACCCGTGGGATGACGCCGCTGCGCTCGATTGGCTCAGCTGGTCGAATCTGCCCGACTTTGGCACCTGATGAACATGATTACATCAAGAAACGGAGAGAGGGGGAGAGAGTGGGAAGAACACCCGCTCGCACGGCCGCTCGTGCTCGTGCCGAGAGTTCCAATGGTGACCAGATCCTACAATGTCTCCATGAGCACGAAGCACCAGGATGGTGTGTGGGGCCTGTTCGGGTCCGTTAGGGCCCAGCTCGGAGGGGGCCGGTTTCCCCATGTCGGGTCCCAACGCTCACGCCGCGCTCAACCACGCCGGCGTCCACCCTTTCATGAGGGATCCCGGGGCCGTTCGTAGCTTCGTCCATCACGGACGATTTGCATTCACCTGGGGACGCGACTGCCAACGGCGGGCGCGCAGGCCGTCGTGGCCACGGTGCCCGCAACGAGTGAGGCAGCGGTCGCATGTGTGCGTATATCGTCTTGCAGGGACGACGTGAGAGAGGACGGGGTGCTTGGCGGCGACGTAGCTGGGGCGTGCGGACAACTATGACCTGTCAAGCCCGCGTTAGCACAACCGGAAACGACTCCCACAACAGCAAAACACACAGGCACACACGCACGCACATCTATTACACCCATATGCCCAACGCAGAGCGCGAAATGGAAGCAGAAACAAGGTATGGGGGGGAGGGTGATGAGGGACTTTCACCTCGGCGAGGTTCTACTAGGGAGAGGATTCCTGTTTTGACTTTTCGTGCGAGGGTACTGTGTGCGGCTGTCGTGGTGTGGATACGATGAGGTGTGATGAACTGGCTGACCATCCCGGATGGCCAACTTGTAGAGTGTTGAAAAGAGGCATGGATCCGCGGATGTGAATACCTTGCGTCTGGCTGCGAGGAGCACAAGAGGGCACGATAACAAGCGGGCCTGGCGAGCTCCAGGCGTCGAGTTTGTCAAAGGTATATATAGTACATACCTCTATATAAGTAATTTCTTCGCGTGTGAGCCTGCGACGTGACGAGACGGAGGATGGTGGACATGCTATTTTGTCGCATCTAGAGGGCACGGTCAACAATGGACAAGGTGTGCTTTGTTGGACATCCAGAAGAAAATAAAAACGAAAAAAAAAAGAATAAAAAAAAAACATGCAGCTCCGTGTTCTGTCAATGGGTTATAATTAAGATTCCTCGGAGAAGGATCTAAGGGGTGGCCAGGCTCTGCTGATGTAGAAGGACTAGTATGGAGTGAAGCAAAGTTGAGGGGCAGCCTTGATCATTGAACGACATAGCTGTCGAAGGTATCTGACCTAGATGCCTGTCTTGGGTATACATGTCCATGCAGATAACCCAGAAAAAGCAGGGATTCCGAGACACGGGCTGTTTTATGCTCCCAGGCCGACAGGGCCCTCTCTATATATAAGCGCGCGTGGTTCCCCGCTCATAGAAGCAGGCAAGCGGCATCCCTCGACAAGCACACGTGCCAATCATGACCCCATAGTTGGTTGCGCTGGCATCCCAGGACCCTAGGATCCTCGTTGGGTCGGTGATAGAATCGCCCCGACCAAGCGCTCTGGCCAACGGGCCCCGAGGCACGCGCATCACCAAATACTCCCGACGCCAGCTCCCCAACCCCCCTCCCTCGCGGCGTCCCAAGGTCCCAGCGGCGCGGGTCCGTGGGACGTGGACCGCCTGCCCTGGGGGCTGGTTCGGCGTTGTCATGCTTGTGTCAGCTGGGCTGCTGCAGGGAGCGGCAGTTGGCGAGAGCACTTCTTGCATCGTTTGGTGTGAATGTCGAGCCGGCGGTTTGTGGATATGATGCTTGGTTCAGGACGAAACGCAGGTGGGAGCACGAGCGGCAGGGTGCCCGGGGATGGGACGGTGGGTAACCATCCATACATACCCCGTAAGGATTGGGGCATGGTTCCGCGTCGACTTGGGATGTCGACGTGATTTCTTGGTGATTACGGCGTCGGCGACATGTCTCACATAGGTATACGTATATGTACATGGGGTTTCTTCAGCGATGTACGCAGTAGTACTCCGTACGCCTTTTTTTCACTGGCCTGCAACTCAGCTTTGTCCCACCCACTCCGTCGAGAGAGGGAGAGAGAGAGAGAGAGAGAGAGAGAGAGAGAGAGAGACAGAGAAGCTGGACTCGAGAACCTGGTGGATTTCTTCCTGTGAAGTGATGAAATGAATGAGACGGTCTCTTGACGATAGTTATTTGACGAACCAAAACGACCATACACCAGTTAAAAATGCTGAGGCCGGCAGCTAGTAGCATGGTTCGGGGTTCTCGGCACAAGTTCTGAACGCCGAGGCCGGGCCCCGGCAACGGATCCACTCCGGGGAATGTTTACCCACCCAGCTCCGCACACCATTCCAACAGCGCCGGGCGGGAGGATGGAACAGGGGGTGGGGGGGTGCGCTTCCAGCTCCCACCGAGGCTTCGGGTGTGTGCGCCTCACGGAGTTGCGTCGAGGGAGTGGTTGCGACTGCGGCTGCGACTGCGACTGCGGCTGCGGCTGCGGCTTGAAACGTTGCCGTGCGCATCTCCATCTCTCACACATACATACGCTCACAGGACCATGGCTCGTTCGTTCGTTCCAATGCCGACAGCACAAGAGAACGAACGTGGATCCGAGCCTAGGTCCAAGCCAGAGTTCCAGTCTGCCTCCATCACGCATCCTCACCCTCACCCTCACCCTCACCCTCACCCTCAAACCGAGGAAAACCAAACGAGTCAACCGTTCGAGAAGACGAGGGCTCCGAAAGCCGCCATGTCGAAGCTCTCACCCTCGCTCAAGGCGCTCATCAATGCGCCGTTTGCGAGGCCCGGCCAGGTTCCTGCGCCGCCTCACATGCGTCAAGTCTACACGCGCATCGCCCGCGAGGCCGCCGAGCGCCGCTACGGTCATCGCCCCTGGATAGCCCTCTCCGTAAGTCCTCTCTTTCTCTTCCCTTCCCCCCCTTCGCATCGCAACCCTTCCTTACATCCTCCTCTTTCTTCTTCTTCTTCTTTTCTCTAGGCCGCCGCGACAGTCACCCTCAACTCCCCGGCCTCCCTCCTCGTCCTTCACTCCGTCGCCTCCCAGCTCGCCTCGCCCGCCCTCACCCCTCTCGCCGCCTACGAGCTCCTCCGCGAGATCGCCCTCAAGTGCATCTCCTTCAGCGGCATCCCGCGCACCATCAACACCCTCACCGCCTTCCGCGCCGCCCTGGCCCACGAGCCCTGGTTCGCCTCCGCCGCCACGGCCCCGAGCCGCCACGTCACGGCGCGCAACGCCGCCGACGTCGCCGCGCGGGCGCGGCGGCTCTGGACCAGCATCTATACGCCGCTCGACGCCAAGCTCGAGGCCAAGCTCGCCGACGCGCACCCGGACCTGCCGGTGCACATCCTGACGAGCCACTACGGCCCGCTGCTGGCGGACCCGGACCCGGACCCGGGCGCGGGGGCCCGGCGCGGCCTGGCGACGGTGGGGCGCACCCTGACGAGCGTCGTCGCCGTCGCGAGCCTGCGCGCGCAGACGGGGGTCGGCCCGCAGGTCGTGTCGCACGTGTTTGGGCTGCGCAAGGGCGTGGAGCAGGGCGCGCACCGCGACGAGTTTGCGGCCGAGGAGGCCGAGGCGGAGGGCGTGGAGAGGCTGGCGACGGACGAGGGGTGCGAGTGGCTGCTCAAGAGCGTCGACGCGGTGGCGGAGGCGATCGGGACGGCGGGAGGCGGGTTCGGGAGGTGGGACGAGGCGAGCGCGGGGAGGGAGGCGAAGCTGTGATCGAGGGCGCGGTCAATGCCTGCATGCCTACACGGCAGAATGGGTTCCCCGTGGAGGTGGGTGGGAATAGAGTGGAAGGGGGAGGGATCCCGATGAGCAAGTATATACCGGGTGATAATACTATTGGAATAGACGGTTGTAGATAAGTTGATAAGCATGCCCATGTCTCTTTCTCTCTCTCTTTCTCTCTCTCTCTCCCCTCGCTCCATTCACTCCATCGACTCGAGATTCTCGGCCACCGTAAACGCCGCGTCCGTCTTGCTCCTGACCTCCTCCACGTCCACCCCCGGCGCCAACTCCGTCAGCGTCAACGCCCCTCGCTTCCTGTCGACCTGGAAGACGCACTGCCGCCCGCCCGTCAGCCCAAGCTCCGCCATCTTGCGTGTCGCTTCCGGCGTACTCACCAAGTCCGTGATGATGGTGCTCACCACCCGGGCCCCCGTCAGCGGCAGGCTGCACGTCTGCACGACCTTGCTTGACCCGTCCCGGGCGACGTGCTCCGTGGCCACGACAATCTTGGTGCCGTCCGGGTTGGACACGAGGTCCATGGCGCCGCCCATGCCCTTGAACACCTTGCCGGGGATCATGTAGTTGGCCAGGTCGCCGGCCGCGCTGACCTGCAGGGCGCCGAGGATCGACACGTCGACGTGCCCGCCGCGGATCATGCCGAACGACTCCGACGAGTCAAAGGTTGCGGCGCCGGGGACGAGGGTGGTGGTTTCTTTGCCCGCGTTGATGATGTCGCTAGCGAGAAGTCAGCCTCGGAGAACCAAGGCAAAGACTTGGACAATCCGCCCCGGAGGGTTGGGAAAAGGGGTGGAACGTACGGATCGACTTGTTCCGGGGATGGGTAGTCGCCCATGCCGAGGATGCCGTTCTCGGACTGGATCCAGACCTGTTGTCCTGGCGGGAGGAATGAAACCGCGAGGGTCGGTATGCCTACCATAGCCTTGTCAGTCACCAGCTCTCGAGTTTTTGTTTTATCCCCCTTTTTTTCCCCCTCTTGCTTACCAACTCCCAAGTTTACGTAGAACCCTGGCTGAAGCTCCTTGGCCGCCCGCCTCGCGATCCTGTCCCTGCGCATCTGCGCCTCTCCCTTGGACGATGCCCTCCCCTCGTCTTTCCCGGACGGCCTTGTCTTGATAACCTCAATCTGCGACGGCTCGGTCGCCGGCACGATGCGATCGACAAAGATGCCCGGCAGGTCGACGTCGTTCGGATCGATCTCGCCCACCTCGACGATGTTCTCGGCTTCGACGATCGCCAGCTTCGCGGCCTTGGCCATCAGAGGCGCAAACGACTTGGTAGCGTACCTGGTTCCCCGTCAATGGCGAGCCAAGTGAGTAAATAACTGATCTGAGCCAAAAAAAAAAGGAAAAAAAAAAAAAAAAAAAAAAACAAAGGAGCTCGTTCTGTTGCTTCTCACCGGAACACGCAATTCCCGGCCTTGTCCACCTTCCACGCCCGCAAGATGGCCACGTCGCCGTGCAGCGCCGTCTCCATCAGGTAGGACCGCCCGTTGAAGATCCTCGTCTCGCGCGGCTTCGCGTACTCAACCACGTTGCCGTTGGCGTCGAAGCGGGTGGGGATTGCACCGTCCTGGATCAACGTATCTGGGAGCATCATCAGCTGTTAACGGGAGGCCAACCCCGACTTTTTCTTATTTTTTGTTTCTCGTCCCAGAAAGAGACAACCTACGGCTTCCGGTGGGTGTGAAGAACGCCGGGATACCGCTCCCCGCGGCGCGGACGCGCTCGGCCAGCGTGCCCTGAGGGCAGAGCTCGACGGCGATTTTGCCCGTGAGGTAGTACCGCTCCAGCGTCTTGTTCGAGCCCAGGTAGGACATGATGAGCCGATCGACCTGGCCGTTCTCGATCAGTAGGGCCAGGCCGCCGCGCCCCTCGGCGCCGGCGTTGTTGGACACGCAGGTGAGGGAGCTGAGCGACTCGGGCCCCCGGTCGCGCAAGGCGGAGATGAGGGTGGCTTTAGCAAACACGGGTCAGTCCAAAGCTTCGGAAGCATGGGTCACTCCTCGACCTGCGTCCATCCAACTTACACGCAATGCCGCATAGGCCAAATCCCGAGCTGAGCAGCACGGCGCCGCTCCTGATGTCGGCGACGGCTTCTTGGGCGCTGCCCCATAGCTTGGAAGACCGTCGAACGTCTAGCGGGGTGGCCGGCGACCTCCAGCTTGTCGAGTGGGAAAAGCTCCGGCGGTTATGGTCGACGCCTACCACGTTTGCTGACGGCGCTGCCCTCGTCAATGTCGCTGCCGCTCTGCCAACGGCCGCCCAAGGTCGCGAGCATTGTGATTGCGAGCATTGTGACCGTGCTCTCCATTCTGCCACGCTCCTCGATTGCCTCGCCGCCCTGGCAGCGGTAGCAACAGCTCTGGCCATCCTATCCATCTGACCTCAGCCGGTCGCCGTCTCATTCACGCATTTACGGTGTCTCCGCAGCGATGCCAGCATTGAAGAAGGGGAACAAGAGAAACCCCAAAAGCAACCAAGGACGAAAATATTCGATTTGCGTATATACACAATCACATGCGCATGACGGAGAACTTCTCATTCCTATGCCTCCTTTCTGCGTCAACCTTCCCACCTCACGGCAGAAACGACCCGTCCCAAACCAGCGGTTTTTGTTCTACGAACCGGCAAGTCGGCGCCAACCGCACGCTAACGTACGTGACATGTGGGAGAGGGGACCCGATGCGACGGAAGCCAGATCTTGGTACCGGAGCGGCTCCTCCGGTTCGGGAAGCGCAAACGCGAAGCAAAAAACCTGCAACATCGTGTGGTGAAAGTGAAACATGGCTGGCGAAGCCAATCCATCATGTGATGCGGGAACAAAAAGGAATCCAAGACCTTGGGGCAAAAAAAAAAAAAAAAAAAACAAGGAGTCAATCAACTCCTCCTAGGAGGTGGAGGGGGGGGGGGGTGTAGCGTAAAGAAGCAAAAGTCGACGCGAGTCGGATTTGAACCGACGCCTCCGAAGAGATGAGATTTCGAGGTAGAGGAGATTCGAGTCTCACGCATTAGACCGCTCTGCCATCGCGCCTTGATGGTAGAGCGGGGCCCAAACAGAGTATCATCCAGAGCGAGTACGCAGCACACCCCACCGTCCGACTGGCAATGGGGAGGTGGAGTCCGACGAAGAAAAAAAAATCAGTACCAGAAAACCGAGGGGCAGGGAAGAGGGGGGACGGGAGTCGCCGAGCCGAGGCACTATGCAACGGTGGCGACCAAAAAACCGGCAAAAGAGAAGAATGCATCAGCAAAAGAAATCTGCCGATTTGATGATCCGATCCAGGTTCGAACTGGAGACCTTCAGTGTGTTAGACTGACGTGATAACCAACTACACCATCGGACCTTGTTGTTGTGTCGTGCAGCTCACAGAGGGACTCATGAGCCGCGCCTCAGAGCCGCGCCTCAGCATCGCTGCTCCCCCTGGAGGTTCCGGATGCACGAAGCCTCCTTTGAAGCTTGCTGTACTATACATAGATGCAGCACGGCGCAGAACTATCATCAAAAACGAGGGCAACAGCGGACTCGCGGATCTTAGTAAAGGGTTGATCTTGAAACAACAGTGTCGTCATCGAGAGACCTTTGGTTCTTTTTTTAAACCGTTTAAAAAAAAAAAAATAAGCTTCTTTTTTCCTTGTTTCATGTGCTGCATACGTACGTACTTCGTACATCAGGTACCACAGCACATAGGTCGGCAGCGTACTGCGTAGGTAGTGCAAGCCCTCTGGGGCTCCCAAAAGCACCACCACCATCTCCTCGGCGGCCCAATGCCCTTCCATCTCAGGCGCGTCTCAGCACCAGCCCAGCCAGGCCGCCCCACACCGTCCGCCCGGGCCCCCCGGACCTCCGGGTCTGCACCGAGCAGCCAATCGAAAAAAGAAGCTTGGGAGGGCTCGCCCGGCCGCGTCAACGGCCGCCCGGTACCACGCCACCGGCGCCAAGGCGGACGTTTTCCCAGGCATGTCACAGAAAAGGACCGGCCGATGCAGAGAGCCACCTCTCCACACCGGCATCCACACCATCCACTGACGTCAACCCAGAGGTTTTTTGTTCAGCCTTCCCAATTCCAAACCCGGGCCCCTGGGCCTCTTCCCTCTTCTAGGCAGGTAGGTACCCGACCAGAGGGTCCCGTGGGGCCGCGGGGCCTGCCACCTTGACCTGCCATTGCGGGGTCCCGCCGGCAGCAGCGGTGCCCCTGCGGCTCGTCTCCAGTTGCGGCCTCACCGGAGGGGTGGGAGGGGGGGTCACCAGCCTCCTTGCCTCGTATGAAGGCTGCCTGGCGTAGTTACTGGCTTCGTCGTCTCAGCGCTCGACAGATCAAAGGCGTGATGCACTGACTAAGTTGACAGGCCGAACCGGCCGATGGCGAGGGGAGGTTGGGACACCGGCCTCGCGGCTCGGTGAGTCTATAACGCCGCCGACCATCCCGCTTCGTGATGTCCTCCTCCTCTCTCTCTCTCACACACACACGCCATGGGCAAGTCCTTCGTTCAACCTCCGACCCGAGCCTCATGGCCCTCGTTCCCAGGTCCGGGCGACGCGCTCAAGCCGTCTCCGCTTGGGTGGCCCCGGACCTGTCCGCTCCTTTGCATTGCTGCGCATGCCACAGCATCCGGTCCTTCGTTCCGATGATGAGAAACATGAGATACATTCCTTGAAGATCTTTTCATTCTATCTTACCCAGAGTCGCTCGTTATGATGGGTAGTATCATTTCATTCCGACGTTCCTTCTTCTTCGGCCAGCATCATGCACCGACAACCACTTTGTCGGTAGCATCCACACTCACTTGACGATGCTCGATATCAGCACCACGCTCCTTTTGCCGTCCTCGGCCTCTCAGTTCCCCGCAGGCCGGTCTTATTATAACGATTATATATCCCAACGCTCTCATGGGAGAATCTTCCACGATGGCATCACATTCGTTTCTGCCAACCGGCTGGGCACGACCCTAGCCAACACCTTCTTTTCCTCGGTGGATCCGAGGAAGCTGTCCGCTTTTACATCTCTCGTATTCTTCTGGACGCTCGTTTCCGACAACTTTTACATTTTATCGAGTTCGCCCTTTGAGCCGTTGCCTCTCGTTCGTTCTCGCGGCCACCTCCAACATTCGCCTTTTTTACACTTCTCGACGCTCGCTCAGCTTGCTCGAATACGGGGGACGTTTCCGACATTTGTCATGACGCTCGCTCGTTGCCCCCGATATCGACAGACAATCTTCAAGACACAAGAGGTCCACTCTCCTTCATGCTCGGTGCATATTCGGTCAAGCCTCCGACCGTTCGCTCATTCCACAAAGCTTTTGCTCAACGCGCCGCCCTTCTCGTTCCCACACAGGGGGGTGCTACGACAGCAACCAATCCTTCAACGAAATCAACGCTCCTTGATACCCGGCCCAACTCGACGCCTGCTCACGCTCTCTTCTGCATGCACCGCTCGATGCTTTTTCATCGAGGCCTTACTCGCCACCGTGTGGCGTTCCTTTTCTCGACGATCCTTTGCATCAGCTTCTTCTTCTGCTTCGTTTACACTCCTTTAGCACGCATGTCAGGGACATTCCGCCATGGCATGCTGGACCTTGCTGTGTCTTCAATATCTTGCCTTCTTGTCGGTCTTTTTTTGGGGGCGGAGGCGCATTCTGCGGCATTGTGCTTCGGTTTGCGTGGCCTCCTCCATCTTTCTTTTCTCGTTTTCTTGTATCATTATTCCTTTTGCTTGTATGGATTTGCTTTACCCCCTCCCGCTCTTTTTTTTTTTTTTTTTTTCGGATACGGATCACACAGCAGCTAGCCCTCTGTCGGTTCATCATCCTCCAAGCGTGTCACTGGTTGATACCCGCATGATGGTATGCGACCGTTATGACTCTTATGAAGTTTACGGACCTTTATGTACTTCTGGATATGTTACCCCCCACGATCAGCAATGAAAAAAAGAAAAAAAAACATTATTTGTACGGGTTGGCTCCTACGACGAAATCTTGCTCTGAAGTTCTCGGCTTGCTCCCTTCTTCGCCGCACTGACGCGAAACAAAGAAAAGTTCACGATCGCTTTCCATCTCTTCTAGCGCCTGGTGTCTGGAGCTCGGCGTGTGATGCGTGGACGGTTCAACATTGCGAGACGGTTCGGCAGCTCTTCCTTCGCTCAGGAGCATGGAAAGCTACATTAATACATCCCTGAAGAACTGTTGCTTCCAGGTTCGGGCCCTGGGGTGGTTAGCATGACGTGTCGGTCCTCGGCAGCATACAAGGGATTTGCGCGCCTTCCACATCGACTGCGATTCGTCGTGTTCGGACATCATATTGGTGATTCTGTTTGGCTTTGGCGTTGTCGGTGTTCCGGGGGGTCCTCTGTTCTTTTTTTTTTTTTTTTCTTCTTCTGGCGTTCTGGGTTGCGGTGATTTGGGCGTTTGGCGTTTTCGAGGGTCCGATGCCTTGGTCGTCTCCGGCTCCTTGGGGTGGTGGTATTTCTCATTCCATCGCTCGACTGGGGCTTGGCTCCGACCAGTTGACTATTATTAGCACGTTAATCTTAAGCCTAGATAAAAGAGGTTCTGGTTTACAACGGTCCAAGAATTGTGATTCTTAAGAGATGAATAATTCATTTACGCTGTTATCAAAACGCTGCTCGTCATCGCTTCCCCCGCCATCGGGATCCCATTCCTAAATCTTGACCTCTGTCAATGTTGCATTGATAAAACGTCTACAATGTACGGTACCTATGTACATACGATAATAGTATTACTCTCTGTTGTTGGAACTCTCTCCACTCACGCGTCACCTACAACACATCATCACCCTTTGGCAAGACGGGGGCTCTCCGCCACGCCTGAGACATCTGAGCCGCCGTTATCTTCCGCCTCAGGCACCCCGTTCCTCCCCTGTTTCCTCTCACGCTCCTCCGTCCGACGACCAATGATGGACGGCAGCCGCCTGGTGCTGTTGCTGCGTTTTGCCGACCCGGTATGGTCCGAGGATGCTTGTCGGCCTGCGTCCTCACTTGGCCGTGCTGCTACCTCCTCGGCCTGCTGCGCCTTGGTGGTGGTATTAGTGGATACGTCTGAGCCCGGGGTGGAGTCCGGCGTTTGGTTCTTCTCCCTGGGCCGGGGCGCAAGCTGGAGCTGGACCTGAGGCTCCGTCGGGGCTTGGGGCTCTGGCCGGGGCTGGGATTCCAGCTGCGAGGCCGCCGGTTCGGGCTTGTCATCGTCCGCCTTTTCCTTCTGATCTTCTTTTCCTCCGCTCGCTTCTTCCGGAGCATCCTCCGGCTTCCCTCCCTCCCCAGGCTCGCTGGCTTGCTTCCCTTGTTCCTTGTCCTGGTTCAGCTCCACCTTCGCAGGCCGTTCTGTTTCTTGGTTTTGCTCTGGTGTGAGGTCCTGCGGCTGCTGCTCCGGGGTTTGTTCCGCTGTGTCTTCTTGATCTTTTGCTTGCGCTTCCTCTTGCTCCTCGAGGGGAAGGGACGGCAGCGGCTTGTTCAGGTCAACCGTCTTCGTTGGCATTTCACCGCCCGTCCCCATGCTCATTGAGTTCTCCTGGCCCGAACGCCTCGATGGAGAGGGACCGAGACCGGCAGGGCGGGAACCGACGGGCACCCTTTTGATGCTCCCTTTTCCGGGAGCGCGGCTGGGAACGGGTGAACTGCTGCTGCTGAGAGGTCCACTGTGGACCCGGGATTCGGGTAGGGGTTTGCGACGCACTAGTGGGAGTGGGAGTGGCTTTTCTTGCAGTTGCGGCAGTGGCTCGGTCTGCAGCATGACGGTCACAACCATGCCGTTCTCGTGATCCGTCTTCTCCCGGGCCTCCCAACTCGTCCGGCCCTTCTGAGGCTTAGGGATGCTGCTTTGGCGGTTGTCGTTTCTGACCTGCGCTGGAGGGGGCGGCACAGGCCGCTGAGACACATCCAAACCCTGCCGGAACGAGGACGTTGTGCTGGACCGCGGGCGTTGGTCGCTGGGTGGGATCGCGTCGGTATCCACGTACACGCTCACGCTTCCACGAATGTCCACGCCAGGCAGAGTAGAAACAGCGACACGGTAAGGAGGTGGTGGCGTCGGAGCTGGCTCTGGCGGAGACACCAAGACAGTATACCTGCTATTGTCGTGGGTGCGGCCCCTCGCAAGCGCTGGAGTAGGGGGCGCCGGACGAGGCGCAAAGAAGAGGCTCGGGCGGAACATCCAGGGTCCAGACGGGGATTTCGCCTCCGAGCGGAACTCTGGCGACGACAATGACGACGACGACGACGACGACGATGATGATACCGTGGTTGTTGATGCCGTGGCCTCTTTGGAACATCCATATCCCACGTACGGTGGCGACCCGGACCTCGCCCTGGTCATCGTGACCAGCGGGGTGGGCGGCGGTGGGCGCGGCGCAAAAAACAAGCTCTTGCGCAGCATCCACCATGACGACGGCCGCGAGGGTGCTCTGTCCGCCTCCAGCGCCTTCTCCGTCACAACAACGTTGGAGGCGCAGCTCCCGGGGGAAAAGGATGGCCACCTAGGCTTTGAACTGGGAGACGGCCATGACGTTGGTGCCGTTTTCTTCGCTGGCGAGGCGGCTCCCTGAGGACGCCGAGCGCGTTGTGCGCGCTCGAGGGCGCGGTCGAGGGTTTCGCGGCTGTAGTAGATTACCTCGGGCGCGCTGGATGCGGGGAACTGGCCGCCGCGGTCCAGGTAAGTCTTGCGTGGAGAGGGGGGGCTGGAGAAGAACAACGTGGATCGTCCGCTCTCGGCGTCGTCGAGGTCGCTGTCGGCGTCGCGAGAGGGCCGCGAAAGGAGGAATCCCATTGTACACGGCTCTTCCCGAGCTCGCTGCTGGCTGCTGGAAGGGATTTGATATGAAAGGTTGGCCGAACACTGTCCGCTTGTAAGCCGGTGCAGTCTCGGTCCATGCCAGTCGGTCAATTGAATGAGGTGACCAGCATTGCGGCTTGCACTCTAACGTGAAGAGCCTGGGCCGGGCATGAAGGCTAGAAATATCCTTCTGGACTCCGCCTCCCGAGGAGTTGGGCTGAACGGGTCGGTGATGATCAGCCTGGCGTTGGCCTCTGTCCGGGCCCTGCCTGACCAAGTTTTCGGAGCGGCGTAGCACGCGAGCGGCACATGGAGAAAGGAAACGGTGGACGGTTGGATCGTTCCACGATCTTGAAATGTCACAAGTTTGAGATGAATGGGAGGTTGGTTTGAGAGGACAAGTGCCACCCGCTTTTCCCCCCTTGCTATCCACGGATTAATACTTGATTGCTACCGCCCAGGTACCTTTGTGACCCCAACACACAGATCAGACTCTGCGTCTACATCCAACCTCTACGCTGAATATGAACAAAAACCAGCAAAATTGCATCGTGACATCATAACCCAGATATAAACATTGACATACGGCCGGCCTTCGTGATCAACGCCTCAACCTCTCAGCATCTCCATGCATACCACATCCAGGTGGGTGTATCCCGCGCGTTCTCGTCCAACAAGGAGAAGCAGCGCAGATAGTCGTGTCGTAAAGCGTCATTTCTTTTCGCTTCCCACCATACCGCATCATACCCGCCTTCTCTCACACGTCCCCTCAAACGTAGGCCCGGCTGTGAGAGTGCGAGCTCCTGTGGCTCCGGTGACCGCTGTGGCTGCGGTGGCGGGAGCTACGGCGCTCCTCATAACGGCGGCGGTCCTTCGCGGCGCGGTCGCCGTAGCACCAGGCCAGGAGGGAGGTGCAGAAGAAGACGATGCAGTTGATGATGCCAAAGGCGAAGCTGGCCTTGGCCATGGCGCACGGCTTGTTGATGTCGATCTCGATCGTGGGGAGGCTGATATTGCCCGAGGCCCCCAGGAACCGGAACTCCTGCTCGGCCGTGGAGCCGCGCCGGACCGAGGTGCAGTTGTGGCGGGTGATGAAGCGCAGGTAATAGGCGGCGGCAATGAAGGCGCCGACGAAGGCCATGTCAATGAGGGCGACGAAATTGGCGTGGGCCTTGGAGCGGTGGTAGCTAAAGAGGGTTCCGAGGGCCCAGGCGAGGGCCAGGACGGAAACGATGAAGAGCACCAGGTAGTGGGAAGGCACCATGACGTTGCTCTCGAGGAAGATGTTGACAAAGTAGCCGAGCATGCCCACGATCGGGACCTGGAGTGTGTAAGCATGGCGTGGGATTTCATACGGCAACGACGAAGAAACACCTACCAAGGTGATGATTTCAAACAATCGCCAACAGACGAAAAAGATGCCGAACAACATTTTGGCGGTGTTGAGCCTTGCAAGGCACCTCGAGCAGAATCGGGATGTTTGAGAAAGGGTTCAGTGAGGGGAAAGATAGCAAGCCGGGTCGGAAGCTCCCGCCTTCAAACGAGAGGGGGTGAGTAAAGGTGTGTTGTGTATGTATGTGTTTGTGTGGGTGTGTGTGAGTGTGTGTAAGTGTGTGTATGCGTGTGTATGTGTTTGGTGTTGTTATTGTTGGTGTTGTTGGATGAGGCGCAGGCTTCGGTGACAGGGCAATGTGCCTCACCGACTTCAGCGCGGATTTGCCCGGCTCTGTCAGAGCTTCGCTTCGCAGACGTGCACCGTCTGTGTGTCTTGAGCAATGCTTTCCGTCTTACACGTAGACAGGCCAGACAGAAAGCATTGATGCCCTCTGATGCCCTATTCTCGATCCTCTTTCCTTCAACAATCGTGTGAGACAAGGCGGTGAGCTGGGATTGCCCCGGTCAGACGAAGGCGATTCCCCTGGTGATGTCAGGCCGGTCCCAGGTTGTTGGCCAGTTGCAGATGGGTCCCAGTCGCAGAATGTGAGCGGGGCTGTCAGGGACGGATGGATCTGATGGATCGGGTCCCAATCCTGAGAGAGCGAGGTCTGGATGGATGCTGGCTGGCCGACCGAGTCAGTTGCGCGCAAACGAGAAAAGAAAAAGAAAAAAACAGACTTCTGACTCGGTGTGAAGAGGTGAATGGCCTGGATCGAAGGACTGAGAAACAGTCAACAACGGCGGATGTTGGTTGCGATGGGACCAAGGTTGCAGAGAAGGAGGCTGGAAGGTGGGGGGCTCACACCGCGGAACCAATCAGCGCTCGCAAGGTGTCAGGCTGCGCCAGAGCTATTGTACCTTGGCTGCAGAAATCTGATGGCTGGGACCGCCACAGTGGCTGAGCCCCGCCTTGGGGGCCGGAGTGGGGCCGTGTGGCTGATGACGGAAGTCCCGCGAGGCCCGCACGCCAACGGCTCCGCGGACCCACCCAAGCCGAGGTTCTTCCGCCCGGACCATCGATACCGGCTCCCACGCTTGCTGATGCGTGTCATCCTCAGGGATAATCGTCCTGTATGATACCAGATAACCGACGGCAGATAGCTATGGTTACATGACAGCCGAGTTATACTCGGAGGGTTGATCACGACCCCCCGTCCCATGTAGCAGGCTTCTTATGAGTCCGCATCCTGGGGGGAGGGGCGGCAGTTTGCCACAGCATCCTGGTAGGTCCTTGCTGGGATACGGTGGATAGTAAAGATCTTCACAAAACCTCTCTCCCCAACCGCGGAATGGCATCGTGACCTCTGATATCGTGGACGTGTCCGCGTCGCCCCCCCCCCCCCCCCCTCCCCCCCAGGAGCAACCCGTTGGTACAAGCCCAGCGACAGCAACACGAGGACGTCCGTCCCAAACCCAAGGGCCTCTGCTCAACCACCCCTTGTGTTGCCTATGATCCCTTCTCCCGGTGGTCCTCGCACCGCCGTCATGGACGAGGACGATATGTCGTCGCCTACCCTCCCGGATCCGGCTCCGGCTCCGGCTCCGGCTCGGAGGCGCGGCCTCGCCGCCAGGCTCGGTCGGCTGCGGCGCATCTTCCTCACCAAGGAGGGCCTCATCGGCTCCTACGACTACGCCTTTCTCTTCCGGCCCAACCTCCCCTTCATGAAGCCGCCGGACCGCCCGCCCCCGTTCTTCGGCCTCAACGACCGCGTGCCCGTCCTCCTCGCCGTCTTCCTGGGCTTCCAGCACGCCCTCGCCATGCTCGCCGGCATCATCACCCCGCCCATCCTCCTCGCCAACGCCGTCCACTTCGACGCGGCGCAGACCCAATACCTCGTCTCGACCGCCCTCATCGTGTCCGGGCTGCTCTCGTGCGTCCAAATCGCGCGCTTCCGCATCCCCCGCACGCGCTACTTCATCGGCACCGGCCTCGTCTCCGTCGTGGGCATCTCCTTCGCCATCATCCCCGTCGCCGAGGGCGCCTTTTCGCAGATGTACGCCAACGGCTTCTGCCCCACCGCCACCGCCCGCAGCGACGTCGACGGCGCCGTCACCACGACCAAGCTCCCCTGCCCGGACGCCTACGGCGCCGTCCTCGGCACCGCCGCCCTCTGCGCCCTCTTCGAGATCGGCCTCGCCTTCGTGCCGCCCCGCGTCCTGCTGCGCCTGCTCCCGCCCATCGTCACCGGCCCCACCGTCCTGCTCATCGGCGTCAACCTCATCGCCACGGGCTTCCGCAGCTGGGCCGGCGGCTCCGGCGCCTGCTTCGGCGCGTCCCCCTCGGACCCCGTGTTCGCGCGCTGCCCGGACGTCACCGCCCCGCACGCCCTCCCCTGGGGCTCGCCCGAGTACCTCGGCCTCGGGTTCTGCGTCTTTGTGACCATCGTGCTGTGCGAGCGGTTCGGCTCGCCGCTCATGAAGTCGACGAGCGTCGCCGTCGGGCTGCTCGTCGGCTGCGTCGTGGCGGCCGCGTGCGGCTACTTTGACCGGAGCGGCATCGACGCGGCGCCGGCCGTGTCGTTTGTGTGGACGCACACGTTCAAGCTGTCGCTGTACGGGCCCTTGGTGCTGCCGCTGCTGGCCGTGTTCGCCATCTGCGCGTGCGAGGCCGTCGGGGACATCACGGCGACGTGCGACGTGTCGCGGCTCGAGGTGAGCGGCGAGATGTACGAGACGCGGATCCAGGGCGGCGTGCTGGCGGACGGCGTGAACGGGGTGCTCGCGGCGCTGGCGACCATCACGCCCATGACGACCTTTGCGCAGAACAACGGCGTCATCGCGCTGACGAGGTGCGCGAACCGGTCGGCCGGGTATTGCTGCTGGTATGTTTTGGCTTTTCTATTTTTTTTCTTTTTTCTTTTTGACTTTTTACCCTCCCTATTTCCCACCAACGTTTTCTTTTCTTTTTGAGAGAAAAAAAAAAAAAAAAAGAAAAGAAAAAAAAAAAACAACTAACACCCAACCCAGCATGTTCCTCATCCTAGCCGGCATCTTCACCAAAACGGCCGCCGCCCTCGTCGCCATCCCTGCCCCGGTCCTCGGCGGCATGACCACCTTCCTCTTCGCCTCGGTCGCCGTCTCGGGCATGGCCATTCTCTCGAGCACGCCCTCCGCCGGCAAGTCCTGCCCTCACCGCAAGCCGCCGCAATCGTCCCTGTCCAGCCGCCGAACCCGCTTCATCATCACCGCCTCCCTCGCCCTGGGGTACGGCGCCACCCTCGTCCCCAACTACTTTGACCGCGTCTTTGGCCACACCGACAACGAATCCCTCCGCGGCTTTGAAGACGCCATCGCCCTGATCATGGAGACCGGGTTCGCCGTCACGGCGCTCACGGCGGGCATCTTGAATGCCTTTTTGCCTCCGGATGTGGACGAGGGTTGTGGTCCGGGCTGTGGTTGCAACGGCGGCCGTGGTGATAGCGGCCAGGGGCGTCCTTGTAGCAGCGACGGCGGAGCAGGAGGTGTTGATGACTTGGGAGGGCCTCGACTGGGAGATGGCGAAAACCAAGATATCGAGATGGGAGTGGTTGTTGAAGGGGTAGCTGTGGATAGCAGCAGCGAAAGTGTAGAGAGCGGTGGTAGTAGTAGTACCGATGGACACAGGAGTAGGACTCGGGAGAGGTTAGGGATTGGAGGAAGCACGGTTGGTGGCACGGAGGTGAAGATGGTGAAGGGGGAGTAGGATGTCATGATGCTACCTGGAAGAAATGTGTGGTCTTGATATCAAAGTTGGTCCCCTCGCTGATGTCCCCCAGCCCTCCCCGTGAAAACGCCTCGCTTGGGATGCCAAAGTTAAAATCGCCCCCATCACGACAGCCTCGGAAAGAAGAGGAGCAGGGACACCTCTTGTTAACGGCCATCAGACCCAAACGCTCGGTCTAGAAGAAATCATATCTCGCATTACATATTACGTGCAAGGTAATCATACCCGGCCAAAGCCATATCGTATCTATACGTAGAACCTATCCTCGTCTCCAGCCTCTCAGATACACACACCTGGACCCCATCTATATACGTGCAAATCCATCTCTCATCTATCACGCCGTCGGCACGCCCAGCTTATTGTTCGTCTTGCGTGTCATGACCTTGGTAATGGCGTGCCTGATGGTCACGCCGGCCTTCTCCACATCCTTCTTGGACAGGCCCGACGTGACGCAGACCTTGAGCGCGGGGGTCGGGACGTAGCTCCCATCCTTCAGGCTGGTATGCTTGGCGATGGGCGCCGTCTTGAGCTTCGTGATAAGCACGCCGTTGGCAAGCGCCTCGTCAACGCATTCCTGCAGCAGACGCTCCTGGTCCTCCACCGTCAGCCGGCGGGCGTGCACGACGTCGGGCTTGATGATCAGGATCATGATGGGGTTCTCGGGGTCGCTGGTGCACACGACCCAGTCGCTGCGGGGGTCGAGCTGGGCGCGCATGAGGCGGATGTTATCGCGGCACTGCTGCAGGATCTCTGGGTTGGACTGGAGGAGGTTGATGCACTCGCTGGCCGTCACGGCGAGCATGGCGGGAAGAGCGGCAGAGAAGGTGTAGGCGGTAGACGAGACGCGCTGGTGCTCCACCACCTCCTTGGCGCCTGCGCAGAAGCCGCCGCCGGCGCACAGAGGACCAGCCAGGGAGCCGACAATCATATCCACCTGCGACGGGTCGACGTTCTGGGCCTCGGTCAGGCCGCGGCCCGTGCGTCCGAGAACACCGAAGGACCACGTCTCGTCGAGCATGAGGCGGAACTTGTACTTTTCCTTGAGCTCGATCTGTTGTTGTTGTCGTTGTTGTCAGCAGCCGGGAAACCCCCCTTTTCCGCAGGGCTACAGCAGACGTACCAGCTTGGGCAGATCATTGATATCTCCCGTCGTCTCGAACAACGCCTCGGTAACGATGAAGCGGCGAGTAAGCTTCTTCCCGGCCTGCTCCTTGACGACCTTGCGCATCACCTGCTCGAGGTCCTCAAAGTCGTTGTGATTGTACCACTTGACGGAGCTGCGCGAGATCTCAAGGCCACGGCGGATCGAGTAGTTGACGCCGCGATCGGCGACGATGATGTCACCGCGCTTGCAGAAGGACGGGATGACGCTCGAGATGGTGGAGAAGGCATGGGCGTAGACGATGCAGCCCTCGGTGCCCAGGTACGAGGCGATGTCGGCTTCGGTCTTCATGTGAACATCCTGGGTGCCGTAGAACTGAGGCGGGCCGCACGGGCCGACGCCGTAGGTCCGAAGGGCCTGGATGGCCTTGTCCTTGATCTGCTCGTTGGCATTGAAGTTGTAGAAGTTGTAGGAGGCGAGGTTCGTGACGGTCTTGCCGTTGGCGAGCTTGGACTTGGGGCCGGTAGGTCTGAAGGCGTCAGCGGGTCGTCCTCGGTCTGAAGGACAAATTCCATCCCTTACCCGGCGATCACGGGAATCTTCTCCAGCTCGGCCTCTTCCTGGGGGGTTGGCGCCGCAACCAGGGGCTCCGGTGTCCACTCGTCGACGAGCTCATCGATTTCCTGCGTTCCTCTGCTGTTAGCCACAAAGGATTTCCTATCCACCTAGAAAACCGCAGCTACCACACCAGCCACGGCGCTCGACCCAACCCTCCACGGCCAGCCCGCCGCAACCCAACACGAACCCTGCGAACCCGCCGATGGAATCCTGAAAGCACAGAGAGAAAGAGAGCGACGCTCACCTCCTCGGTCAACTTGACATAGTTCTCCTTGCTCGTCGAGTAGCTCGGAGACAAGAGATACCGTATGAAAAAGATAAACAGCACCAGCTCGATGGCGGACCGCACCGGATCGTTCTGATAGCTGGAGCGGATGTAGCGGACGAGCACGGCGGAACCCGGCACCTTGTGGAAGGCGTCCGAGGCCACGCGTAGGAGGTTGGCGAGGTGTGCTTGGGCTTCCTGGAGGTCCATCTTGTCCTCGGGTCGCCTTGGCTTGGGCTGGGACCTGGGAGGTTGGTGCCGGTCGGGCGGGTTTCGGTCGGGTGGAAGAAGTGTGGTTGGGAGACGGAGGTCCCGTCGAGTGGGTTGACAAAGCGTCGGTTCTCAAGCAGACGAGGTCATCTGTCCTGTCGGTGGAAAATGGGAGGCCAGGAGGTCGAGAGGGCCAAAGGATGTTGAGACCACGCCCTGAGTTGCCGACGGACGGGAACCATGCAATTGACAGACAGGACTTCGGACTTCAAAAAGTTGACAAGGCAGGAAGAGTTGAAAGGCGGCGTCGCGTTCATCGGGTGCCACCGCTGGATGCAGCAGACCCACCGCTGCGGGTCCCTGGTCCCAAGTCAGGTTGGTCTTGGCAATTGGCTGACATGGGCTCCACATTTCAGGGGCCGAGTCTTGGCGAAAGCAGTGTGGCAGCTCCTGTTGCTCTGTTTGCGTTTTACGGTAACCAAATCGGTAGCGAAGCGGAAAGTGCTCGGTGGACAAAGTACCCTCAGGTACCGAGTACCTTGCCTGATGTTGTTTGCTTATGTACAGTTGGTTCCGATAGAGCCATAAGAACAGCTTTTGTCAAAAGCGAACTGCGTTTCATCAGACACGCACCAAAGCATGCCATACATAGCGCACGGAGGCGGGGATCCCCATGGGTCACGGGCACCGGGAACCGCACCACCGAAGCAGCAGAAACCAATGATTGACTTGATGCTGTGTAATAATATCACCTTTCCAGACCCCAACATTCCGGGTAAACCGTCAACGGCTCGGCCGTCACGACGGCAGACGTGATGAGAGCGTATTAAACAAAACGGTGTATAACGGGAAACCTAACACCATCCCACTACCTCCTCCGTGCTTGCATTCACCCCTCAACCAAGAGAAACCGAAAAAGCAAACAAACACCACACCCTCTAGATGGCCCCCTCATGACAAGCAAGCTTTTGTCATTCTTTCCACCTCCCATGCATCCATGGAATCTAGACTTAAACAAGTAGCATCCTCCTGTCGCCCGCCCTGGGCGTCGGCGTCTCCCTGAACGTGCTCGTCGTCGTCGGGGTGTACACGCCCGAGTAGCCCTTGCGGCCAGTACCCGTCGGGGTGCGACCGCGAGTGTCGTCATTGTCGAGGCCCGAGGGCTGGACAAGGTTGGTGGACGCCAGAGTATCGAAAATGCTCTTGGGCACAAACCCGCCAGCGACGGCGGGGCCGACGATCAGCGCAAGGAAGACAACGAGCAACACGAAATAGAGGATCGAGTAGCGGATGACGCGGCGGCGGCGGAGCTTGGTCTGCTTCATCGAATAGATGGGCGGGCGGATTTGGCGGCTGGGGTACACGAGTTAGTATGTACCAAGCAATGGAGTTGGAAAAAAAAGGTGGGGGGACATACCTCGGACGCAGCCAAAAGAGCATCATGGAATGCAGCTTGTCGACCTGAGGGATCAGGATAACAGGGAGCATCATGAACAGGATGATGTGGCCCAGAATGAAATCGGCAGCGAACATGCACATCTCCGTAATCTTGCAGAGATATTCACGCGCCGGCTGCGACACGGTGTGCCAGCCCATCGAGTACCACTTGCCCGTCCAGAACGCGATGTTGGACTGGTCGCCCTTGAATTCGCGAGTGAGCGCCAGCGTGATGATGAGCTTGAAGACAAAGCGCTGAATGGCCACCACAGCGATCATGCCGAGGAGCGTCTTGGCGAAGTCAAAGCTCTCGAGGAAGAACATGACCTCGAAGAAGACAAGCAGCACGATGACGGCGATGGCGTGCGAGATGGCGGCGAGGACCGAGCCGAACTTCTTGCAGCACATGCTCAAAAGCGGACCCATGAAGCAGGCCATGGCGAAGAAGACGAGGAGCTGGCCGGCGTTGATGGCGACGGGCGCCAGGGCACAGATGCCGACGCGGAGGAGCGCGGCCGTCGCCTTCTGCTTGGGGTGGTTCCTCGCGACACCCGTCAGGGCGTTGATGTAGAGATACGGGATCAAAGTCACCACGGCTAGCATCAACGGCGTGAAGATCTCGGACCAGAACGTGTTAGTAATGGCGGCGCGAGGCACGTCGGCTGACATCTTGCCCGAGGGGTCGCCCAGGATCTTGCGCTTGTAGCCCGTGGTGCGCGTGCGGGACAACCGGCAGAAGGCGATCCACGACGAGGCGTGCGAGCGAGAGTTGCCACGGGACAGCCAGCGCAGGTAATCGCGATAGTCGATGAAGAAGTCGGTCCAGGCGAACTGGTGCGGGTTGTACAGGAACGGCGAGATGACGAGGGCCAGCAGCGAGATCCAAAAGTAGACCAGACCGGCTTGCCACATGGTGACGCTGGCGAAGAGCAGCATCATGAGCATGCGGGCGCCAAAGTAGATGGACGGCCCGGCGAAACGCGAGTAGAGAACGCCGAAGGGAATGCGGGCCGTCGCGAAACCACGGCCGGTACCGATGTAGCGGGCACCGCCGAACGTGATGTCTTGCTGCACCGAGTTGGCGTAAATCTGGCAGACGAACACCTCGAAGAAGGGCGAGAGAGAGCAGAGCTGCTTGGCGAAGCGGGTGAAGGCGCGAAGCAGGCCGCGCTCCATCAGCTCCTGGACGATCAGGGGCACGAACGACAGGAAGAAGACGAAGAAGATGGACAGGATACTGCGGAAGACCCAGTCCAAGAGCGCGTCCGTGTTGGCGCAGCCCGTCGGGTACAGAGGGTCGCGGATGGGCACCTGGCGGTCGTACTCGCAAGGGATCGTCTCGCGGCGAAGGGCGCCGATCTGGAGCAGGCAGATCATGAAGAGCTGCACCGACAGCATGATGAACATGTTGTTGACGTGGAAGCCGGGATGCGCGTAGTAAAAGGACAGGAAACGGTCCAGCGGCAGCTGGGTACCCAGGTAGTAGTACTCGCGAGAGAGCATCTGCTCACCCATACCGGTCCCGATCTTGGTCGTAAAGTTAAGAATCGACCCGAACCCGAGATCACGACCCTTACCACACTGGTAGTACTCGCAGTGCTTGATGCGTCCGCCGCGAAGGAGCGCATTCATACCAGCATAGATATCTTCGTTGAGGTGCAGTCCCTTCTGGGCCTTGGAGACACCGCCGCGAGTCGTCATGAAGATGCCGTTGAGGAAGTCGGGATGGCCGTAGTGGAGCTTGCCGCCGATCTGCGCGAGGGTACGGGCGAACAGAGTACCGAACGTCTGCTCCTTGCCGGCAGCCACGTCGCCCAGGATACCAATATTCTCCGAGAAGATGTACTCGCGGGCGCCGAGAATCGCGACGGGGGCCTTGGAGACGGTCTTGACGCCAGGAGTGTACGGGGAGATGTTGTCCGTCTTCATCTCCTCGAACTCGGCGAGAACGCTGCGGATCTTGAGGCACTCCTCGAGGTAGTTGTCCTGGTTGGCGTCGATGAGCTGGATGTACTCGCCGCGGTAGAAGATGAGCGCGTGGTTCTGGTTGTCCGACTTTCCGTCGCCGAGAATGGGATTGCCCGAGAGCTGAATGCGGAACTTGGGGCGACGCATGCCGTTCTCCATGATCTCCGAGTGGCCGTCGATGAGAGCCGAGTACAGGCGGGGCTCCTCGCCCTCGACAAGCGGAGGCTCCTCATCCAGGTAGGCGATCTGAAGATCCGGGTAGGCGCGGAGCAGGAACTCGGCGTTCTCCATCTCCTCCTTCTTGAACTTGGCGAAACGCTGCATCGAGACCATGATCTTGAACTTGCGCCGGGCCATGCGCTCGAGCTCGCGCTCCAGCTTGTCCGAGTTGCCACCAAACATCTGAACGACCTCGGGGTTCTCAACGCGGTAGAGGAGCTTGATGGCGCGGGCGTAGTTCATGAAGCCAGAAATGGTGCGATACAGGGTCTGGAAGCGCAGGGAAGCCCAGATGCGGGTGCGCAGCGTGTACTCGGGAGCCGATGACTTGAAGCCGATGCAGTAGAAGGGGAGATCGTCGATCTTGCTCTTGGCCGTGTCCTTTTCGTTCTTCTCCTCATCGCCGTTGAACTGCGAGGTCTCGTCGGCCAGAATCTTGGTGTCCTTGACGAAGCAATCCCACTCGTGAGGGTGGAGCTGCTTGAGGTACTCGAGGAGCGTGACGCGCGAGTACGGCTCGTCTTCGCGGATGATTTCCCTCAGGGAAAGCAGGATCTTCTCGCTGTAGTGCGGAATCATGACCGTGAAAGTGGGCATGTTGTCGACCGGCAGGGGCTCCGGGATGGGCGTCGAGAGCGACTGGGCGAAGAAGGAGATGCGGCGCTCGGCCTCGCTATGGCTCGGGAAGTACTCGGTCTTGAACGAGTGGTCCTCCTGGGCGACGAAGAAGGTGGGGGCACGAAGAGTGCGCTTGCCCTCCTGCTCGGACGGCACCTGGTGGTAGAGCAGCTTCTGCACGTGGTCGATGGCCAGCAGGTGCTCGCGATACATGGAGATGACGATGGCGTTCCAGATCTGCGAGATGAGGACCTTGGGCTTGTACTTGATCTCCATGTCCGTGGTGGCCAAGATCTTGGAGTACATGCGCTTGGGCAGGCGAGAAAAGACGTTACGCCAGGGCGTCAGAATCGACGAGCCCAGGTAGAACGAGCGCGCAATCGAGATGGCCGTGTTCAGCAGCACATACCAGAGGTACGTGTCGAGGAAGAAGAAGATCAGGTCCGTGAAGAGCATGATGGCCAGGGTGATCGTGGGCTGGTGGACGCAGAGGTTCTTCCCGAGGATGGAGTCACCAAGGCAGCTGCTCACGTCCATGAGGGCGAGGTAGCGGATGGGGTCACGGATCGACAGGGTCAGGTAGACGTAAGACTCGCCAAACTTGAGACCAAAGACGGTAATCCACATGCCGAAGGAGAGGGCCATGTCGTTGCCGCGCAGCCGCGGGTAGCTGGCGGTGAAGGTCTGGCTGGCGACGTAGCGGCGCGACTTGCCAGCCAGGTAGCTGCCGAACAGGCCGCCAAGAGGCATGATCGAGAAGAAGATGAACGTGATGAGCGCGACGAAGAACTGCACAATGCCGAGGATCAGGGCGATGCGGCTATTCTGCTTGTCGAGGAACGCGTCCAGGTCCTTCTCAGGCATGAAGACGTAGACACCGGGAGCGACGTTGATGACCAGGACCGCCAGGAGGAAGAGCAGGCGCTTGGTCAGATGCTGAGCGCCGGCCCAGCGACGCGGGACGTACATCCACTCGCACAGCGTCGCCAGCACCTGGACCAAGGCGGCGATGGAACCGCCGAAGCCAACGATGGACCAGTGGGCAGCGGGGGGCGGGGCGTTGTTGACCTCCTGCTCGTAATTGGGCGTGACGAGGGTCGGGGAGTTGAAGGCCGTGAAGAACCAGAACATGGTCAAGTGGATGATCCAAATGCGGTTGAAGTTAACAATCATGTGGAACCAGGAGCGCGTCTCCTTGTAGGTCTTGAAGAAGACCTTCTTCCACTCGACGTCCTTGAGCTTGAGGTAGCGCTCGGCGGGCGGCACGTCGACCAAGCGGCTCTTGTCCTTGAGCACGATGCGCTCGATGCCCTCGGGGTACCAGAAGAGCTGGTTGCAGTCATCGTAGCCGATGATCTGGTTGTGGTCGCGCTCACGGCGGACGTATTTGCCGTCGATGATTTCGTAGCCCTGGTCGCGGCAGTACTGGTAGAGCGGCGTGATGACATTGTTGAGGAAGGTGAACTCCTCGACGGGCTCGACCATGTTCTGGCAGGCAGGCGAGTTGAGGTAGTCATCGGCGCACTTGAAGATGAAGCACAGGCACTCGGGCATGAAGCGGACCTGGTTGGCCTCGCCCCAGCAGAGCAGGTACAGGGCGAGCTGGCGCACACGGTCGTGCTGCGACATGCGGTTCATGCGCGTCTTCCAGCGGTACTCGGCAGCCTCGAGGGAGTCGTCACCCTCGAGGTCCTCGAGGGCCTCGGCCTCGTTCTCGGGCGCGCCCTTCTTCTTCTTGCCCTTCTTGCGGCCACGGCCCTTGATGTTGGCGAACCCGACGGCATCGTCGAGGTCCAGGTGGGCGGCGAAGTACCACTTGCGATAGTTGGCGTTGTCGCCGCCGATGTAGTCGGCGTGGAGCGAGAGCAGAGCCTGGTTGGGCGTCATGCGCGAGGCGCGCGAGTCCAGCAGCGTCATGAGGTGGTCGTACATGTTACGCATGCTGTCACGCTGGAAGCCAAACTTGGCCGTCAGGTCGAGGAAAATGTCCTCGATCTCCTCCTTGGACAGGGGAATCTGGGCGTCCGAGGTCCAGGCGGGATACGGCTCGCGCGACCGCTGGCCGTTGGGAAGCATGTTGGGGTAGTCCATGCCGTAGTTGGGGGTCGAGGCACCCGACGAGCGGTTGCCGCCGTACGAGATCTGAGACGAGGGAGGACGGTACCCGCGGTTCTGCTCGTAGCCGTTGTAGTCGCCGCGGCCGTAGTAGTCCATGTCGGCGGCGCGGGCCATATCGGAACGCATGGTGAAGTCGCTGAAGCTCTCGGAATCCTCCTCGGAGCCGTTCCGGTGGCCCTGGCCGCGGTTGTAGCCCTGATCATGGCCCTGATCGTAGTAGCCGTCATTGTGCTGGCCATTGTAGTAATCGTCCTGGTACTGGTCGTGGTTGTCATAGTACCCGCCATCCTGGTGGTACGGGTTGTTGGGGTCGGCGTTGTAGTAACCGCTGGAATGAACGGGTCAGCCAAGGCAGCTCCCTGAGACGCGTAGCGCAGATGCGAGACAGGTCACCACACGTACGATTCATCATAGTAGCCGTCGCCGCCTTGCTGGCCACCACGGTTCTGCCCGCGGGCGTCGTAGTATTGGTCATCCTGGTAGTAGCCATCGTTGCCATAGCCCTGATCGTAATGACCCTGATCAGGGTAGTGGCCCTGGCCCTGGCCTTGGCCGTGGCCTTGTTGATATCCCGACATGGTGGGCGCGATGTCTGCGTTGCACAGCTTGTTAGATGGCCGAATCCGAAAAAAAAAAAAACCCCCCGAGTAAACAAATGGCGATTGCCCACGGCACACTCACCCGATCAATAAGTCATGAAAACGACCGGTCGGTTCCAATGGCTGCGATGACAAGACGAGTCGGGGGGAAAGCGGCTCAGAGGGTCGGAACGAAGCACCGTTGAACTTCTGTGCCGGCAGAGCGACGGTTGCTATGCGCCTCGGAGGGAAACGAGCGTGTGGGAAGGGAAGAGAAATTGGATGGTGGCTGAGGGTGCACGAAGAGGTGGGCTGTCGGAAATCCTCCACCCAAACACCGAACTCAACTTCAGCCGTTTCAAAATGCTCTTCTTCCACGTAAGACTGAACGATTGACGAGGTTGGTCGGGAGATGGAGTGTTCACGAGTCGGGGTGACCTGGATTCACCGGGTTGCTCTGGGCGTTTCGGTGTCTCGTGGGTCGGCACGCAAGGAAGATGCGAGACGCCAATCGACTGGATGGCAGCGGTTGGCGGCGTGGAGAGTCAGTTGCTGCTGGCTTGTGCCGCCTGCACGAGGTCTCGAATTCCTCAGGACGACTGGAGCAAATCCCTCCCCCAAAAAACGAGAGAAAGGGAGAGATAGGGAGGGAGTGTGTGTGCGAACGAGTGTCGATCAAAGCAGGTACGGTAAGGAGAGAATAAGAAAGAAAAAGACGACTAAAAACCTGGAAAACAGGCTTCGGGCGACAAGTGGTTTGGGATGGACGGGGGATGCAGGAGCAGAAACAGGGAAGACGGGCGAGAAAAGGAGGCCAGTCAGGCCAAGGACCGCCAGAAAAAGTGGAGAGGGGACAAGGGAAAGACGATGAAGCAGCGGAGTGGATGCCGCGGATGCAGTGGATGCAGCGTCCAGGCGTTCCGGGAGGTGGCAGGAGACAGGAAAGGAAGAAGTGGGGCTCCTCCAGAGCACCAGCGGCTCGCTCCCAGGTCATCAAGGATCCTGGTCGTCTCGCCAGGGGCTGGACAGGAGAGGGGGGGGACAGTGTCATGCAAGAGACGGCACAGTGTGCGTCTGTCTCTCACCGTAAACCAAGAAAAACGCAGGCCAACGATCGGGCCCGCTCTGCGTGCACATTCCAGCGGTCACCCACGATGGAACAGAGACAGAGATCTATAGTACGCAGTACAGCATCCGTCTCCCTCTTGGACCGCCATCTCATCCACTGAAGAACCGATCCTCCTGGGCTCGCTGTTGCTTCTGTATGTACATACGCGCGTATCATGGCGGGACGCCGGCGTGGCAGGGGATCACAGGTTGACTTGACTGCCGGCGTCTCCATCCGGCTCTTTCGCCACCTCACCATTCGGCACCCGCCGCCGGTGCGATGGACCCGACCGAGTCGAGCTTGGCGCGTTGTTGGTTCAGCAGGGCATGGGTGGACCGGACGCGATTTGGCAGCCGTCCCTTTCTGCTCTCTTTCTCTCTCGACACCTTGCCCGGCGCCTTTGTTTTCTGTTGCATGCACGCCACGATGAGGCGTCAGGTGTGTGCGTCCTCCCTGTGGGACGGTCAATGAAGGAAGCGAGGGTCACGCGAAACGAGGGTTGGGGCTGTTGAAGCTACGATGCCGGGCAAAGCCGAGATTGTGCTGCATCAGATTTTCACTTTGAACCTTCGATTGCTCCGCCACTCCCTCCTCGGACCGTCCCCTGGTGCCCCTGAATCCGACACGGTTCTGGACCAGCCCCCGGCGTTTCTTGGCAACCGCTGCCCGAGGACGCCTCCCGCAGGACTGCGCTCTGCAGCAGCACGATGACGACAGCGAGGGCGCCGAGCAAGGAAATGGTCCAAGATCACCTGCGAAAAAAAAATGAAGAGGATGACGATGGAAATGAAGCCTTTCGTGCATGCATCACGTTGGAAGGTCGATGTTATCATGATGCATACGAAGAATAAAAACATGAATAGACCAGGCCATCAGGACCACAAGTCATCTCGTTTTTGGACAGCACTTCTACCGGACAGTGCGAAACAGGCTGGTCCGTCGGGTCGAGATGGTCGCGCGACCCAGCGAACCATTGAGAAGTACGCACCATGCACCCAGCTCTCAACGCTGGATACGAGGGCCCGACACGATCACGAGGGTGCCGCACAGCTACGCCACGAAGTGGGCAGCTTTTGATATTGAAAAAAAAAAAAAAAAAAATCATACGCAGTAAACGCCGGGAGTTGAGCTCCTCAGCAGGTCGCGCAGAGTCAGGGCTTCCTGGTTCTTTGGTTCGCTCGCCTGGCCGGGGCTGCCTCAAACTCACCGGACGAGGGGCATTCCGACCCTGAACACAGTGCGCCACGACACGGTCGTTCCACAGCGTTTCGTTCGTATGTACTGTGAACACAGTACCGCAACAGCACACGCCACATCAGCAGCTTGGGTGGGATTCTTCTGGGATGGGCTATTCTGGGGGGATTCACAAGCTGACGATCTGACATTGCAGGAGTACCACGGTCGATCTTCGCAAGCTTTCTCAGATTAGTTAGTAGTAAACGGTTAAGCGTGACACCGGTGGAGCCAGCCTACACCAAGTAATAGATGATGGGTGCGCGCAGAGAGCATTGCTTTTCCCCTACGGACTTGGGTGAGTGAGGATTGATGATTTCTCTTGTTGAGAAACCATGAGTGAGTTAACTTATCTTTTTGCACCTCTCAACGGACCGGAACCAATAAGAGGGATCGTCGGGACCGCCGAGTTCCACGGGTTGGAGATGCGGGTGGATCTTCTCGTACTTCTCTTGTCCATACAGGTCCTGCGCTTGCGCAATGTCCGCCATCCAGGCCCATGGTCGCCGTTGATTGGGTTGGGGACCAAGCGCCATCTGACCAACCCACCCGCCGGGGCCTCTCAAGGCTGGAAACGCCTGGAAGACCGTGAGGATCAACGGCTTCCCGTCCCTTGGCTCCAGTAACCCATCGGGTGTGGGAGGCCGTGGGGGTTGCATCTGTTCCTGCATCTCGTCAGCGAGCGCCAGACAAGTGCATGCTGCTGGTCCATCGCAGGTGATAAATATGGCCCGCGAGCGGCAGAGGGACCAGCCAACAGGATAACTAATGCCCAAAGCATGTGGAAATAGGCTAAACCCGACCCAGGCAAACGGAGAGGCAACCCGTTCGAGCGAAGGCAGCCCAGAAAACAGGTCAAATCCAGGCGGCTTGAGCGAATGATGGCACGACGAAGACGGCTTGATGAATCTCATCGGTCTGGCTGCCAACAAACACCGCGTCGAGAAACTAATCCATCCACGAAGCCTCAAATGGGTAGTTTAAATCTTGATTGGCCCTATTCGCTTGCCTGCAGCCGTTGAGTGACCGTTATGTGGCATCCCGATTTGCATGTACGACCTGCCATCTCCATCCATACTGCGTAACCCACCCATCCATATATGCATTCCCATCCCGCGTTCCTCCTGCAGTCCGACACTACCTAGTATGCACGGCCACGGCATTTTCGGCCGATTCCATTGCACGTCCCATCTGGGGATGAGCGAGGGAGTCTAGACTCGGCAGATGTGTCCCTCTGCGACCCACGATTCGCAGGACTATTGCTCCTCCCACCAAGCAATGACGCCGCGGCGTTGTGTAGCAGCGGGTAGTGCATCATTGTTCGTGCCTTTGTCCCCATGTCCAGCGCTTATCGACGCCCGTCTTCGGGAAACACATCACAGCCTGGATAGGCTCTGGCATGCTGCGGGTACCAGAGCCGTCGAGAGTCAACCCAGGGAGGGCGGCCCGATCACGGCAGATGGATACATTGGAGATTTTCAGATGGTCAGAAAGGGTGCTCAGAACAAGAAGGGCACAGCAGCTCTCTCGGGCTGAGCAACGACCTGGACGCATGCACGTAGCCATTCCGATCTGATCCTGGAGAGAGGGTTGAACTCAACGCCCGGCTAGACGTCCAGCGGTCCGGAGAGATCGGACAGCGAAATCAAAACGGCAGAGCGGGGCATCTAGCCGGCTCGCGGCCGTAACGAAGGGCCGACCCTTTGCAGAGCCTTGTTCAAGTCAAAGGCAAGGCTATATCAGAGCTGGGGGGTACTTTGGTTTCAGATTGGCTTAAGGCTGTCAAGGGGTTCATCATCGTTTCTCCCTTATGCGTTAACTAGTTTAACGTTACATTGTACATATGGTTCGCAACGAGCTTGCTGTGAGACCAGGGACTTGGCCGTCGGTTGCCCCCGACAACCGATGTGGGCCAGCTGCGTCCAACCACAGGCCCGCCTCTTCATCGCATTGTTTACAGTCGCAAGTTCACCTCCAGATCGCATGCTGCGGAAAGGAGAAACGTCCGTACCAGCAGAGACTCAATTGCCCATTCGAATTACAAAGCGGAACCATACTATACCCTGCGTCCAAGATGGCCCGATTGGCAAGACCCCCGACATCGCCGAGCGATGACGACGACGACGAGTTCCCCGATGTGAGCCGCCTGGTCCTGAGCACCCGCACACAGAGACCCGCAACGACGCCGAGACCAGCATCCACACCGGCAGCCCGGCTCCGATTGAAGGAGCGCCCAGGAGAAACAGCCAAAACCCCGGCGACCGTCAGGAGACGCAAACTGGGACCGCTGACGGACAACCTGTTGCTTCGAGCGTGGTCCCCAAACCGCTCCCAGGATGGCCAGGAAAATGCCATCGAGATCGACGATGAGGCAGAGCTGAGAAGGCCGAGTCGCCCAAGCCGCCCAAGGGTCGAGCTGAGGCCTCGCACCCCGGCCGTTGCCCGCAACCCCATCGTCATCCCGTCATCGCCGGCCGAGGAGGAGGGGGAGGAGGAGGAGGAGGAGGAGGAGGAGGAGGAGGAGGAGGAGGAGGAGGAGTACGTCTCGGCCCGGGAGGAAATCAGCATCACCGAAGAGACCACGGAGGATGCCACAGAGGATGCCACGGAGGAGGGCATGGAGGAGACGTCTATCTTCGACAACACTTTCCATTCGTGCAGCTCGGAGGACTTGGAGGATTCGGAGTTCCAGATCTATGAGGACGAGGATTCCGAGGATGTTGACGACGATGTCTTTGGGACGTCTCGACGTGCGGGGAAGGCTCTTGAGAAGCAAAAGCCCGCGGGGAAGAACAAGAAGCCATCTGGCGGGAGCAAAGATCGTGCAACGGCACCGAAAGGAAGCAAAGAAACGAAACCTCCACGAACCAGAATGGCGACACCCGACGAGGATGCGGACCAAGACCCGCATCCGCGACGCAACGCTTCGTCACGACGCCAGAAAAACAAGCCAGGAGAGAACAAAGAGCAAAGCGATCTTGCGGCCTTCTTGGAAGACCTCCAGATGTGAGCCAAAACCCACCCATGCTGGTGCTCGACTTTCTTTTGCTAACTCGGCTCTAGCAGCGGCGAGAAGAACGAAGCGTCATTGTCGGAGAGCGAGACATCAACCTGCAGCGACCGGAGCTTTCCATCCACTACCGCACCAAGACAGCGCCCTGGACTTATATCTCCCAAGAAGCTCCCACGGATCCCCAGCACGCCGCACCGTCCCAGCTCGGACCTCTTCTGGAGCCAGGAGTTCATCGACGACTGGAACGACGAACACTCCCCGCGCAAGCAACTCTTCCCGGACCCCGCGGCCGCCCGCCAGATGAGCCCTGCGAAAGAAACCACCACCACCACCAAGGCGAAGCCCAAAGGCAAGACCGCCATGACCCAACCGTCGGCCCGCCAGGCCAAGAAAGCTTTCGAGGAGTCCAAGCAGCAGCTCGCCGAGAGATTTCTCCAGGAGCTCGACGACACCATCACCTCGGGCCAGATCGGCCAGCTCGCCGCCTCCACCGGCGGCGTCAAGCTGATCTGGTCCAAGAAGCTCAACACCACTGCCGGCCGCGCCCACTGGAAGTCGGAGGTGGTGCGCACCACCACCACCACCACGACGCAGCACCACGCCTCCATCGAGCTCGCCTCCAAGGTTATCGACGACGAACACCGCCTCCTCAACACGCTCGCCCACGAGTTTTGCCACCTCGCCAACTACATGGTCAGCGGCGTCAAGAACAACCCGCACGGCGCCGAGTTCCAGCAGTGGGGGCGGCGCGTCACGGCGGCCTTTGCCCACCGCGGCGTCAGGGTCACCACCAAGCACAACTACGCCATCGACTTCAAGTACGTCTGGGAGTGCAACGACTGCTTCCAGCTCTACAAGCGGCACTCGAAGAGCATCGACCCCGGCAGGCAGCGGTGCGGGAGGTGCAAGGGGGTGCTGAATCAGATCAAGCCCGTGCCGCGGGGCCAGGGGGCGACGACGGCCGGAGCCGGTGCTGGAGCTGGAGCTGCTGCTGCTGGCGGGGCCGGCGGGAACGGAAGCAGCGTGGCCAAGCCGGCGCCCAAGGTGAGCGAGTACCAGGCGTTTATGAAGAAGCAGATGCGCGTGGTCAAGGCGGAGAACCCGGGGAGCCCGCAAAAGGAGATCATGAAGATTGTGGCCGAGCAGTGGGCGGCGTACAAGGCGGCCAAAGCGGCGGCGAAGGCGGCCGTGGTGCAGGTGATGGAGGACGAGGTGCTGGCGGCGCTAGAGGGGTCTACGGAGGGTGAGGATGCGGATGAGTGAGGGGCTGCATGAACCAAGAGAGGGGGAGCAGAGTGAGAGAGAGCAAGACAAGAGCGGAATGAGCATCCAGCTTGGCGTTGTGTGTTTTTCTTTTTTTCTTTTTCTTTTTTTCTGATGGGTAATAACTATGCACATGTTGAGATGTCATATGTTGAGATGTCATGTCTACATGGAAATTTTAATTCATTCTCGTGCACGTACGGTAATTACCTATGATGGTCACTTGAATGGCACATGCTATCATGACACAATGTTTCTGGCCGTATTGTCCAGGATGCAAGAGATGTTCATGAACGGCGGTGTCAGTCGTCTCGTCCCATCTTGTCACATCATTACTCAACCACACGATTCCAACTAGATGCCTCAATTTGTGTTGTTCCTTCATCCTCTCGAGAAGACAGGCAGCTCATAAAATTCGGCGCCATTCGAATCCATAGTCCATCGTTGTGGTCACCAAAGACGGGCGGACAAAAGGTATTATTTGCTTTGTTGCAGGCACCGAGGGAACAATCAGCAATCAACGAGATATGAGATGTCCATTATCATTCCGATTCATGAGCTGCTGGCATGTTCGCGTCACATCATCCCTTTAACAACGCCGACCGGACCTCGACTTCTCTTCAGCACAAATCCAAGCAAAAATACAGAAACATGAGAGGCCGCCCACGCCTGTTCGCTCAACCCCTTCCTGATCTTTCCTACGACCACTTGAACCTCCTAACCTTGCGGCGCTAAGAAAAAAAGAAATTCAAACCTGGCCAAAGATCCCCTCCTCTGCCCCCTTTCGCTCGTTATTCAACGCAAGGAGTAGAAACCCTACGGCTCTCCAAACAACCCCCACCTCTTGACCTCAAAAGTCGACCAGATCCTGGCCGCATACTCGACCGCGTCCCCAATCAGCGCGCCCTGCTTGCCCAGCTCCAGGTCCACCTCGTCCTCGTCGTACTCGCCGCGGATGTGGGGCACGTTGATGGTGACCAGCACGTCGGACTTTTCGCGCTCGAGGCGCACGAGGGTGAGGATGATGGCGGTGAAGTCGGGGGCGGAGCGCTGCGGCCGCGGCGGCGCGGAGGGGTCGTCTTCGGGCGCCGGGGGCGGCTGGCGCGGGGTCTGGGTCGCGATGAGCGTGTAGGCTGGGGTTCCCTCGCTGAAGTTGGTTGGTGGTGGTTAGCTTGGTGGATGGATGTGGAGGGGAAGCGAAAGGACGAGAGAAAAGGGTTGAGGGTGGGCCTGGAAAACAACAATAGCAACACCAACAAAAAAAAACCAAAAAAGGAAGGGAAAGAGCTTACGGAAGGTGGGAAAATTCGGTCTCGGTGGTGTTCCAGACCTTGACGGTGTCGGCGTCGTCGCCGACCAGGTCTTCGAGGTGGACCGTCAGGGCGCGGCCGTCGCGCTCAATCGAGGTCTCGCCGGAAGTCTCGACGCGCTGGGTGATGTCGAAGATGATGGAGGTGAAGCCGTCCTGGTCGATGTAGACCTCTTGGTTGTCGGGGACCTGACGGATGGTGCTGGTGAGAGGCGGCTGGTCAGTTCCATCCCCTAAGCCGCGGCGTGGTACGAAGCGTTGCGGGTTTCTCAGACATACCTCACGTCGGCAAAGTTCTCGGGCAGGTCGCAGACGATGGCGCCGCCATAGAGGTTTGTCTTTTTGAACGTGGTAGGCATGGTGCTGTTGGGGATTGTGAGGGGTAGACTATGGCAGCGACAGGTTGTTATGGGTTGAGCAAGGGGTCCTCCAAGGTTGCTATTATACGGGTAGAACAACGTTGTCGAGTTTGAGTTGGATTGCGACGTTTGCGACAGGACGAGGTAGGAGTGACATCAGCCTACTTTCCAGCACTTGATGGCGGGGTTGCGTGGGATGCCTGTGGCGGGGCCAACATCACGCCCGGCTACACGGGACATGCGTTCCTCACAAGCCGTTGGTACGACAGCCTGGCCACCATGACAGGGTCCGCCTGATCCTTTTTATGCAGTTTTTTTTCTTGTTTTCCCCGTCGAGAGCCACCGTCACCCGCATTTCTCCTTGGTTGTCCGCATGAACTCTAGAGGTGTCTACGTAAATAAACGATGTGTTGTTGGCTGGGCAATCCAACTCGTGTAGAACAATGATGGAAGCTTCCCCATCACCCAACTGAAGACCCCTCACCGGAACCGGGACAGGGGGGGGGGGGGGGGGGGGGGGGAGGGGCGGCGGCAGGGACCCCGCTCTGGATGCCGTCAGCGGGCACTTGATGGCAGTTCACACCCGCTCGGCCATCCGTCCCATCTTTCCACTGTCTGCGCAGCATTGGATGCCAGTCAATACGTAGCTGTTCCCGAGTCGCAATTGGGATCTCTGCTGCAAAACCCCTTCGACTTTCTCTCCTCTCGGTATCTACCTAACCACTACGAACCCCCCCTTTCCCGCCTCCAATTCTGTCTCTTTGAACAACCAACCCATGGCAAGCAGGATGGCGTCGTGCATCTTCTGCAAGATCATCAAGGGCAAGCTACCTACCTCACCCACCAACCCATCTTCCAACGACGTCATCAGCCAAGCTGTCGGCTCGAGATGGACCGAGACCGGGCACCTCATGGGGCTAACTGACCTAACCCTTTGCGATCGCACCCGCAGGCGAAATCCCGTCCTTCAAGCTCTTCGAGTCCGACAAGACGCTCGCCTTCCTCGACATCCAGCCGCTCAGCCGGGGCCACGCGCTCGTCATCCCCAAGGCCCACGGCGAGAAGCTCGCCGACATTCCCGACGACTACCTGACCGAGATCCTGCCCGTCGCCAAGAAGCTCGCCATCGCCACGGGCGCCAACGAGTACAACATCTTGCAGAACAACGGCCGCGGCGCGCACCAGGAGGTTCCGCACGTGCATTTCCACATGGTACGTACAGACACGCCCGGCGGAAACGCGTGGGCCGATCGGACAAGGTGGCGACCCGCTGACGCTGACGCACCGACGTGACAGATCCCCAAGCCCAACGTGCACGAGGGCCTCGGCATCAGCTGGCCGGCGCAAAAGTCGGACATGGAGAAGCTCAAGGCGCTGGCCGAGGAGATCCGGTCCAAGATGTGAAGGAGGGGACCGCCTTGCCGAGCCCAGACGGGATAGGTAGCACCGCGTGGCATCAGACCAAGCACAATTGCAAAACAAAGAAAGCTCTCGCAGCCAACGCTAATGCCCACCGTCTTGCGTGTTATTACCGTGATGCAACCAACATACCAACATAGTTCCTCGGAAATACCCAAGCTTGGCCCAGAACCCTCAAGCTTCCGACATGTACTCTCTAATACCCGTCAGGCACTGCGAGGCGTGTCTCCCATGAGTTGCTACCATCCCCGAACCCCGGCCGTCCGTCCGTCTAATCCACATCGTCGGGCGACGTTTCCACCGCCGCCGGCGCCGCGCTGACGACCTCGGTCGCGGGCTTCTTCTCGTCCTCCTGGCTCCCAGCCTTCCCCTCCTGCTTGGCCTCCGCGGGATACCAATTCAGCTTGCCGCCGGCCTGCAGGACCCCGATCCGGTCGTAGTAGGACCGCGCGCGCACGTAGGGATCCACCTCCCAGTACCCGACCCTCAGCTTCTCGGCGATGTCGTTCCTCGCCGCCTTGAGCCTCTCGGCCTCCTCGGACCCCGGCGCGGCGCGGATCCATTCCAGCGTCGCCGCCTCGTACTCCTTGTAGAGCTCGGCGCGCGCGGCGAGGAGGCGGTCGCGGGTCGCCGTGTCGCGCATGCGCGCGTTCTCGTTCTCGACGGGCTCGACGTACGCGTAGGTCCAGTCCTCGTCGCCGTCGAGGTCCTTGGGGATGTGCTTGAGCGGGATGAAGGCCTCCATCTCCTTGGCGTTGTTGGTGAAGTGCACCTTGTTGGCGACCACGGGGTCGAGCCAGCCGCGGATGACCTTCCAAATTCCTGAAAGAAGGGGGGGGGGGGGGGGGGAGGGGGGGTTAGTTTTGGTAAGGTAGCCAGGAAGAGAGGAGGAGGTTGACTTGCCTTGGAAGATCCAGGGTGCTTTGTGGACGAGAACGGTGCCTAGGCATTCCGGGTAGTTGGCCTCGAAGCACTTGATCATGAACTTGACCGGGGTGTAGTCCATGTTGGCCATGGAGAAGTTGGTCATGTCAAACACGATGGTCTGTGAGAGCGGCGCGGCGCGTCAGCAGGAGAGCAGAACAAAACAAGCATCCCTTTTTTTTCCCCCCAAAAAGCAATTGATTCCACGACGTACCGCTGTGTCGACCGGGTGCTGCAGCAGCATGCGGCACGTCTCGATCAGGTACACCGTGTACCTCTCGAGGGCCTCCTCCGCCTGCTCGCCCTGCCTGTGGAGCCTCACGTTGACAAAGCAGAGCGGCCGGCCCTGCTTGTCGTGGCCGTGCACGTAGCTAATGCCCTTGCGGATCTGCGCCATGAAGTCGTGTCCCAGCTTCTGCGCCGCGGCGTCCCCGCCGGAGCTCTTCTCGGCGGCCAGCGCCGCCTCCTCGCCGTTGCGCATGATGTCGTCGTCCACCTTCATCTCGGTCGCGCGCCAGTTCATGGTCGACACGAGCATGATGAGCGCGCGCTCAACGTCCCACTTGCGCGCGCGCAGGAAGCGCAGCACCAGCGCGTCCGGGTGGTCGTGCTTGACCATGCTCCAGATGGTGTCGCGGATCGACTCGGGCGACTGGCTGGCCAAGGTCTCGTAGAAGTGCTTGGTCTGGCCGTACTTGTCGGCGTCGCCGTCCTTGAGGTCGAGGACGATGGTCGGCGCGCCGGCCGGGGTGGCGGGCTCGGGCTCGGACGGGGAGTCCTTCTTGCCCTTGTCCTTGTCCTTGCTGCGCGAGAAGAGGGACATGCGGCTCTTCTTGCTCTTCTTGGCGTCTTCCTCCTGGGCCTTGTCGCCGGCGGCCTCGGGCGTGGCCGCGCTGTCGGCGGCAGCGGCATTGCTTGAAAGGTCCTGACCGACACCGCAGACCTGGAAGATGTACTTCCACAGCTGCTTGAGCTTCTCCTCCTGCTCCGGGGTCAGGTTTCCCGGGCGGCCGGGGGCGATCTCGGCCGTCATGGCTTCGTCGGCGCTGTCGGGCAGGGCCTCGGCGCGGGGCGATACAGGCCGGAGGGTGTAGTAGGCGGAGGCGGCAAGTGCCGCGGCGAGGACGAGCAGGAAACCCGAGGCGGATGCGACAAGGGCGGGGCCGCGGGGCTGGTGGTGAGGAGGGCTCGGACGGCGCGGGGTGCGGATGCGAATCACAAGACGCCGCTGGGGTTCACAGGGACGTTTTCCGGCAAGGCCTGCAGAGCTGAATGAAACGGCTCGAGGCGGAGAGCGTGCGACGGCCGTTGGGAGCAGTAGGACACCTCGGGGGCGAGCAAGACTGGGCACAGCACTCAGACGGACGGGACGTAACGCTGAGAGAGAAAGCGAAACAGCGGATTGGCCCGTGAAGCGCAGCAGCGTCCGCATAAGAAGCCCGACAAACCCGCACGAGAGGTCTCGAGCTTGTCAATCTACCGAAGAATGCGACTTGGAGCGACGGGGCAACAACAGAAACAAAAGAAGAAGATGAAGAAGAAGAAGCTATCTCGGAAATGCCACGTCAGTCAAACGGCGTTGAGAAAACCTGGGGTGAAGGAGGAGGACCGTGATCACTGAGACAATAGAAAAAAAAACAAAACTGTGTACTTAAGGTGAGTGGAGTGTTTCACATACGTCGTTGGGATTTGTTGAATGATGAGTGGTAAGTTGCGCCGCGCTGAACCGGCTTGGACAGGGCAGAAGTGGCGCGGTTGGTCGAATGGACGTTGAACCCTCTTCAACTTCTGGTGAGGTCAAACCTAGAATAGGGGAGGAGGGAAGGGTTTCAGAGCTGGATAGTTGCTGAATGGATCCCACGATGGAGACGGAGAAACCGCCAGGACTCAACGAAGACACAGTCAATGGCGGTTCCACTGGAATTGACGAATTCCTTGAAAAAGAGGCTTTTCTGATCTCGACAGGTTCTGAAGTCCGAGAATCCCGTTCCAAGTCGTCCGGAGTTGGCGCAGCAGCCAAGCCCCACCAGATAACCACTTAGAAAGCACTCGGCGCAGGCTTCGGACGGACCAAAGTACCCGCCAGCCCTCCACGGATTGGGTGAGTGCCCCAGCCCTCTCTGGGGGTTGAAGTCATGGACTTTTTTGGGTCATGGGGGGGTCAAGAGATCAACCAAGCTCTGCCATGGAATGGGGAACGTTGGATTGTCGAATCACCAGCCATTGCCAGCGCCAGCTCAAGGGGGCGGAGAGGCGGTGCAAGTTGGACCCGGAACCCGGGAACATGCGATTTGAGTCCCGTTTGGATCATAGATGGCACTTTGCATCGCATCATCGGAGAAGTGCTAAAATTACCATGATTCAATCCCCCCCCCCCCCCCCCTTCCCAGGCTCCCAACTCTCAACATTCGATGTCATATGTAGTTATCTGGTTGCTACTGTGTACATACATAGTCTTCAGGTCCAGTTGGAGTGGGCGGGACAAGGACCGGTACAGCACGTGGGCTTCCCGGCAGGGGGCCAAGCCATCCCCCAGGCCGGGCACTTCGTCCCGTCACTGCGGGGCAGCTGCCAAGACAATACCGAGGGGGAGCTTGCTTTTAAACACAACATTGGGGCATGCCATTCTCGCCATCTAGCAGGCACCTTCGTCAGGAAGAAGTCAAAGGTACATCGAAAAGAGTTTTATTCCTCTCCCGGGCTATCAGCGTCCCGAGTTGACGCCACAACACGAACCCACTCACTCACCAAGGGCTCAAACTCTCTCTCTCCCCGTCATGGCCAACGACGACGCCCAACCGCGCCGGGCGCGCTCGACCTCGCGCTCCCGCCCAACCACGCCCTTGCGGCCGTCCTCGCGCTCCTCCTTCCGCGAGTCGGCGCGCAGCAGCGTGCAGGGCGACCGCGCCGCGACCTTCCCTCTCAACGCCTTCGAGCCGGCCTTCGCCGAGCTGTCCGACGCCGTCGCCGACCTCGAGGCCAACATGATGCACTTCCAGCTCATGCACGAGAGCCTGGCGCGCTTCAGCGAGAGCTTCGCGAGCTTCCTGTACGGCCTCAACATGAACGCCTTTTGCGTGGATTTCCCCGAGGGGCCCATGACGGAGTCGTTTCGGAGGATGAAGGTCAAGGAAGAGCAGCAGCAGGAGGCGCAGAACGGTATGTCGCCGCGGATGCGCGAGCGAGCGCGGGGATGGACGGGGAGGGCTGACGCTGGACTTGGACTAGGCACAGCCAGGCTTCCCGAGCCAACGACGCACGAGATTGGCTCCGAGACCACCTTCATGTACGCTCTTTGTACCCCTCGAGAAACTCACACGCCCACGCGGGCCAAGCTCCACATGGCTAACGAACCTCTTCTCTTGCGTCTAGGACGACCGATACTACATTTGTCGAGAACCCCCCGGCATCCTCCAAGCCTGCCGCGAGCCGGTACAGAAATCCTCCCTCGAGCCGGCAGTCCCGCGTGCCCGCGCCATCGGCTTCTACAAGAGGAACAACATCATCGACCCGAGGAACGGCGAGAGGGGGAAGGGGCGGCACGACGACGAGAGGGGGGACGACGGGGACGGCCCGCGGCGGGGCACGGCCTAGTGGCCTTGTGCCGCCGAGAGTTCGCGGCCTCCGTTGAAGGAGCTCGTGGCGGTCGTGGTCGTGATCGTCGTAGTCGACGTCGTGACGCAGAGTGCCTTGGAGGCGCCGCTGGACACGAATCTTGGACGGGTCTCCCATCGCGGGCCTCGTACGGGCTGGGCAGCAGCGTCTGCATCCCGAAAGGGTGCGAGGCGATGCCTCAAGCTGCTTGGTCAGCGGGCAGGCATGTCGTCCGCGATGTCGTCGGCGCCACGAGAGTCGTCCCGGTTATGCGTTCTCCTCGGCCGCCTTGTCCAGATACTCACGGACGCGCCTGAGACACTCTTCCTCGCCCTTGTCGACCCACGAGCCGACGATGGCGACCGTCTTGGTCCGCGACTTGAGGCCGTGGGTGATTTGGAGATCCGACTTGGGGAGGTCCAGGACCTACACATTGAGCAGGGCGGTGGGGAGGAAGACACCGACATGTTAGCGACACCACGAGCGGATTGGTACTAGCAACCTCCATGAAGCACATACAGGCATGCATGGGACGGCTCATGTTGAGAGACCAGCCAGTAAGCCAGCCAGGCAGCAAGGGGTGACGCACCTCGCTCAAGACTTTGATGACGGCCTTGTTTGCCTCGCCCTCGCGTGCTTGGGCTGCCACGCAGATCTCGACGGCCTCCTCGCCCACCGACGCGATGCCCTCGCGGTTCTTGCTCGCCCCCGGCTTGACGTTGCAGTGGAGGTAGAGCGTGTTCTTGGCCGATTTCTTGGTTGCGGCCACGAAGGAGAAGGCTCGCTGGGCTGTCGACATGGCGTGTGGTAGTCTTGAGGACAGAATGGATTGTGTCTGTCTTGTGATTTGCCTGAAGATGGAGTGTGTATGATACGTGGTCCAGGTTTGTGTAGGTGATTCTGTGAACTTCAAGTACTCGGTCACGGCACCTGAGATTCGGCCGTTGTGGATGGCTTGGAATCTCGCAGCGCACAGCCAAAGGTGCCCGAGGTACGCAAGCGTGGGAGCTCCTCTGCCCCTCATATGCCCTTCCTTCCGGCCGCTCACAACCCTAACCCTCCTAGCTAGTTACCCCAAAGTTCCAAGCTTCGCTGCCAGCTCCGCTGCGAGTGATGTCACTTTGGGTTTCAAAACGGCGATCACAACACACGCTCGGACAGCAGCGCCAAAACGCACACCCACCAGAAGACAAGGACAAGCCGCAATTCGACTCTCCAGTTCCCAACCACCCAGACCAATTCCTCGTCCTTTTGCGTTTCCTTCGAGCCAATTCTTCCTCTCGCCACCCCGCCAGAAACAATGTCCCTCCTCCGGCCCCTCACCCGCCATGTCACCACCGCCACCGTCACCGCCCCGCGCCGCCTCGTCCCGCTAGCCGCCCGGACGGCCCCGGCCGCGGCCAGGTCCTTCCACGCCACCCGCCCCGTCCTTGTCCGCCCCGGGGACCCCCTCCCCGACACGGACGCCCTCATGGAGAACACCCCGGGCACCCGCGTCAACCTGGCCGAGGAGGCCAAGCGCCTCAGCAAGATCCTGCTCGTCGGCGTCCCCGCGGCGTTCTCCCCGGCCTGCTCGTCGACGCATGTCCCGGGCTACGTGGCGCATCCCAAGGTGCGGGCCGGCGAGTTCGACCTGGTCGGGGTGGTGAGCGTGAACGATGTCTTTGTGTGAGTCCCCTCCCCCCCTTTTTTTGGGATGTCTCGTTCTGCTTTCTTCTGGCGATGGTGCGGCGGGCACGAGAGAAAGGGGTGAGGTAGGGGAGGGAGGTATATATAAGTATAAGCGAATTAGTTACGGCGGGAGAGGAGGGTGTTGGTGGGGTGGTGAGGGAGGGCGTCGCTGTTGGAGGGGGAAGTTACACAGGCTAGGCCAGGGGGCGATAGCTATATTATAGGATAAGGGTGGCTGACATCCTGCGTCGGACAGCATGAAGGCTTGGGGTGAAACCCTGGATCCCGCCGGGACGCAAGGCGTAAGATGACCTCATTCCCTCTCCTTGATTCCTCCCCCCACCCCCCGCCCCGTCTTGTTTCGCATGCTCGTGGATGCTAATATCTATCCGCCAGGTCCGCTTCTTCGCCGACCCCTCGGGCGAGTTCACCAAGGCGCTCGACCTGGCCTTTGATGGATCGGCCATCTTTGGCGGCGACCGCTCCAAGCGCTACGCCATCGTGGTGGAGAACGGCAAGGTCAAGGAGGTGCACGTCGAGCCCGACAACACGGGCACCAGCGTGTCGCTGGCCGAGCACGTGCTGGGGCCGGCGTCTTCGTAAACCCCGCGGAAATCCGAGGAACCGGAGATGGATGGAGGGATGCCGTTGGCCGGAGGAGAGAAGCACGCAGCATCATCGACGGCCAAGCGAGTTGAGGGTGGGTTTTCAACAACAATTAACGTGATTGCTCCAATGATGTATGGCAGCCCAGCGTGAACCGCGCCGGTCGGGGTATTCCCAAGAAAGAATCCAATCCAATCCAATCCAACCCAATCCACCCCCCCCGGCCAAAGTATGGAAAATAGCTGCAGGATATTTTTTTTTCCCCTTCCTCTTCAATCCCTCCTCTCCACTTTACACACACACACACACACACACACACCTACCAACCTCACGGTCCCCATCAGAGCATGGGCTTCAGATCGTCAGCCACCTTGAAGGGCGCCTCCGTCTTGGCCCGGATCTCGTCCACCGTCACGCCCTCGGCGATCTCGATCAGCGTCAGGCCGTGGGAGAAGTCGACATCAAACACGCCCTGTCGCGCAATCGTTACGGTCAGCCACCGAAAACATTGTTGAATGTACAAGTCGGAAAGCAAACAAGACGGGAGAAGAAGAAAAACTCACCAGCTCCGTGATAATCCGCGACACGCACGCCTTGCCCGTCAGGGGGAACGCGCACTGCTTGACAATCTTGGGGTTGCCCTTCTTGTCGGTGTGCTCCATGGTGACGACGACCTTGGTCTTGCTCGGGTTGCTGACGAGGTCCATGGCGCCGCCGAAGCCCTTGACCTTGCCCGGCAGCATCCAGTTGGCGAGGTCGCCCGTGGCGCTGACCTGCATGGCGCCGAGGATGGTCAGGTTGATGCGGCCGCTGCGGATCATGCCGAAGCTCTCCTCGGAGCCGAAGACGCTGGCGCCGGGCTTGAGCGTGACCGTCTCCTTGCCGGCGTTGATGAGGTCGGCGTCCTCCTCGCCCTTGCGCGGGTAGGGCCCGAGGCCCAGGATGCCGTTCTCGCTCTGGAGCATCACCTCGACGTCCTCGGCGACGAAGCCCGGGGCGAGCATGGGCATGCCGATGCCCAGGTTGGCGTACATGCCGTTCTTGAACTCCTTGGCGGCGCGGCGCACGATGCGCTCGCGCTTGGCCTTGGTGTCGCCGGTGCCGAGCAGGGCGGCAGCCTTGGGGTCCTCGGCGGCGGCGGCCTCGGCCGGGTCGCGCGACCACGTGTACTTTTCAATGTTCTTGGCGGCGGTGCTCTGGATGACGCGCTGGACGTAGATGCCGGGCAGGTGGACGGCCTCGGGCGGGATCTCGCCGGGCTCGACGATGTGCTCGGCCTCGACGATGGTGACCTTGGCGTTGCGGCCCATGGCGCCGTTGAAGTTGTTGGCGGCCAGGCGGAACTGGCAGTTGCCGAGGCGGTCGGCCTTGTAGGCCTTGACGAAGGCGTAGTCGCCCTGGATGGCCTCCTCCAAGAGGTAGCTCTTGCCGTTGAACACCTTGACGTCCTTGGGGTACGAGTACTGGTCGGGGGTGCCGTCGGGCTTGTTGCGCAGGGGCAGCTCGCCCGTCTGCACGACGGTGCCGAAGGCGGCCGGGGTGTAGAAGGCGGGGATGCCCTTGCCGCCGGCGGCGCAGCGCTCCGCCAGCGTGCCCTGGGGCGTCAGCTCGAGCTCGACCTCGCCCGTGAGGTACATGGACTCGAACGTCTTGTTCTCGCCAATGTACGAGGCGATCATCTTCTTGATCTGGCGGGTCTTGAGAAGCTTGCCGAGACCGCTGTTGTCGGTGCCGGCGTTGTTGGACACGGCCGTGAGGCCGGTGATGTCGGGCTTGTTGAGCACCTCGTCGATGAGCGTGTCGGGCACGCCGCACAGGCCGAAGCCGCCGCAGAGGAGGGTCGTGTTGGGCTTCATGTCCTTGAGCGCCTCGGCGGCCGAGGGGTAAATCTTGTTGATCTCGCGCCGGCGGGCCGTGGCCGAGAAGGCGCGGGCGAAGAGGGCAGCATGCTGCGAAAGGAGGGTCAGCAAGCCGCCGGGCGGCATGGCTCTTCCAGGAACCAGGGTAAACACTCACGTTCTGGCCGTACTTGGCGTACGCCCGAAGCGTCCGCATGCACAGCGCCGTCGACGGCATTTTGTTTTTTTTTTTCTTTTGTTTTCCTCTGGTCTGTATGGACTTGGTGCGTCCGACTGTCGGCTATCACAGGCGGTAGAAGGGGGAATGAGACCGCAGACAAGTCAAAAGCCAAAGACGGTTGTGATATCCTGCAGCAACCGCAAAACACAAGGGCCGTCCAACAAACACAACAGCACCAACAGACACAGGTTTTGCAAAGCAAAGGAGAGAAAAAAGAAGAGGAAAAGGAAAGGAAGCGAAAAGCGGAAGAAATCAACAACGCATTTAGAAAATCAACATTGGGACCCCCCCCCCCTCCTCCTCCTCCTCCTCCCCCCGGCTTCTCCCTTTCCCCCACAACCTCCCCGACCTGACCCCGGGTTTGATGCGCCGAAGTCGCGGGTCCTGGGGCGCTCAGTTGTTCAGGGCACCGTTGCCTATCCCGCGAGTGGCCGACGGCAGTGCCGCGAGGGGGCCCCGCTCCGGGAAAGGCCCCGCCACGGAATGGGCGTTCGGCAGCGGGTGAGAATTGACCCAGGGCGCAGCCTCAAGCCGGGACCTACCACGCCCCCCTCCTCCCCCCACCCACCCCCGGCTTCGGCAAACAGCGGAGCAGGTTTCCATGGGAGGCATTCAAGGCCCCGGGAAGCAAGTCCAGGCATGTACTTCGTATGTACGTACCACGTGCACACGCACCTCGACGGCGGGAGGGATGACCCGGTTCGGCGGGTGGTGACGGGGGAACCGGAAGGGGGGGGGGGGGCAGTATAGGTAGGTTGTCTCGATGGACTTGGGACGGGTTGGGCCTTTTTTGAGATTGGTTGTTGATCGGTCCTGACGGGACTGAGGTATCCTGATCAAAAGTCCCGGATTTCCCGCATTTCCCAAACGTTCAGAGCCAATGCCCCCCCCCCCCCCCCCCCAAAGCGGCTGGTTTCCAGGACAAAGAGACCCACCGATGGAAGAACAAGATGCAAAAGAAACCCCGACGCGGCAATGGCCAAGCAAGGTCAGCCAAGCCAGGAACTCGTCACGCGAAGTGGGGTTGCCATCCACAAGGCCGCCCGCTTCCCGCGAACCCGAACCCTCGGCAAGGCTCCCGGGCAACCCCTTTCGGATTGATCGCTGTCGCTGCGGGGTGTCCGCCGTCGCTTCGGAAGATACTGCGTAGGTATCTACTACGGTAACTATAGTAGTATGACGGGGCTGGGCTACCAAGATGCATCGACGTACTATACAACCACAAACTTCAGGTACCTCACCTCAGGTTTCTAGAAGCGTTCATCTTGACAAAACAAAGTCAACAAGGTAACTAGTAAAATATGCAGGCAAGAGCTAGGTTAGGTAGGCACCCGAGGTACCTTAACGTGAATATCAAACGTAAACCCAAAAGTACACCGTAAGCCAGCCGGCCGCACACGCCTTCGCCGGGCTGCCGCCCCTGGTCCAGTCCCATCCAGCCCAGCCCATCCAGCCCATCCAGCCCATCCTATCCCGTCCGTCTAACATGTACAGTTCCTGCAAACCGCATACCGCATGCACCAGCCAGCCCAGCCTGTTCCTGACATCCCTCCCTCCCTATACCCAGGCAGGTGGGTCTTCCATCTGTCTGCTTGTCTGCCTGTCTGCCCGCCCATTTGCTCCACGTCCAACTCCTGATGCAACGTGCCTGTCTGTGGTCCATGCCCGGTTTCACCTCGGGCAAAACAAAAGAGCGCCAAATCGGTGCTTCGGCGCACCCGCCAAAAGAAACATGTCCTGCACAGTGGCCCACCCATGGGGTCCCTGCGCGCCGGGCCCGGCACCTTCGGGCTCGGAGCATATCGCCAAGCAAGACGTCATCGTCTCCTCTCCATTTGACAATCAACCTGGTTCCCCTCAGCGCCGAACGCTTGGCCCGCCGTTACTGCTCGAGCCGATCAGATCGGTGTTGAAAGTCCATCGCCCTAGGTCATCATCGTTAGCCGTGTTCCTCATCTTCATCGTCGCACGGCACCGCCTTAGCGATCCATCATTGTGCATACCTTCGGCAAGGTTCTGGGCCGTGTCCTCCAAGAGGATCACGCGGCGCTTGTTGCAGTAGGACGTCTTGTCCATGATCTCCACCTTGAGCTTGGGATCCGCCAACGACGTGATGGGCCGCTCAAACATCTCCGACAGCGCCTCGACCGCCATCTCCAGGTCCTTTTGGTTGTCCTCAAAGATCTCGGTCAGGTTGTTGCGCGCGAGGTAGAAGGCGAACGCGTAGGTCCACATCAGGGTCTGGCGGCACATCTGGAGCGCCTGCGACGCCGCGCTGAGGTATTGCACCTCGATCCACGACATGCCCGACTCCTTCTGCAGCTGCACCATCTTCTTCTCCGTCTTGTGGTAGATGTCCTTGTCGAGACGGGCCGACTGCTCGTGGTTGGCGTACCGGTTGTAGTAGTGGAGGTAGCGCTCGAGCGAGATGCGCGAGCGGGCCTGGGCGTCGCGGGCCTCGACGCCGCTCTTCTCCTCGTAGCGGTTGCAGTTGTACCAACTCGTGCCGTGCTCCGACCACAGGCCCATGCACATCCAGCAAAACTCGTGCTTGCACTTGCGGCACGTCATGTGGTTGCAGCCGCCGTTCTTCTCGATGGTGCTGTTGCACTTGGGGCACTCCTTGGTGTTGGCCGAGATCCAGTTGGCCGTCTCCGAGTCGTCGGCGCACTTCTTGAGCCATCTTTTGACCAGCTCGCACGGCGCCGGCTGGTGGTCGTTGAGCGCGCACCCGAAGCAGAACCGGTGCCCGCACAGGCACGCCACCGCCGGCACGATGCGGTCCAGGTCCTTCTTCTTGACGGCGCACTCCACCACGTTCTCGCAATCCGGCGCCGGGCACCACTTGAGGTTGTCCTTATCCTCGACGTAGGTGCGATGAAGCAGCTCGTGATACCGTTCCGTCAGCTCGGGCGTCACCAGGATGTCGAGCGACCGGGCGTCGATGATGAGGTTGCAGCCTTCCGAAGGGCACTGGATGCGGGCGGCCTCGCCCTCGCCGAGGATCTTTTGCGAGAGGTACTGGCGATAGCAGTCCACGCAGTATCGATGACCGCACTTCAGGGCAAACGACTCCAGCCCGGGCTCGTCCTCGCAGCAGATGTCGCAGGCGAACCCGGGGACGCTGCGGATCTTTAGCTCGCGGACCGACGACTGTGAGAGGCCGGCCGCGTCCAGCACCTGGTTTGGCCGGTCCATGTAATCCTCGATCAGCCTCTCCTTGTTCCACCGGAAGTGTCGGAGCAGGATGGCCGCCTCCTCCCTGGAGATGTCCAGGATCATGTTGACTTCGTTGACGAGGTCATCTTGTTGCTTTTGCACGTCGGATGGTTGGTAGACCTTGTAGTTGACTTCGTAGGCTGCTTTTTTCTTCTCAACGTCCTTTTGCGAGTCGATGTAGACGTCGGGTTCGTCGTCGAAGCCAAAGTCTGCGCGGGGAAGCCAACGTCAGCATGGAACGCACCACCAGGAGCCCAAGCGACAACCGGCGCACAAACCTTCGTCGCCCGACACCTCATTGTCGCTGTCGTCCTGGATCATGTCCTCGTCGCTCGAGACGTTGGACATGAAGTCGTCGTCGGTATCCATGTCTTCGTGGGAGGCGGCCGTCACGGGCGTAGGAGGCGCCGAGTCGAGGCCGGCCGAGGCGAGAATCCTCTTGTTGGGGAGAGCTGCTGAAGAGGAAATCGTCGCCTCAGCGGCCTTTCGCTTCCGCGTTGTGGGGGGAATTGTGACGACCTTGTCGTGTCCTTGTGGCACGCTTCCCTCGCGGTCGGACAGACTCGCAAGGGCTCGGACGTCTGGACAAGGAGCGGCTTAAGAGGGTGGCAAACGCACGAAACCCTGCCAGCACGCAACGCAGATGGGCGGGTGGTGTCGTTGTTCAGCGCGGGGCGGGGAGGAAACAAGGAATCGGGGCAAAGGTCGTCGGACGGACGCCGATGACTTGAGATGAGAACGTATTACAGGGGCTTGAAGGCAGGGGGAGGACGGGGAGGGACAGGGAGGGCGGAGAGGCTGGTGGTGGGGAGAGGGCAGGAGAGGGAGGTCGAAGCGGGGAGGAAGTGAGGGGAGACGTTGAGAAAGGAAGAAAACCCCCCAGAGTGCCGTTCCAGACCGTGAGATGTTGGAGAGGTGGGAATTCTTCAGGCGAAGTGCAAGTTCAGGTTGAGAAAGGCTGGAACAAGGTGAAGTCGGTCGGAGGGCAGTGACAGGAAACCGGCAGCGGACGCCCAAGCCAAGCGCGGGCAGGCAACTGGACGGAAGGCGGTGGAGTCTGGTCAACCTGGACTGCCCGCGACTGATGCGTCAGAACACTGTACGCAGTACGGTCCCCCCCACGGTTCAGGGAGTCATTCGCTCAAGCGGGCAGTTTCCTGGGCCGCATCGCCTTACGTTGGGTGACGGGGGAAAAGGCGGGGCGCATCCACGCCACTGCCCGAAATGGTTGCCCCACAGAGAACAGTCGGGACCGGCTTAGGCAGCAGGCCCCACAAAAGGTGGACCCCCGATTCAAGGCCGGCTTCAGGCGGTCAATCGACATGTTGTTCCAACCAAACAAAAAGCTTGAAGCACTACATGCGCTCTTCCAACCACACGGTCAAGGCAGCACGACCTGAGGCGAAAAGAGCTCCATTGTGCTAGGTGCTTTTTCCCCCTTTCTTGTTGCTTCATCTTGTCGCTGGCCTTGAATCGATGCCTGTGTCTTGGTTTGCCCACTGTTGATCCCCCCCAAAAAGAAAGCCGCACAATCCACAGCGCCACCCACCTCCGTCCAGGATGGACGTCGACAGCCCTGATCGGGCCGACCGGGCCAACCAGAGGACCAACCGCAAACCCCGCGATGATTCCGCGACCGAGGACGGACGAAGGTACAGAAACAGAGATGACGAGACCGGGCGACGGAGCCATCGGTCCAGGTCGCGCGATAGAGGCCGCCGGCAGCGCTCGAGAACGCCGGAATCAAAACATCGGAGGTCACGGTCGAGAGACCGAGAGAGGAGGAGAGACAAGGATAGTGAGATTGACAGACGACGAGACCGCGATCGGGACCGTGACCGTGACAGGGACCGCGACCGCGAGAGTCGCAGGCAGAGGAGCCGCGAGCGAGGAAGTGCGAGGCGCGACCTTGATGAGGACGACCGGAGAGGACGCCTAGGCAGGCGAAGGAGCCCTGCAGAGCGCTCGCGTTCAAGAAGCAAGCACCGGGGCGATACCGACCAACCCGGTTCGAGCAACGGGCGAAGCCTCATCAAACGGTCAGGCCCCCTACCCTCTCAGAACGACTCGTTCGCCATGAGCAAGGGTGAAGCGCCCGAGAAGCCCGTCGAGAAGCCCAACTTTGGCAACTCCGGCGTCCTCGCCGCCGCCTCGAACTCGGTCGTCCAAGCCGACGGCACCACCATCACGCTCAAGTACCACGAGCCGGCCGAGGCCCGGCTGCCCCGCGATTCGTGGAAGCTTTTCGTGTTCAAGGACCAGGACATTGTCGACACGATCGAGCTCAGCACGCGCACCTGCTGGCTGGTCGGGCGCGAATTGGCGGTCGTCGACATCGCCGCCCAGCATCCCAGCATCAGCAAGCAGCACGCCGTCATTCAGTTCCGCTACACCGAGAAGCGCAACGAGTACGGCGACAAGATCGGCCGCGTGAAACCGTACCTCATCGATCTCGAGAGCGCCAACGGCACCATGCTGAACCATGCCAAGGTCCCCGAGAGTCGATACCTGGAACTTCGCAACAAGGACATGATCCAGTTTGGCTCGAGCACGAGGGAATACGTGCTCGTGCAGGCTCCCAAGGACTGAGCCGTGGTTGTTTGGCGGGACAAATTCCCGAAAAGCGTCATCTGATGTGTGCCACTCTGCTTCGATCCCGGACAATTCCTTGTTTTCCTTAGGTGCCACCGGCGACCCCCCTTTTCTGTTCTCACCATGGCCACAAGAATGCACTGCCAAAGAGGGTTGACGATGTCGGTGGGTAACACCCGGTCGATCTGCCGGCATGGGCTGCGTTGAGGCTCGTGTTGCCCAAGAAAATACCCGCCCAGTCGTCCGACCCATGATCTGAGGAAACCGGCGGCCGGGGGTGGCGCGCAAAGTGGCTTGCTTGCGGCTCTGCTGTGCTATGCAGGGCGCACGCTTGGCTCCGGAATCGGTCGGTCCTCAATCCAGTGAGCGAGCAGAATCAACCCCTTTCCAGACACGGGCCTCCGATGACTCTTCAAGGGCCACGTGCCACTGTATTGCAGTAAAACCAGCGCCTTTCCAGGATGACGTGAATGCGCTATTTGCGGTGATGTGCAGCGTACCCGGGGCAGCCTCAACAGGCGCTGGAGAGCAGGATCAGGCGTAGAGAGAACGCCTGAGGGCGCCAGGCAGCTCTATTTCAAGCTAGAGCGAACTAGCTCTTCTAAGCCTCCAAGAACTGACGTATCGCAAAAACGATGACGCAAGCTTCCTCCCAGAGGCTCGTCCGAAGTGAGGTGAGGGATCAAGACCTGATTCTCGGTGAGCAGCTCCCGCAACGTTGGTCAACAATTTCATGACATTTTGAGCATGTGGTTTCCCTTCTCAATACCGATGTGCAGCCAGCGTCGCAGCGGCCTCTAGATTCTCCCTACTGTGCAGGTCACCCACGGGTACGGCACCACACATCGTGTGCTACGACCCTGGTCACTGGGACACCCTCTCGGCGGCAACCCTTGGGGCTGTCTTGGCCGGGGAGCGAACCCGGGCCCGCCGTGGTGGGAGCAGAGCGGCTGAATGGGTTGACAGGGTTTGGAGCTGCAGAATCCCAAACGTCGATTCGCAGCGGGGGAGGGGGGCGTTCCTCTCTGGCAGCGCTTCTCAGCAGCATGCATCCCGCCCCTTGAATCCAACGACACCGAAGCGCGAGCGAGCTGAAGAAAAAGGATTGGAGCCCAATACAACCAAAAGGAATAACACAGATTGGGGGCAGTCCTTCTGACTGGACGCAGGATGGACTGCCCCGGCAAGGAAAAGGGGTGTGCTCAGCTGGCCCTGTTGCCCGCCGCGTGACAAGTCCCTGGACCTACTCTCCCCGCGTTTCCCTTCTCCTCCCCGCAGTTTAGTAAACGCCGACCACCTTGCCAACACCTGTGCTCCTTGCTGTCCGGGCAAGGTCGGGGTCGTGGATTCTTTGCTTCAAACCCTATGCCTCGAAGGCTGCCTGTGGAGGCTCCCTGATGGATGATCAACACCACGAAACAAGGCGGTTTGGAAGATTCGATAGGCCGAGAAGTAACTGCTTGCATCGCACGTCCTCAGGCTCCCCGTGCCTCCCGGGCCGCCCCATCTCTGGTTCTTTACGACCTCGGCGATGCGCTCGTGGCTGAGGCGCAGGCACCGACCTGCAAACTGGTTGCGTATTATATATAAGATTGCCCATCTGCATATCCACGGCACCTGGACTCCGCGTACGACGCTGAGGAACGTCCCGAAGCGAGCCTTCTTGTATACTCATATTGGCCCTCTGCTAGCACAGCGTCAGCATGGTAAGTGCCGAGCCCGGCCCGTCCCGCCAACATGGCGGCGAGGCTTCCAAAAATAAAATAAAGGAAAAAAGAAAGAAAAAGAAAAACGACCGAGCAGCTTACACTCCCAACCCAGGCCACCATCAACAGACAACCGGGCCGATTCGAGATCACGGCCGTCTGCCACCACCCGCAAGCCCGAGCCGACATTGTGCTCGTCCACGGCCTCAATGGCGCCCCTGCAAAGACCTGGCTCGCCCCGAACGGCGTGTTTTGGCCCACCGACCTGCTCCCTGCGGAGCTGTACGACAGTAAGAAAAAGGTCCTACCTGCCAACATCCTGACGTACGGATACAACGCCGATGTCTACGGCGGCTTCTGGGAACGCCAGCGCAAGAGCCCCAGCGACAACTTCATCCACCACCATGCCCAAACCCTCGTCGCCACGCTCACGGCCTACCGCAAGAGCCAGGGCACCGAACGCCTGCCCATCATCTGGGTCGCGCACAGCTTGGGGGGCATCCTGACCAAGCGCGCGCTGCTCTACTCCAACGACCTGCGCGACCCGCACCAAGAGGACCTGAGGTCCATTTATGTGTCGACCTACGGCATCATTTTCTTGGGTACGCCGCACGGCGGTGCGGATATAGCGGCCTGGGGCGCCGTGGTGGAGCGCATGGCCGATGCTCTTGTTCCCAAAAAGATCATCACGACCGAGTCGGTGCTGCTCAAGACGCTCAAGAAAGACAGCGAGACGCTGCAGCAGATTACGAACCATTTCCTCGATATCTACCAGCGGTTCAAGATTCACATGGTTCATGAGAGCCACAAGACCAGCGCCAAGGGCGGCATGGTACAGTACGTACTACCCTCCCCCCTTTTTCTTTCTTGCTCTTCTTCTTTTTTTTTCTTCTTTTGCCCAATGCCTTACTCGTCATGTTTCACGCCATCGGATGCGTGATGTCCGACTGCAACGTTTGGCAGAGCTCCGCTGACAGCTCCCAGGTTCCTGGTCGTGGACGCCGTGTCGGCCAGCCCGCAGCTGCCCGGTGTCAGGTACTATGGCGTCGAGGCCACGCACTCGGGCATGTGCAAGTTTGAGAGCGCCAACGCGCCGGGCTGGAGCACCATCTCGGGGGCCATCCGCGACTGGATCGTCGAAGCCCCGGAGGTCATCTTGATCCGGTGGGAGGTGGAGGAGGACCAGCGGCGTGTGAGGGCAAATCTTGAAAGCTTTGAGCGGGCAAGACTTTACGTAAGGAGACGCCCAGTGTCGCGTCAGCAAACGTCCTTTTGACTGACCGGAGCAGGATACCACCCTTCGACTTGGTGGACAGAGCAACACAGCGCTGCCCGGACCCGGAGGGTCCGTCCTGGCGCCTCTCCTCCCTCCTCCCACGTCCGGCACACCCGCCAGCGCCGCCGCCCCTGCCCCTGACGCCTCTCACGCTCCAAAAGCCCTCCCTCCTGCCCCCGACCCGCCGCCAGCGCCCCCGCCCGGACACGAACATGACCGCGAGCCCCTCTTCATCCGCCCCGAAAAGTTCCGCCCCAACTCCTACTTCATCGGCCGCGAGGATGAGCTGCGCGGTCTGCACGAGATGCTGATGGATCGCAAGCGCCGGCTGCAGGGCACGTCGGCCGTGCTGATCCAGTGCCTCCCCGGCGGCGGCAAGACGCACATCGCCCGCGAGTACGTCTTTCGACACAAGGACGACTACCCTGGCGGCGTGTACTGGGTGCGTGCCAAGTCCCGGCACGAGCTCGAGCACTGGTTTTGGCGCATCGCGCGCAACGAGGCGCTCAAGGGGCTGGTGGACCAGCGGGACGTGCAGGAGCTGAGGGATCCGAGCAAGATTGTGCCGGTCGTGAGGGAGTGGCTGAGCTCGCAGTCCGAGTGGCTGCTTGTTTTCGACGGGGTGCATTTTGATATCGAGGGGCTGCACGAGTTCATCCCGGACGCGAGAAACACGAGCATCATCTACACGTCGACGGAGCGGGCTGTCACCGGCGACCCGCGGTTTGACAACCCGCAGGTCATGGAGCTGGGGCCGCTGACGCTCCAGGAGGCGACGGAGCTGTTGCTGCTCGAGATGGAGCGCAAGAAGCCGTGGAGCGCCGAGGACCAGGACCTGGCGGCGAAGCTGGTCGAGCTGATGGGGCGGCTGCCGCTGATGATTCACGTCGCCGCTCAGCACCTCAAGGCGACGAGGGAGCCGCTGGCCCGCTACCTCAAGTCGTACCGCTCCCGGCCCAAGGCGGGCGATCTCCCGGCGTACAAGGCGGTGCGCGACCAGCTCGAGATCCGCGGCGAAACGGCCGCCCTGAACCTCATGTCTCTGCTCGTCTTCTTCGACCAGCATGTCCCTGTCGAGATGGTGATGCTCGGCCTCTCGGCCCTCGACAACACCACCCCCGTCAAGACCTGCGACGCCACCCACCGCAGCGCCAGCCTCAACAACACCCTCAAGGTGCTCATCGCCTTCGCGCTGCTCGAGCGCTCCGAGAGCGACGACATCTCTCCGACCAGCTCGCGCAGCTCCGGCCATGGCTTCGACCGCCATGCCGACTACCTCGACCTGCTGCGCATCCACAGCGTCGTCCAGGCCTTCTTCATCGACACGCTCGAGGAACAGCACCAGCTGCCCTTCTGGCTCGAGCGCGCCGTGCACCTCTGGGCGCGGTCTTACGACGAGGCCGACCGTCGCATTCGCGAAGACCCCGGCGTCGGCTTGCCGGACGACTACCGCCGTTTCGACATCCACGGGGCGAAGCTGCTGCAGCACCTGAGACGGTTCCAGCGGCGGCATCCCAAGCTCGCGGGCGCGCGCGCGCTGCTGGAGGAAAGGATGGCCCAGATCCGCGGCCGCATCGAGGAGCTCTCGCACGCCGTGCAGGCGCACATCGTGGATGGTTCGGCCGCGGAGCCCTTGACGAGCGTGTTTGACCGGCTCAGCACGTCATCACAGTCGGACGCCGCCACGATCCAGTCCCATGACAGCAGCCGGCTCCCCAGCCGCGTCAACTCCGTCCGGCATACCGGCGGCGCGTTTGTCCAGTCGCCGGCGGCGTTGGAGTTTCCCCAGCGCGAGGCCCTGCCGTGGAACACCCCCTACCCCGAGATCCCTGCCATGCCGCCCACGCCAGGGATTCTTTTCGACGGATACGACGCCAGCAGCGCCGTGTCCACCGCGCCGGAGGAGGACGACGATCGGAACACGCTCGTGATCTCGCTCCCCGACACGCAGATCCACGTCGGCGAATTGACAGACATCGTCTCGCTGTCGCCTGATCCGGCCGACCGCCGCCCGGGGACGAGCAGCAGCGGCGGTCGGTCTTCCTACTTTCACGACTGGCAGGCCGCCATCCCAAGCCACCGCGTCATCCGCCGGCAGGAGACGCGCCGGTACCATGACCGCGCCGGGGCGTGGCGCGACAAGACGATCAGCGATCCGCGCGTTGGGCTGAGCCCGGCGGTGGCGGTAGGGTCGGTCGTGGTGGGCCCCAGCCACGGCCCTACCCGGCGGGAGACCGTCGCGGGGTCGTCGCGGCCGGGACCTACGACGGCGCAGAGCGAGGCCGCGGTGCACCTGCACAGGATCAAGCAGGCCGCGCCGCCGTCTCCCAAGCTGGGCGCTGGGGGCGAATGGGGCAATGACCAGCCGGCCTCTCCCTCCTCCGCTCGCCCCATGACGCTGGTCGGGCGGAACAGCTGGTCGGTGCCGCAAGTCGTCAAGACGCCCGCCACCGACGTCGCCGAGGTCCCGCCTGAAGCCTTCTCCAGCGGGATCGCGCAGGCGCTGTCGTCGCCCAAGAGCTGGACGGCCGCGACCCTTCGTTTGCTCAAGAAAGCGGTGCTCCCGTCCGACAAGAAGGCGGCCGAGAAAGCAGCAACGCCTGCGAGACCGCAGAGCCAAGGCCAGCTGTCAAGCCACAGCCACAGTCAAGCCCCAACCCAGGCCGCGGCCGAGGACGGGTCGGGGATCGTCGTGCCTCCATCACCGCTGTTCCGTGGCAGCCGCTCGGCCAGCTCCAGCCCGGCGAGCTACGCGTCCCCTTTCTCGCCGCCTTCCTTCTCAGGGCCGCCGACAGAGGACCTCCCTCCGGCCGGCCGACCCGGTGGTGTTCCCGCCGCCGTCCGAAGATGGGATACGTACGCCTATCCCCCGGACAGCACGCGCATGCCATCCTCAAGCGTGGCTGAGTGGGCCACGGCCGGAGGCACAGGCAGAGCGCATGGCCGGCACCCAGAGGATCCCGTGTCGCTGTCCTACCCGTCCCTGTCCCCGCTTCCAGGCACGCAGCAGCACCCACACCAGCAGCTTGCCATCCGCGGCGGCCCGCCGGGAGGGTACTCGTCCCAACCCATGTCGCGGGCCGGGTCACACCAGTCTAGCAGCGGCGGCGTCAGCGGCAGCGCGTTTGGCAACACCCGCTCGCACACGATGCACAACTACCACCAACAGCATCCTCAGGAATACGCAGGAGGGGCGCTGGTGGTGGTCCATTCCCCTCCCACCCGCTCCTCCTCGCCCTCCCGGCGCGACGCGGCCGCGACGGCTCACGACGCCAACGGCGGAAGCGGCAGCGACAGCGTCCCGATCCCCACCCCAGCACTCCCCATCCGCTTCACCTCGGGCATAGGCACGTTTCCGGGAGTCGGAGGAGGAGGAGGAGGAGGAGGAGGAGGCGTACCGCCGCCACCGTCGTCCTTCACCCGCGCCTACCCCCCGTCCTACACCGAAACCGAGCCCTCCCCGCGTCTTGACCCGGCCTTCCCTGACGTCGACACGAGCTACCGCCGCTGGGAGGTGCAGAACCAGCAGCGCCAGCGCCATCTCCGCCACGCCCAGCCCCCGTACCCGACGTCATTCCACCAACCTCCCGCTCCCGGCCTGTCCACCCAAGGCGGCCGGGGCCCAGGGCCGGGGGCAGGGGCCGTAGGGCTAGGCCTTACCCACGGCGACGGCCGCGGCCAGGGTCACGGCCAAGGCCAAGCCTACGGCCAAATCATCGCCCACGACCTCGCCGGCGTCACCGGCGGCAGCGAGCTCCCGCAAACCCTGCCACCGCCGCATCCCGCGCTTCCCCCCCGGGCCGTGAGCGTGCTCGTCCAAGGCGAAGGCCAAGGCCAAGGCCCAGGCGCCGGCGGCGAGCCCATGTCCCGCTCCGCGTCGGCGCCGGGCAAGACGGGCGTGGCGGCGGGGATCCGGATGGACAACGGGACGGTGGTGGGGTTCGGGGCCCCGGCGACGACCCCGTCGGCGCTCGCTCCGGCGGCGGCGGGGCCGGGGGGCGGGAGCCACGGCCGCGCCGCGTCTCCTCGAGGAGGAGGAGGAGGAGGAGGAGGAGGCGTGCGGCGCGGGAGGGCGGGGAGTTTCCCCGGGACGGGGGGCGGGAGGAGCAGGTTCGAAGGGTAAGACGGCTCGGAGGGAGCATCTGGAGGAGCGAAAAAGGCTCAGCGTGTGTGCGCGTCGATAGATGTTGAACTTTGGTTTGTTTTTTTTGCATTGGGCGTTACGGATATCATTTGTATGTCGGCTATCTATCTATTTGTTCATGATGTTTAAAGACGCATGAGAAATGGACGCCTGCTCATGGTATTGTTGGCTTTCATTACATGCCCAGACGAGTCCCTGCATTCTCATCCCGTCTTGTCGATGTTGTTGGCGTGTGGCCCATCACGACTTCACCCACCATCGACATCGCGACTGATTCCTCGTGCATCAAAAAATCGTGGAATTATAATCCTGCTCCTCGGTATCAACCGGCAGCACTCTCGGTGATGGATTTGGAACGTCGATTCCCTCCTCTTCCCTCCCGCTGAGCAGACACTACTACGGCCTGTGCCTTGAGTGTACCGGATGTCAACGATGCTTCTCACACACGCGCTCACGCCGCCAGCCATGCCAAGCAACTCCGAGCCCGCTCTGTCCGAAACCACGAGTCACCGCTATGCAACACTGAACTCCGGGATCAGACCCATCTCCTGCTTCACCTCGCCCCCGACCTTGTACGATACGCGCCACCTAAGCTTGACGGATTCCACCTTGCTGTCCCTGCTCCCGGCGTGCCACACACTCATGGATTGCGTCACACCTCGGCTCTGCTTCGGCTCCAACGCCCTCCCCGTCTGCGGTTTCAACTGCAGCTCGTAGCCCTGAATGAACAACGTCAGCCGTTGCATCTTGAAGCGTTCAAGCGTGGTTTGGGGAGATCCTACTCTTGTCACGGCAACCTCGAAATGCAGCTCCGTGAGTCGCTGTGCCGTGTTGTTCGAAAACGCAAACAGCAGCTGCACCGCCGCATCGGCGGCTGTCGCACGGCTCGCCACCATGTCGATCTTCAAGCTTGTGTTGCTCACGGCAACGCGGTGTTCCTTGGGCAGCTGTGGCGCCTCTGGAGGCAGCGCCGAGGCGAAGTTCCACTCGTCGTCGTCGTTCGCCGGGGCGGCTGGCGACTGCGCAGGCGCGGGGGGTGTCGGCGAGAGCGATGCCAGCGCTGCGAAGGGGTCCGCGGAGGGTTGCTGTGACGGCGGGGAGAAGGCCGGCTTGGAAGGCTGCGGCGTGGCTGACTGCGACGCGGGAGCGGAGGTCAAGGAGGAGAACTGGGAGAACGAGGCGGGGGATGCGGACGTGGGGACCTGGCCCCTGGCGCTGTTGTTTTGCGTCATGGATGATAGCAAGGCGGGACCGGGGATATCTGCGAGGGTCAGCACTGGACTCTGCGGCGCGGCTCCGAGGATCTCACTGGTGTTGGCTCCGAAGCCAAGCGCTATCCCACCTGTCTGCCCAAAGCTGCTGCTTGGCTCCCCTAATGACAGGCCGAGGAGATCATCCTCGACCCCGGCCGTCCGAGACGGCTTCTGAGGAGCGGCCGAACTGCCGCCGTTGGCGTCGCCGTCGTCCAGGTCGATGAGCGACAGCTCCTTGGAGGCTCCCTTCCCGGACGTCGTCGAGGCGGCGCCGGCGCCGGCGCCGGGGCCCGAGCCGGGCTGGGCGAGACGTTTCGCTCCTTCGATGTCTCCCTTCTTGAGCAGCTTGTAGCGTTCGACGGTGCGGTGTATGCTGTCGTTGATCTCGAGCAGCCTGGCCACGGCCTCGTGGTCGTCCGACTCCTCCTCGCACATCTTTTGAATCTTGGGTTGAGCGCTCGTCAAGGCGGCGGCGAGCTCGGAGAAGACGTCCCCGTCGACGATCTTGTCTCCGGGCTGGAAGGCCTCGAGCCTTTCCTCGAGCAGCCTCGCCTTTTGTTGGACCTTGGCCACCTCCTCGGCGGCCTTGGCGCGGTAGTCGACCTTGGAGCGCGTGTCGTAGCCGGCCATGATCTTCATGAGCTTGTTGGCTTCGCGCAGGTCCTCGGGGGTGCCTCGCCGGATGAGCTCCTGCAGCTTGGCGGATTGCGCCTCGCGCTCCTCCTCCTCCATCTCCTCGGCGGATTTGAGGTTCTGGCTTGGTTAGCAAAACATGCTGCAGGGCGCCCGGGCGGAGCCGGGGGGGCGAGAAGGGGCCGGGTCCTACATCGCTCGGGTTCAGCACGGCGGCGTCCTCGCGGCGGACCTCGGGGAAGGTGTAGCCCTTGTAGCTCAGAAGGCGGTGCATGTCCCGGATGAAGCCCAGATCCTCCTTGTAGCGGCTCGTTTCGCAAATGGTGGAGCGCCATTCCTCAATGGCTTCGAGAATCTTGAGCTGGACGCGCGAGGGGCGGATGGGGGGCCGTTCGGGAAAGCGGCGGACGAGCTCGTTGAGGAACTCCTTGGTGCTGATCTGCAGGTGGAAGGGATAGCCGCAGTTCTTGACGCAGATGTCGAGGAGGTTGAGGGCCAGCAGCGAGACGTTGGGGTTGCGGTGGTTGATGTAGCCGACGATGGCGACGGCGGCCTCGCGCGGGGCCGAGCCCTTCTTGGCATTGATCAGGTCGGCGATCTCGAGGTTGAGGGCGAGGTTGGGCTCGTAGTTTTCGGGGCTGCAGGCGGCTTGAATGTAGCGCTGGAGCTGCGACTGGGCCGGGGCGCCCATATCGGCCCAGCGGTCCCGGGCGGCGTACCGCGCCGAAGCGGCCTCCATGGGTGCGGGTGTGGGTGCGGATGTGGGTGCGGGTGCGGGTGCGGGTGCGGATGTGGATGCGGATGCGGAGGCTCGGGTGATCGTGATTACGACAACGATGCCGCGGGTTGGGTTCGCTCGCCGTTGGAGGTGTCGAGAGGATACGTGGCTACGGAGGGGAGGGAGGGAGCTGGGGTATCCTTCTGGCTGATGCCTCTCTGCCTTGGCTAAGGGGCAGGACCAGGCAGCATGGCACCGTGCTCAGCTTGGGGGGAGCTCAGAGACCGGAGGTTGGTTGCGTTGCGTTGGATGGATGGAGCTTTGGGCCGGTCGGGGCGGGAGTGAGTGGATGGACATTGGGGGACGAATCATGCTTTGGTACATATCGTGTCCCCCCAAGGCTGCGATAACTGAATACTGCCAAGCCCCTAAGCAGGACCCCACCAAGCCCCGCGCCGATGATGCAATCAACGGGGAGCCCCGCCATGGCCCATGGACCAAGACGGTTTAACCTTCATGGTCTTGGTCTCCAAAATTTCTTGTCTTCCATTAACACCAACACCACCACCACCACCACCACCCTCTTACCACTTCACAGCCGCCACCATGGTCCGCCATAAAAAGGACAACTTTGCCCGAGGCGGCAAGCACCACAACCGTCCCGCCCCGCGATACCTTCGACGTCCAGCCGACAACGGCGAGAACGAAAAGGACGACCCCCAGAACCATGGCTACCCCTCCACCAACACCTCCTCTTCCGGCCGCCCTCCCTTCAAAGCCGCATGCTGGGATCTCGGCCACTGCGACCCCAAGCGCTGCTCCGGCAAGCGCCTCATCAAGCTCGGCCTGATGCGCGAGCTCCACCTGGGCCAGCGCCACGCCGGCGTCGTCATCACGCCTAACGGCAAGCGCACGCTCTCGCCCGCCGACCGCCCCCTGCTGGAGCAGTACGGCGCCGCCGTCGTCGAGTGCTCGTGGGCCCGCACCAAGGAGGTGCAGTGGTCCAAGGTCGGCGGCAAGTGCGAGCGTCTGCTGCCGTACCTGGTCGCCGCCAACACGGTCAACTACGGCCGCCCCTGGAGGCTCAACTGCGTCGAGGCGCTGGCCGCCGCCTTCGCCATCTGCGGCCGGAGGGAGTGGGCCGAGCAGATCCTGGCCCCCTTCTCGTACGGCTCCGCCTTCCTCGAGATCAACGACGCCTTGTTCAAAAGGTACGCCGCGTGCGAGGATGAGGAGGCTGTGAAGAAGGTGGAGCAGCAGTGGATGGAGCGGCTGGACCGCGAGTACACCGAGAGCCGGGAGGACGGAGACCCGGATGATCTGTGGGCGGGCGGGAACGTCAACCGGCGGGCACCGGTGGACTCTGACGACGACGACGACGACGATGACGACGACGAAGAAGACCAAGAAGAAGACAAAGACGGCGACAACAAGTCCATCGACGGGATCTACCTCGGCAAGAAACCACCCCAGCCGGCGCCCCCAGGCGGCGCAGAACCCGACCCCGACGACCCCCCTGCCGAGCGCGACCGCTACGCCCTGCCGCCTTCCGACTCGGAATCCGACGACGCCGCCGAAATGGAGGCCATCCGGCGCAAGATCCTCGCCTCCAAGCCCTTCGCCACCCCGGCCGACGGGCCCTCGTCGGAATCCCCCGCCGACCGCACCAAGCTGGGAGGAGCCGGCAAGCCGCACATAGCCACCATCCCGCGCCCCGAGCCTCGGTACAAGTCGGACTCGGACGCCGAGCCGGACTCGGACAACGACAAGGGCGTGGGGTCCGGCTCGGATGATGACGACGACGATGGCGACGGCGTTGGCGACGAAGGTGACGACGCCGAGTTTGATAGCATCATCGACGCGACGCCCGTGACGGACCGGATCGGGCTGATCAAGCTCCAGAAAGAACGCGCGAGGATCCAGAGCGCCGCCAGCACGACCAAGAAGACCTTTTCGTCCGGGAGCGTGTCGGCGCCGAGGAGATGGTGAAGCCCTCGCCGCAGAGGTCACAAAAGAAGCGTGTACACCACACCGGATGACAGCTACGCCAGGTTCGAAAAAGAAAAGGGGGCTTTATTGTACAGCTGTATCATACCCATCTATGGATGGCATCCGTTCTCCCGCGCTACCTAATTTTCGTAAAGAATCCCTTCCCACCTACGCCCAGTCTATCGCCTCCGAATGCATTCCATGCTTATCCCGACTCAAGAACATAGGGGAAGGTAGGTAGATCGGTATCATACATAGAAGTACACGTCTCTGCCACGCGGCAGGGACATCAGGCTCGCAACCCCCCTTCCCTCCCCCCCTCCGCGCCTTTGCGCTCACAGGCTCCTCTTCTCGGCAATCTCCTCGTACGTCTGGATGATATCCCCCTCCTGCAGCTCGTCCCAGCCGGCAAACGACATGCCGCACTCGCTGCCCTTGCGCATCTCGTCCACATCCTTCTTGACGTGCTTGAGCGTCTCGATGGTGCCTGTTGTTGTTTTTGTTCTCGTGGGTCAGCCATGCATAACAGAAAAAGAAAAAAAAAACAACCGGGAAGAAGATCAAAAAGAAAAAACAAGAAAAAGAGGCGGCAACTCACCCTCGTACACATTCTCCCCGCCGCGGATGACGCGCGCCCTGGACCCCTTCTTGATGACACCGTTGCCGACACGGCACCCGGCAATGTTCTTAAACCTCCTCCCGCGGACGTTGATGGGGAAGATCTGCAGCACCTCGGCCTCGCCCATCACCTTCTTCACCACCACCGTCGGCAGCGCGTCCGACAGCTTGCCCCTCACGGCCTCGATCAGGTGGTAGATGACGTTGTGCTCGAGGATCGGCACCTTGGCGTCCGCCGCCATGCGCCGGATCGGGTTCGGCACGGGCAGGTTGAAGTTGATGATGGTCGCCCCCGACACCGCGGCGTGCTCCACGTCGGACTCCGTGAGCTGCCCGGGGGCGGCGACCAGGACCTTGGCGCGCACCTCGTGGTTGCCCTGCTCCTGGAGCGCCGCCGAGACGGCCTCGACGGAGCCGCGGACGTCGCCCTTGATGACGAAGGGAACGTAGGTGATGCGGGACGAGGCGGCCGTTTCGGCATCGGCGTCGGCGGCGGCGTCGGCGCTGGCGCTGGCGGCGGCTTCCTCGAGAGCCTTTTGGCGCTCCTTGTCCCGGCGGTCCTGCTCCTGCTGCGCCATCTGCGCGATGGCTTCGCCGCGCTCGCGGATCTCCTCGCGGTAGCGGACCGCCGCCTTGGCGCGCGATTCGTCGGGGGCCTGGAGGACCTGGTCGCCTGCCTCGGGGGGCTCTTTCCAGCCGAGGACCTCGACGGCGGTTCCGGGGGGCGCCTCGTCAACCTCGACGCCCGCCTCGTTGCGCATCAGGCGCACCTTGGCGTGCACGCACCCGGCCACGACGTGGTTGCCCCGCCGCAGCGTGCCGCGCTTGACCAGCACGGTCGCCACGCGGCCTACGGGTTTGATGGTCGACTCGAGCACCCAGCCCTCGACCGGCCCGTCTTGCTCGGCGCGGATATCGAGCATCTCGGCCAGCAGGAGAATGTTTTCCTCGAGGTCGGCCATGCCCTGTCCCGTCTTGCCGCTGACGCACACGACCTGGACGTCGCCGCCGTAATCCTCGATCTCGACGCCGTGGGCCGCCAGGTCTGCCTTCACACGATCGACGTTGGCTTCCGGCTTGTCCACCTTGTTGATGGCCACGATGATCGGCACATTGGCGGCGCGCGCGTGCTTGATCGCCTCGAGGGTCTGAGGCATGACGCTGTCGTCGGCGGCGACTACCAGGACGACCATGTCGGTCACGAAGGCGCCGCGCTGACGCATGGCGAGGAACGCGGCGTGGCCGGGCGTGTCCAAAAAGGTGATTTGCTTGCCGGAGGAGAGGGTGACGGAGAAGGCGCCGATGTGCTGCGTGATGCCGCCGTGTTCTTGCGACACGATGGAGGACTTGCGGAGGTAGTCGAGGAGGGTCGTCTTGCCGTGGTCGACGTGGCCCATGATGGTGACGACAGGAGGCCGGAGGGGGAGGGAGGAGGGGTCCTCGGCGGGGGGCCGGGGCTTGAGATCTTCGGACTCGCCCGTGTCAACCGTCGGGTCGAAGCCGTATTCTTGCGCCACGAGCGCCGCCGTCTCGCCCGTGAGGATGTTGTCCTTGCCGACGTCCTCGAACCCAAACTCCTCCAGCTGACGGACAAAGGCATCGACCTTTTGACCCAGCGCCACGGCCAGGTTCGTGACGCTGATGTACTCGGGGAGGAAGATGGGAGTCGGCGCGGCCGCGGCGAGCTCAGCCTGTCTCCGCTTCTCTGCCTCGCGCTCCGCCTTCCTGCGGCGCCGCTCCTCGTAGAGATCCTCGTCCCAGTCGTCCTCCTCGTCCTCGTCGTTTCTGCGGCGGCCACCGGACCTCTTGGGCCTCTCGCGGGCCTCACGCTCCCGTTCTCTGCGCCGATCGGCTTTCCTGCGGTCGCTCTCGCTCCCCGCCGCGTACGAGAACCCCGCAGCAGGCGATTGCGTCTGCTTTTCTTGCAGCTCGCGCGCGATCCGTTGAGTCTTTGCGCGCCTCGTGTCCTCGGTAAACCCCTCCGCCCAGGCCCACTGCTCATCCTCGGATTTCTTGGCTGCCGACTTGTCCTTGTTGGCCTCATTGACGCTCTTCTCCAACAGCTTCCAAGCCTCCTCGCCCGACGCCGAGGTGCTCGTCTCCAGGGCCGTCCACGGGTCCCCGCCAGATGTTTGCGATGGCGTCCCCTTTGGAACTTCTGGGACGGGTCGGGTTCGTCCTCTCCTCGTGAGGTTCTTCCACTCGGTATCGGACTCTGCGTTGGTAAGGGAGTTAAGCACGCCGGATGCTGGCATGGCCGCGAGCAGCGATTTGGTAAGGTCCTGCAACCCTCCCGGGCTGGTCTTTCCCTTCTGTTGCGACGCGGGGTTGCCCCGGGCTTGGCTCTCGAGAGCCTCCGGGGCAGCAGGTTGAGGAGGAGCCTGGGCCGGAGGAGAAGGTCTCGGGGGCGGAGCCACTACCGGCGGTGGCGGTTGCGCTGCCCATGACGGCAGCTTTGGTGGCGGGGCCACTACCGGCGGTGGCGGTTGTGAGGCCCAGGCCGGCATCGTCGGTGCCGGAGGCGCCGGGGGTTTTCTAATCGACGCCGCCGGCGTGGCTGTGGCCGACGGGACATGGGCAGGTTGGGGAGCTTCTGTCGGCGGGGACTGTGGCGTGGAGGCCACTGACTGCGTTCCTGTCGACGGGGGCGAGGGCTTTGGCGACGGAGCTGCTGGCGCATTTGCACTCGGCGTATTTGCACTCGGCGCAGGGGCGGCCTGAGCAGGTTTGGGTGGCTCGGCGGGAGCGGACTTTTGTGGCGAAGCTGCCGTCGAGGAGGGTGGTTGAGCTCTCGAGGTCGGCGCCTGTGGCGACGGAGACCCTGAGCCAGTTTCGGTCCGGGCTGGCGCGGCCTGAGCAGGCGGGACGTTGACAGGCTGGGGAGCCGGTGCCGGAGGGGATTTTGGTGGTGGCGCTACCACCGGCGGCGGCGGTTGCGTGGCCCAGGCCGGGACTTTGGGCGGCGGAGCCACGACGGGCGGCGGTGGCTGAGTCGCCCAGGCCGGGAGCTTCGGGGCCGAATAGGACCGCCGAGGCATCAGGGGGCCGCCCAGGGGCCGCACCGTGGGCAACGCGGGCCTGCTCGGGGAAACGGACGGGAGGTCGAGGACCCCATGGCTGCGCTGCCCGGCGACGATGGACGATTGCGGCAAGTGGCGGGCCAGGGTCGAAAGGTTACGGGGCTTTCCTATGCCATCGCCGGTGGTCGTCAAGGGCCGTAGGGCCAGGCGGAACGAGGAGCGGGACGAGGGAGGGGTCGAGGGAGGGGCCGAGCGGGAGATGAAGCGGCAGAGAAGGCACGCAGACGGGCGTCTCTGCTTCTGCACGCCGGTTAGCGTTGGGTCACTGCGTGCATGGCACGGCGGTGCGTCAGCGACCTACCTGCTGCCAGAGTCCATGTCGCATCATGGCTGGGTCGGGCAGGGCATGGCGTGCGGCCGAGTTGTGAGGGAGATATTCGTGCCAATGCCACGGCCGTTTCTTCAAAAAGTTCCCCAAAATTTCGACCCAGCGCAACGTCCCGCGATTGACGGGGCCGGGTTGCGATAAGCTTATCGCCGGCGCGACGTCAGTGGGTGGGTTGGTTACTGTGTACTATATTACTGCGTACCTAGTTACCGAACACAGTCCACAGTACATGGAAGCCGCGTAAAGTTACCTGCCTTACGCACTCGTTATCCGCGACCGGGGGCGACGAGCTGTTCACACAAGGAAAAGCTTCCATGATTCTTCAAGCGTGCTAATGCATAGCCTGGAACTCCAGATCCTTTCCCACCTCGGCGGCGATTCAGCCATGTGCCACTCCGTCTTGTTGAGCTTGCATCGGGAGAATGAACGGGGATCCTTGAGCTGTGAAACGCTCGTCATCCAGAATACGGCCTTGACGAACGACCTGCCGTCCTGGGTTAGGGTCCTGGGGGTTTCCATCTTCCATTTCAACCACCCCTTGAAAGCTCCCTGCCCGATTCTCACTCGCCATCTTTCCACGTCAACAACATCCCCTGGACGTCCGCTGCCGAGGCTCGACCTGCTGGCCATATTTCCACGGAGGCGGCGCTCTCGGGTCTTTTTCTAGCTCTTTGTCTCCCCCGTTCTTTTTTTTTTTTCTTTTTCAACTTGACCCGTCCGGCTCGGGATCGTCTACATAATTCACCTGGGAGGATCGTCTGCCTTACCTTACCTCAGCAACGCTCCTCTCTCATCGCCTCTCATCAACCTCTCCCTCTGCATCTCATCTCATTTCATCCACCACCAACTTCAAAGGGAAAAAAAATGGCGCCAAAGCAAACCTCCAAAGCCCGACTCTCCGGCTCGGGCACCAAATCCTCCTCCTCCGCCCCAACCAAACCTCCTTACCCCTTTCAATACGCTCCTCCCGCCCTCGCCCCCTTCACCTCCACCCTATCTCCCGGCCCGCTCTACATCGCGCACGTCGACCCCCGCCCGGCCACCTTCAAGCGCAACCTCTTCCTCGTCCCCGTGGCGCTCAACCTCGCCGTCGTCGCCGCCTTCGTCTGGCGCGTCTGGCACATCGGCCCGTACTACTTCGCCCTGCTCGCCGCCGCGTTCGGGCACGACACGGGCGCGCTGCCGCCGGGCCCCGAGGCGACCGCCACGCTGCTGAGCGCCGAGGGCCTGACCTGGGCGGAGCTCGGGCGGGCGATCCTCGCGAGGGCCGGGACCTTCATGCTCGACTTTGTCCTCGCCGTCTTCGTCTGGCCGTGGCCGTGGGAGTTCGCCGTCGGCTCGGGCGGGAGGGGGTCCCCGCTGCGCTGGCGGCTCGCGGTGGGGTTCCGCGGGGACGAGGTGTACGTGCGCCGGAGCCGGGAGGGCGTCGACAAGCTGGTCGGCGAGCACCTGAAGAAGACGGGCGGCGGGGTGGACCTGCTGGACGCGGACGCCAAGGCCGCCAAGGAGGCGCGCCAGGCGCTGGTGAACCGCGTCCGGGCGGCGACGGCGCCGCTGCTGATGCAGCAGAAGACGGGGTACCTGCTGATGGATGGGGACTGGGACCTGGACTGGAGGGCCATGGTGAACGCGACGAAGCTGGCGGACAAGAAGGAGATTGGGCTGGGGGATCTGGGGATGGGAGTGGCGCTGCTGCATCACGACAAGTTCGGCTGGCTGACGGTGGACTTTGGGGCGGGGGATGCGACCGAGCAGGACAAGCGCCGCAGGCAGGTGTTTGCGTTCCGCGATGCGCTGGCCAAGCTGGGCAAGGAGGATCTGTTCTTCCGCTGGATCGAAATGGTCCAGTTCGAGACGTCGCAGCCGGGCGGGTTTACGCCCGATAGGCAGATCAAGGCTGCCCAGAAGATCCGGGAAATGTTCCAGGAGCACGGCATCGATTTCGATGGCCTGTGGAAGGCGGCCGTGGGCACCGACGATCTCGGCATGTAGGGCCGGGAGCGTGGTTTGTGCTTGTATAACAGCATGTATACATAGATAGAGAGGGACAGAAGGAAGGGTGCATATATCTGGCGGTGGAAAAAAAAAAAAAAAGAAAGAAATGGAAGAGATCCGCTCCGTTGACGCATTCAAGGTTCCTGGCACTCCACCCGGAGACAGCCCCTTTTATTTCTTCTTGCCCTTCTTCCCCAGCGCTGCCTCGCGCCGCTTCGCCTCCCTGGCCTCGATCGCCGCCTTCTTGATCCTCTCTTGTTCCTCCTTCTCCTCCTTCTCAGCCTGCTCGCGACCGTCAGTCAGCCATTCCGTAGGGAGGGGATGGTCCGGTCGAGGACCCCGAGACCTACCTGTTTCCTCGCCGCTTCGGCCTCGCGCCTCTCGCGAATGATCCTCAGCCTCTCCAGGTCCGCCTTGGCCTGATCCGTCTTGCCCTGCTCGTGCAGCTTGCGGTACCGCTCCTTGGCCGCCTGCGCCTCGAGGGCCTCGCGCTCGCGCCGGCTCGGCGCCGAGGCGTCCGACCCGACCCTCAGCCTCCCCATGCCGTCCGCCACCCCGTCAACCTCGCCCCGGGCCTGCTTGCGCGCCTTGCTCGAGTGGTTCGGGTTCGCCGGCATATCGTCATCCTCGTCCCCGTCCTCCTCGTCCTCCGACTCGCTAGGCGGCAGGTCCCCCACCTGCACGGCACGCTGGGAGCGGGCGATGGCGGCCTCCTTGCGCGCCTTCTTCTGCTGCCGGCGCTCCTCGCGGCTGAGCTCGGTCTGCTCGGGAGGGGGGATGATGATCGAGGAGGGGCCGCCCCGGGCGTCGTCGTCGGACCCGGACTCGGAGCCGTCGGAGGAGCCTTCGTCGCTGCTGTCGTCCATGGCCCGTTGATGCTGGGCATCGATGCTCCACATGCTAATCTCGTTGCCATCGGCGTCGACCGGGCGAAGGTCGCGGGAGTAATGCTTGCCGCCTACGAGAAGGGCGCGTCAGTGATTCGCTTCCCCGCGGGGGGGGGGGGCGTGTTCATGCTGGAGCATGCAGGCTTGGAGCTTTGATCCGCTTACCTCCACGGGTGGGCTTTTTGAACTTGCCCCCACGACCGCGGGAGCTTGCGCCAGGACGGCCAGACATGATGGGTGGTTGTCAGGCTGTGTTTGTTGCAAGGTGGAGGTCGAGTTTGCGACGAGGGGATCACCGCCTCGGGATGTGGGTGAGCGATGGCAGCAAGTAGAAGGAAGAAGAGAGCAGCGTCCCTGTAGGGGAGAAAAAGAGAGAAAAAATTCTGAAGCCGCGTTCTTGTCAAGGAAACGCCCAGGCCTCTTAAGTCTGCTCCTGGCACAACCGTTACACACGGTTCCGCTGGGAATGAGGACGACCAAACGGAACGTTTATTTACGGACCAGGTCTCGCCGGATGACAGATACCCCGCCATCAAAGGCTCGCAGCGGCATGGCACCGCGGGGCTACGAGCGCCATCCAAGGCGACGAACCGCAAGGCACCCAATCACACGACGTGCGGTTTCACGCCAAGGGCCCACTTGGGGGACCAGCTCCTGATTGGTTGCGCCCGTCTCCGCCCCACAATCCCGCGTATTGAAAAGTTTCCCAACGCGCAACGTCTCTTCCTCCTCTTTCTCTCCTTCTCTTCTCATCAACATAAAACTGTTCCTTCATATTCACTCCGGGTTTAGCCAACCATTCATACACCGTGGCATTCTGGAGGGGAAACTGGAGGATAGACCAAAATTCTTGCACTTACCCTCTCTCTTCGGCAGCCTCGCGCTGACGTCGGAGGGAGAGAAATTATTGCCTTGAGACATGCCCTCCAAACGCCATGCTGCTCTGTTTTCCCTTTTCTCCGCGCCGCGCTGCTTCCTTGCTACGAGCAGTCGAGCTAGAATTCAACACGGCATCCCCTTGCTGCTTGGGCGGGTCTCTCTGCTCGCCAGCGGCGAGGGAGATGGGGGTGCTGACGCCGAGGTGGTTCCGCTTGGGTGTTTGTTCGCGTTGCGGCGATCGATGATCGGCGTACGGAGCTGATGCGGACGCTCGGTCGGGATGCTTCCTCTCCTTGAGATGGAATTGTGCTACGGTTGGGTCGTCGCCCTGTCTTGGCCCCGATCTGCCGGATGTGTTGCGGCGTCCTTGTCCTGGCCGCCGGCCTCGTTCTCTTTGCCGTCCTTGCTGCCGGTCCTGTCGTTTCGCCAGCGGCGTTCCCAGTCGCTTCGAGCATAAAGGATCCGGCACAAACGTTTCGTCTGTGGGGTGACGCCGGGGACGGTCGACAGCCGAACGTGCACGAACCGCTGGCTGGGCACGGGGATCCTGTTGACCGCCAGGGAGAAGCCCGTGTCCTCGGCGTTCGGCTGGCGGGTCTTGTGATCGTAGAGCCCGAGAAACGTAAACACCTGGTGCACGGGTATGCGCCAGGGCTGCCGAAGGCCCATTCCGGTGCGCCGTTCGGAAACCCCCGCCATGGCCCGGCCGGCTGGCCTGTGGTTTCTGGGCCTCCGTCGATGTGCGTCAACGGGGCGCAAGGGTTGCGAGTGCGGGATCGGCCTCAGAAGCAACGAATCAATGTAGTACGTATTACTGATGTCCACGGACTCGCGCGGGTCGATCGTTACGCCGTGCCCGAGAAGCGCCTGCGTGTATGCTTCAAAGAAGGTCGCGTCTTCGCTGACGCGAACCCGAGTCCATCCCGGCATTGCGTTGAGGCGTACGGGCAGTGTGATATCCACGATCCCGAGGGCAGGGAATTTGGAGAGGTGTTGAAACTCGGTCTCTGAGATGGTGTGCCACTCCGATATGATGCGGAGAACTAGCAGCTTGGAAAACCCGCATGCCTTTTCTGCACGTTGGGCCCAGGCCTCGTATAAGCGGTGGTCTAGCACGATGTCTCCCTTTGGTTGCTCCTGCTGGACCAATTCCAGGACGCGGAGGGGAAGATCCGTCAGGAGGACAAGATCGCACCGCCAGAAACGCTCGACGTCCTCGAGGCACAGGTGCACAAGACACTGGTCTAGCCTGATCATCGGGATGAGGTGTGGGATCAGCGCATCCCCTCGGTGGAAGATCTCCTTGTGATAGCGGTACATGCCTATCGTGAGCATTCTTTCTTTGTCGCCGCCGTACCGACCATGGGCGGGCGCCTCGCACGGATTACGGCGCTGCTTCTCCGCCTCTGCAGCAGCTTCCTGGCTCAGCCACTCCTGGCACGAGCTCGCCAGGCTCCCGCCGACGATGTTCCACGCATGCAACGACATGTTCCTGGTTTGTAGCGTCTTGTCAATCAAAGCGGCATCGAAGGCGTCCTGGGCGGCAGCTTACCTGGTGGCCAAGTCCCTCCACAGCTGCCACCGCTGGTCCAGGCGTATGTCGTCGATCGACCTGCGGTCGGCCGCGTGGATGTTGTCTGCCAGCACGCGCAGGCACATCGAGGCGAGTCCGCGAGGGGCTTTGCCGTGCTGCTTGGTCCTGCCTTTGCGCAGACGAGGGAGCGCGAGGTTGTCGTCGTGCTGAAGCGTCCAGTCGTCCCATGCGTCTGAATACGCCTCCGCTAGCAGGGCTAGCGTTCGTCCGACGTCTTCATCATAGGAACCGCGGCTGCCTTCAAGCGTCCCATTGCCTGTGCTTCGCTGATGGCAGGGCAAAGATGACGCCGCGAAGGAAGCGGGGGTGTAGCCCAGGGAGTGGGTGTTTGCGCCGGCCACCTTGCCATCGGCTGTTGGGCCCATTGCATCGGATGCTTCGGAACAAACAGTACACCTGAAATGCAGTAACGAAATCAGTTTCAGAGTAAAAATAACGTTGTGCTTATGCTTCGTGTCCGTGTCGCAGCGGTGAGCCGAGCTGACGAATGGACGAACAGGCTGCCCAAATCGGGCTGACGCGAGAGGCAGGGTGATGCTACAACCCCATGCTCTTGGAACCACTACCTTTGTAAGATATGCAGATACCCATGTGTTGCCACCCACAGAGGTCGGCTGGCCGGTCAACATATCAAGCAGGGAACGGCAACAGCGTCCCATTCACCGATCATGGCCAATCGATTCTTGTGAGTTGGATACCTTGAGGAAGTGAGAAAAGCCAGAGAGCTCAAGAATGGTAGCCGTGGATGAAGTGACTTGAGACCACAGGAGAGGAGGGTGATGAGCGCGAGCGTTCAGGCGCATCAAAGCCAGGTCTTGCTATTACTTTCCACTCTGGGAACTTTTGCTTCCTCCAGACACGCCAAATGATGAGAGCAGGTCGCCAACAGTCTCTTGCCGCTTGCGCTTGCGAGCATTGAGGCCTGTCGCTCGACGGTCGTCAGCCCGCGGAGCCCACGAGACTGGCGGGTCTTTGTCTTCATTTTCGCCCTCGCGGTCCTCACGGGATCGGTAATAGATGAGGCGCGGGGGCCCCTGTCGTTCAAGCCTACAATCTCCCTCTCGATCGGTATTATTAGCCCGCAGACGCATGGTCATGAACCGCTTACGCGGGACTGGGACAAACGAGGCCAGCGGGACCTTCTGCATATCCTCGGGATCCGGGGTGTAGTAGTCAACGAGCCCAAGCCACCCAAATACCTCAGATCGAGGCATGTGCAAGTAATCCCACGTAGGCGGCGGATCAGCCCCTGAAAAAGATGCGAAAGTGTCGTCGCTAGCCACGCTCGCTTCGTTCGGGTCATTGTGTTCAGCAACAGGACCTCCAGCTTCCTCGCCATTCGCCTCGCCGTTCCTGTCGTCGCCTTCATCAGACGAGGTGTTCCTGGGTTTCATGAGGCTGCTGTCCCAGGCACCTTGGCTGCCGCCGTCTGGCCTGACATTTCCCTTGCCGTCATCTCCAGAGCCCTTCGGCTCGTGTTTGTACGCGGCTTTTGGCCTGAAGTGCCGATGGCGCCAGATCGGTGACAAAGGAGCGGAAGAATTCCTGTAAACTCTGCCCATCAACCCGATCTCACCCGCGAAACTCTCGACTTGCCAACCCAAGTACGCCTGAGCGTACGTATCGAACATTGTCAGCCCCGACTTTCCGCGCCTCCATCCGGGTATGCGGCGAGTCAGAGGTGGCGCTCCCTGGTGGTGTCGCGGTCTCCGCGTGATGTCCACAATCATCAGTCGGGGGAGGCTCCGGAGGTCCATGAGCCCAGCATCCGAAATCAAATGCCACCTCGAGGCGATCCGCAACACCCTTAGGCTCGGGAACCCGCCTGTGCTGTTCGCCCGCCGGCCCCAAGCCCGGCACAGCCGATCATCCAGAACGACGTCGCCCGTCGGCTGCAAAGACTGGACCAGCTCTAATACCGTAAGCGGCATATCGGCGAGGCAGGCGAGCTCAAGAAGCGGAAATCGCTCGACCTCGTCGATACACAAATGCACGAGGCACGATCCCGCTACCGCACGGTAAGAACTGACATGTGAGCTCAGAGCGCCTGCTGAGACAAAACAGTCATGTTCCCAACGGTACATGCCGAGGCAGAGCACTCTCTCCTCGCTCGCTTGCTTGTCATCAGGGTTGACAGAGTCGCTCGGCGGGATCTCGGTCCTTGGCTTGCGGTACGGATCGCCAGGAAGGTCAACGGGTTGAAACTCCTCTCGCGATTTCCTGTCTGACTGCAGCCGCTTCTCCCAGTAGCGCACCAAGGCGCCCCCGATGCTGTTCCACGCGTGGGGCGACATGTTGCTTCGCATCGCAAGGCGCGGAGCACGTTGTTAGCCGCCGCCAGTCCCAACAAAAACAACATAAAAAAAAAAAACATCCAAGACGAATACAACGAGAAACAAATGAACACGTACCACGGATCCATCTCTTTCCACAGCATCCACAGCATGTGAATAGGCAAGTCCTCGATCGACTCCGGGTCGGCCCTGTCGAGGTTGTCCGCCAGCGTGCGCAAGCACATGGACACGAGCCCGCGCGCGCCTTTGTGACGCGCCTTACGACCCGCTTTACGAGGCGGTCGCCAGAATTTGTCATCCCCGAAAGGGCTGCGCTCGCGCGGCCCCAAGTTGATGCGTTCGCCCTGGTAATACGGCGCTGAAAGCTCGGCGAGGGTGGGCCGGGGGTTCCTCTGATTGATGTCGTCAAGGTCGTTGTTGGAGTCCATTTCATCTGAAACTTAGTGACAATGAAGAAAAAAAATTAGGAACAAATAATGAGACCCGTGTTGAAGGTAGCATGCGTTGGGGATGATTCCTATGTTGAAGTCGCGTCGTGGTCATCAGCTGAGAAGGGAATAAAGTGGGGCGGTGTATTGAGCTGTGAATGCCGCGAGAACACCAAGAGCTCCTATGCGCGCCAGCTGACCACATAAACGTGGAATAGCGGCCATCTACGAGACTCATTTCTCTACAGCCAATCTCATAACTACTCGGCACCCGGGCACTTGACGCTGCTTGGCTTCCTGGCAGGAAACAAGACTGTCATTTCACCGAACGAACGTCCTAGTACATCAATATCTCAGCCATCTCAGCCATCCCTGCCATCCCTGCTCGTTTTTATCATTTTACAGCTCATTCTCCTTCTTGCGCAGGTCAAATACCTCAAGCGCGACCTGCGCAGCGCGGACGCCGCTGAGGGCCATGGCGCCAAAGGTCGGGCCCATGCGGTTGGCGCCATCGATCTCGGAGAGCTCCATGCCACCCACGACGAGGCCCGGGACGACCTCCCGAGTGTTCTTGACAATGGCATCCTCGGCCCGCTGCATGTCCAGGCCGCGCATGCCGCCGAGCTCCGACAGCTGCTTCATGCTGACGAGGCGCTTGACCGAGAAGGCGCCGAAGGGGCCTGGCGACGTCAGTGTTGAAAACAACAAGAGAGAATGAAGGGTCAAATGGCTTACCGTCGTGTCCGGTAAACGACAGAACCACGTTGGCGTTGATGGTGTTGGGGTCCATGCAGGACTGGGTGTCGTGGTTGAGCGACACAAGCGTCCAGTTCGTCACCACGCCGGCGACCCGAACGCCATCCTCGGTCGGCCGGGTGATGAGGTCCTCCACGGCCGTCGCGTTGAACATCTTGACGTTGTCCATGGCCAGGACGCGGCTGAGCAGCGTCGAGGTGAACAGTGCGGCGTGCTTGACCACGACGTAGTCGCCTTCGTCCTCGTACGGCACGCCCACCGCGCGCAGAAAGGCGTCGGCCGGCTTGCGCATGACCATGGCGCTGAAGAGCTGGCCACCCAGCCAGGCACCGCCGCCGGGAGCCACGCCGCTCTCAATGATGGTGATCTTGAGGTCAGGGCGCAGGGTGCCGAGGGTGAAGGCTGCGGACAGACCGCAAGAGCCGGCGCCGACGATAACAATATCGGTTTCGGCGTGGTCGTCAAGGTCCTTAAAGTCTGAGCGGAGCGGAGGCGGCCTGTTAGTGGCTATTGCGAGTGATATCAGACATGGGAAAGAGAAACGACTTACAGCGACGGGTCATGGCCCGCGACACCTGAGACTCGCGAATGGGGGCGAACGAGAACTGGTCCCAGTTCTCCATCAGATCGGTCAGCTCCTTGCCAATGCCGGCGGCAACGCGCTCCTTAGCCTCCGTGGCAACATCGAGAGGCTTCTTGAGGCCCACGGCGAGCTGGGCATGCTCCTGGGTAGGCGAAATGGCGATGGGAGCCATGGTGGTGGTTGGCGCGAATGATCTGCTGTGAGGTTAGGGGAAACCCAACGAAGTTGGGGGAAGGGGAAGAAGCATGATCCTTTCGCTGGTATTATCCAGAGTCAAGTTGTGGCCGTATAATCTCAGCTGGGTCACCCAGAGAGGCGTCCATTCCGCGCCGACGCACGTGGTCTGCGATGGGATGGGCGCCTCTCTGGGATCTCCGGCACCGGCTATGCTTCTTGAGATGCGTTACCTGATACTTGACTGTTCATGTAGGATAAAGCACCATCAAAAGGCCCATGGCTCCTTCGTCCGATGGAGAGGGCGGCATCATTACCGTCGGAAAGGTTGCCTGCAAGGTGGTTAGACAATCATGGCATTTGCTGGGAAGGGGGGAGGGGTTGGTGAATAGTGCGAATGACTTTACGTTGGGAAATGGATTGATCGAATAGGATACCGAGAGTCTCGGAGACGTTACGGTTAGAAAAAGGAGGAAGGGCTATTGTGACCAACTTGGAAGCTCCTCGGAGTTAAATAGCATCTTTTAGACCTTCATGACGTCGGCTCTTCACGGCTCACTCGGTCAAGTACCCCCACGGACCCCTCTCGGTAACCGCTTGGCCCGTCTTCGGTGAGGTAACCTTCTGAGATGCCGATGAGTGACAGCAGGCGGCCGGTGGAGGAGCACAGTCACAGGAGGCCAATCGCGCGATGGGACGACGTCGATCGATCGCAGGTGTTTGAACACGGGATGTCCCAAGCCTTGAAGCACCTTCGTCTATGTGTCGACGGCGTTACACTGCGGTGGAGGATACATCGGCTAATTGCGGTCTGTAGAAGAGATTGTCCAATACAAAGAGCTTGCTGGTATGCAAAAGGAACCCGAGATCGGAGAAGGCACCCGGTTGCCTCCACCGAGGGAACTCTGCGATTCCGTGCGTTCGTGGAGTGTCACCTGACAAAGATAGAAAGGAAGAAGCGAGAAAAGAAAATACAAGCAAAATACCTTGGTAGGGACTTGGCACCTAGGGAGGCACCAAAGTGGAGGACACACATCAAGGAAGTGAGAATGGGAACTTGAGGCCGTAAAGGATACGACAATGGGACACAGCAGTCTCCCTAGTTCTTCAGTGACTTCAACCTGACCCCTGAAAGGTAATAATATCTGTACTTTTGGCATTATCCTTGGCTACTACTCCAGCTCTCATTCCCTAACTACCCAAGGTACACCACGCCAACAACAGCTCACAGTGCTACCAGTGCTCTGAGACTAGAATCACTGCGTGCTCCATGAAAAAGAAGGTAGAAACAAATAATATGGAATTCTGCTCTGCTGCTGTCGTGGTTATGAGGGCCGCAGGATGTGGCATGGACCCACTGACACTGCTGCTCGCCGCCCCTGGATCGACCTTTGAACTTGACGCCGAAGCCAGCTCCGTTTTTGTGCTGAGTTCCAGGGCTGCGACGGTTGTAGTAACGGCGACAGTCGAGATTCTACTGCCCAAGCCTGTGGCTGCTCATGACGGGGCTGTCACCGGGTCTTGGTCACATTCATCATCTGCCTCGCTGTCGGTAGGAAGCGAGGGTAAAGTTATAGTTGTCAATGATGTCCCTTCCGTGAATTTTACGATGATTGACACAGGATTGCCACCATTGATAAAGTTGTTGTGTTGTTCCAGGGATGTATTTTGATGCCGTCAGCGATGCTTGTTTGACCCGGTGCTTCTGGGAATGTCGATATGACGATGTCTGTGCTGGCGGCGCTGGCCATGGAGGGAATCGGACGTGGGAAGAGAGAGCATTCGCAGGGGTCGATCGTGACAATGACTCTTTGGTAGGAGGCCGATATGGCGATGGTTTCTGCACCATCTGAGGGAAGAGGGCCGCAGATTATATGGTGAAGGTGTCCCTGCTGCTGCCGATAATTCTGCCCTCCCTGACACAGGGTGTGTTAGCGGGGTACTCTGATATCCCCTTGTGGGAGTGAGCACTTGAAAATAGATACCAATTTGACTGAGGTCAACGAAAAAAACGAGTGGGCATTCCTGAGGACATATTTCTTCTGGAAAAGTGGCCCTTGTTACCATGATGTCAGCGTCCTGCATAGGATTGATGATAGGTTTCTCCATCCATGAAGCTCTCCACATGCTAGGTAACGCTCTACCATCCGGACCTTGGCCAATGTTTGGACGATGCCTCGGATGAGGAGTTTCGCCGCCGAGAACGGCAGCGGGCAGACGTGCGAGTGCCAGGAGAAGGTATGGAAATCTGTCCATGGTGCAAGGAAGGCAGGAAAGCTTGTTGGACTTTGACAATCTGGAAGATGTTCCCAGAAGTACGTTTGCGAAGAATCGAGGGAGGTTCTGATAAGGGAGTCGGGGAGACTGCGGCATTTTATGACTGTCATCAGAGATCATCAGAGATGAAGGGTAGGTGCCATAGCAGCCAACCCATAATTGCTCAACCATAGTTGTATTTTGTAGGTGCGACTTCGTGGTCCTTAGTGAACCTTGCCGGCACGGAGTGACACCGAGTCCAACAGTTGAGCATTCTTCACATCATGCGCTCTTGCGTTGCCTCCATGCCTGGAAGTGCTGATCTCCAGCCTCTCCAGGCATCGGGACCCCCTTGCCAGGAACATGTCCAACCAGACTGCTCCTCTCGCCAGTGAATGCCAGTTATGCCAAGTCTTCGATCTAAGCAATCCCATTAGCAGCTGTATACGGAGTAGTCTGAGAAACAAATCCGAGACAAACAGTGAAGTACGTTAGGCCAACAGGATTGTATCCTAGGGGGGGAGCGTCAGAGGAGCCGTGAGTTACCACCATCACCGCGCAGCGGCGTACAAGAATGCCCGATAAGCCCGGACATGGTAGAGATCCCCACGCCCCGCGTGTCAAAATGCACAAATACAAAGCACTCCGAGCGAAGTATCTGGGACCATCGGCAAGACTGGGCGTACCGCCAGGGCGGCAATGAGGAATCCAAGACATGGCAATCAGAGCTGGAATAACTGGACTGCCAGGGACTGCTGGTCGAAGCCAAACCTGATGGGACTTGACGATTTCCCGTATAACTGCACGTACCCGTGTATCACGTCGATCGTATCACCCGAGGATGCTGTGTCGCGTCGCCTGAAGCTCCGGCCATGACTGGGAAGATAATATAGGTCAGCTGAAACAAGCGTCAGGTGGCAAAAGGCTCGCACGCCTGAACAGAGCAGACACTAGGTCTGCTGAGAGGCGGCTAATGTCACGTCGCAGAACCTCAGTAAAAGCTCCGCTGGTCTTATTAACAGCTGGACGCATATTACGCTTGATGTTCAGGTTATCCTAATCTCACTCAATATGTTTTCTTGTATGTAGAATGTGGAAGCATGGGATCATCAAGGGGTTGATGCCGGGTGACCACGTTCGGCTCTAGAAGAATCAACACGGGCTTTCAGCTACAGTGACTGATCAGTGACGACAATGAGAGAATTGAGGCTGGCTTTAGAGCATCATGGATCTTGTAGCCAAGGCATTGTTGTTTCCAGGCATCGTTCTGACCTCCAATCGGATCACAGCCTCGCCGTGATCCTCGGTGCTCACTCGATCTGAAAACTGCATCTTGGGAGGCATTCTTATTGAGAGATCTCTTTTCTTCTCTGCCGAAGAACACATCCAATCAACCACCGACTGTCCCGAGATTGAGGGGCATGAGGCTGACCATGCGTGAGGGGATCGACCCGATCATCCTCATGGATGGGGGCTTCCCAGGTGTCGATGATCTCGGATCCTCCCGAGACTCAGCCATTGATGTCTAGGAGCCATGATACACCACCTATTATCACTTCAAGAAGAATCCTGCTTCCATCCGGTGACGATCTAAGATGTGCCTTAAGGATTCAGCTGCCTCTGCCCCCCCCCCCCCCCCCCCCTTCCTGAATAATTCAGGATCCACATCCAATGAATCCGCTCACCGGGGTCTGCCCAGCGAGTGTCACAATGCATGTCATTGCCACTCATGGAGATTCCGGTTCCAAGTCGACGATGACTAGGGGTACTTGTTCGAAAGAGCATGTTGATCATGGCCAAATGCGATCTTGATGACATCGTTAGTCTGGAGAGATATATACAGCAGACAGCCGTGCGGAAGATGTGGGATACAGAGGACCCAGACCGGTCGGGCGATTCAACCACCTACTTCGTCAACCCCCTGACTCGGTACTTGCCAATGTACCACATCGTGGGATTCAATGAGCCCAGTCAAGTCCCCAGGCTTCTTGCAGTTTTACGGACAACTCCTGGCAGAGTCACACTCCAGATTTGCCATTGTCCAGGGCGACGGAGAATTCAACAACATCCCCTTGGTCAGTCAAGTCTATGGCAGAGTTCGTAGGCCATCTCAACTAGAAGAGCCTAACGCGTACAGACAGACCCTCCTCACGCTCTATCACCTCGGGTTCCAAGACCAAGAGTCCGCCAGACGGTTTTATTACGCCCTCGCCTCTACATACAGCCTCTGGACCGTGAGCCCCACGCCCATCACCGCCGAAGATCTCTACCGAGGAAACCACAGGTAGGCGCTTCCAACAGTTTTATCTGTTCTCTTCATGTGCGGGTGACGGTCCCCATGCTGACCCACCTTTCCAGTTACCAACGGGCATTCGTGGACTACTTTGCGCTCACCCTTCTCCACAACAACTTCCCCAAAGCATGCATACGCCACCTTGTTTTCGGCGGCGAAAGGCCGCTGGTCTATGGCCTCTTCCCCGGGCGTGGACTAAGCATGTTTGGCCAACCGCTCGTCACTCTGGCGGACGCTCTCGAGCTCCTCACCCAGGGTGCCTATCACAGCACCCCTGGCAGCAACGGCCTGTTCGTCGGCTCGCTCCTGATATCGGAAGCCCTCGGCACGGCAGCCACCAGCTGGACGGGGGATTTGTTTGAGCTCCTCTCGGGGCCTGTAGCCAGCGAGGATCCGGCGGCTCTCCTCTCTCCCGAGGAGGTGCTCGACCACGTCGCCTTCGACGGCCGCTTCAGCGGCATAATGCGTGCGGGCCCCGGGTTCTACCGGGTCGGTGACGTGCTTAACAACGCGGCGGTGCGCAACGCGGTGGTCAGCTACGTCCTCCACACCGAGCTCCGGCTGGACGAGACCACGATCGCTGAAATGGCATACCTGACCGCGAGCCTGCTTGCGACGACGCATGTGCCCGAGAAAATAGCATTTGATTATTTTCTCACGCAGCTGCCAGCGTACGTTTGGAGCGCGTGCGTGGTGATGATGCGACTGAGTCCCGTGCTCTCAGCGGGCGATAAGCTGGCGTTGATGCGTGTGGTGTGGTGCGTGGTACTTTTGACGTACGTGACGCAGCTCAGGCCGAGGAGGAATGCGGACTTGTTGTTTGTTGGCGATGTTACGGAGGAGTATCGAGGGTGGGAGGAGATGTTTGAGGAGGTCCGGCAGATGCAAGAAGCCCGGCCTGGATCGGTTGTGTTTATGCGAGCTCTGGTAAGCCTGCGCCGGCTGGATGGGTTGTTTCAGGGGCCGCATGGTCAGCTCCATCTCAAGGCCGGGTGGAAGCTGGTGAAGTTCTGGGAGGGATGGACGGGGCTGGGACAGGCAGGAGAGGTGACCCTGAATGTGAGACTGTGAGTTGTTATACTAAAATGGAAGAGCCAGGGCCTCGATAAGATATGAGTCAATGACCCAAACAACTTAAATCATATGCGGTAGTTATGGGGAGAGTTGACGTTTTTATACTGGAACAGAATGGGGGCTTGTCATGAGAAGTGCACCCGGTGATCAGCAATGTCCCAAACATCAAAATCCTAGACGCCCAAAATTTTGGCTCCTTGATAGCCCAAGTCATGGCAAGGCTCCCACGGAATGATTCTCTTGCGACAAGTACAATCTCACAGGAAATTGATTCACTACCGATCCCCGGACATATGTACAGCGATCTAGCCTCAAACCTCTTCTCACCCCAACAATTTCATATCCATGATCCAATATCGGCAGGCCTTCATCTGGGTGAACTCGTCCAGCTCGCCCAAGAACAAGCAAAGGCGTTTAGCAGAAGGGGGGTTTGTTCATGCTGAAATCGAACTGTCAGCTCACGCTTCCACAAATCCAAATAATTAATTTCAATCATCAATCTAGGTGAACTTGCCTTGGGCACCTAGAGCCCAAGCAGCGGCTGATGCATTCGCCGGGGCAATAACTAGGAGGGGCACCAGGACCGGCACCGCACTGCTTACGACCTGAAATTGTCAACACCGTCAATGATCCGTCTTGAAGGTCGGGAGCACGCCAAGTTAGAAAAGCCGCAGCAGCTTACAGTCATAAAGGCAGCCGGCTTGGGCGGTGGCAATGAGGCCAACGGTGACGAGGAGAGTGTAGAGCTTCATGGTTTCTAACGGTTCAAGAGAGTCCCGTTGCAAAGGAGGAGGAGATCGCTTCGAGTCCGGTGCTGTAAGCTGGCTGGCGCAAGTGCTGATGTGCTTGTTGATAGGAGTCGTTCCAACGCGGAGAGTCCTCGTCGATTTATACGTGAGATCCTTGAGGTCCTTGCTCGCTAACCCCTTCTCAAACAGGAAATGATCACACGCACAGCAGGACCCCATGCCACTACAAGACAACAATACATAAACGTGGTTAGGCCATCTGAGGCGTTAGAGAACGCGGAGGGAGGAGTCCGCATCGAAAGGGTTACAGCTGAAGGGCAAGTTCAATCTATTTGATGCCCCGGTGAGTGTAACCTTCTGTGCACCTGACAGCTTGTTATGCCTCAGAGCCAATCCATGGATACAATCCACGGAGTCTCAGGCCCTGGAGTGTACCAATAGAGTTGAAGCTTCGTCTTCGGGCCGTTTGAGGAGGGGTGATAACATCCAACAACTGGTCTTCCTATACCTTGGAGGAGCATCGGCATATGCACCAGGCAAGGTCTCCAAGATGATTGTATCCTATTGATTCATTTCTCCTCCGCAGAGTTAGGTTTCATCTCACATTTTTACTCAACGCATGTCTCTCCAAAGTAGCAACATGGTTTTTGAGTCTTTTTGTACGTAATGACAACATCAGACATGGCATCGCCTCAAACAATGATGGGGTGATGATCAATATGAAATATGGAAGATGGGCCGTTGCGCCGAAGGAGTGAAGCGAGTTGCTTGAGAAAGTTCCGAGTAGAAAGGTTTCTTTCTCTGTTGGAAGGGAGCAATTCGATGCCAGCTAGCTTGCGTTGCCCTCGTGATGCTGGTACGTCACGTGCATTTCCTGGTTTCAGAACCATCTTCCTGCACTAAAACCGTTCTTCGGCAACCATTCACAAGACCACAGCAGCTGCATAGACGAGAAGCAGAGAGATTTAGAAACTTTAAGACGATAGCGAGCACTACAGCACCACAGGCAAGAGCCTTGGTCGGAGTAATGTTCTGGCCTGTACTACGATTATCCGATGCATTCTCACAGAAACGGCAAGAAAAAGCGGAAGACAAAGACATTTATATATCATGAATGAACGCGTGGAGCCAGAGAACCTGCTGGATGGTGGCATCTTGCAGGGAGACCTTTCACGGAATCGGCGCGGAATCGGTCCGGGACGGTTTGTGCTGACGAGTTGCAGGGTACAAATCGGTATGAAAGACATGGCCGTTGAGGACTCAAGAGATCAAGTGATCTTGGGACGGGAAACTGCAGTGACGAGTCTGAGGTTACATTGGTGGCTGTGTTGATGCGGGTTGCCCAAGTTTCTGGACTTGGATCAAGGGGGCGAGATTGAGAAGGAAGCATTGGCGCCAGCTTGACAGCACAAACATGGTAATGGCACGGTTCCTTCGGCTGTTTACTCGGCCAGTCCATGAGTCTTAGCGCAACTCTTCACAACCACGCTTGTTAAGCTGCAGTATATCGGTCTTTGGTACGGCGTTTTCTTCATGCAGGACAGTAAGACGGTGAATGTCAAAGCCGGTCCAGATCCTTAGCTAGCAAGAACCGGGTAGTCATCTTGGAACCCCTGATCATAACCGCTAATAGAACTTGGGTGTTAAGTTGAGGTTGAGGGCTTCTACACTGCAGACTGTTGCATGAATACCAGAGGTATTTTGTCAACTCGCTCTTTATCACCGCTTAGGGACCTCGGGTAATACCTTAGATATGATGCTGTTGACCCTAGCGTCCCCCAGACATGTGGTTGCGTAATCCCTACTCCCCACCCATGACGGGAAGTCTTGATTATCGACGTGGGTGTCATGGGTTGATTATGATCGTATCCAAGGAAATGAAAAGCATAAAAGAGACGAAAAACGCCCACGTAACCAGTCCCCTTTGTTCCAACCTAGCACCCGTAAGGGGCTCTGAACCATCCCTCTCCCTCACCAGTAGCCCTCTCCTTGACTAAACGTTCCGTTTGCAAACCATGTCCCTGCCTCGGTGTACCTTAACGCCCTGCCGCTCTCCGTCACAAACGAAAACCGGAAAAACTCATCCATGTGAACTTGCTCGCCGGGCGGGCGTCTCGGATACCGAAACACCTGGTCCTGAAGCGGCTTCTCGGAAAACCACCCGCGGAACATCTCCACATCATTGATGAGCACGCTCACGCCGGCTATCTTTTCTTTCCTTCTCGTCCCACTTTTCCCATCCTCCACTTCAAACTCCACGTCCGGATTCTTCAACGGCCGCCAGCCCAGCCACAGCTTTAGCCCCCCCTCCACAAACGTGGACGGATCCTCCGTCCAGTCCCCCTTGGATAGCCGCTCGACCAGCGGCGGGACAAGGTCAGGCAGGGGAATCTCGGACGTAATCCCTGCTGCCGGGTCGCCGTAGGAACTTCCGTCGTACGGTCCGGCGTTCTTCAACCCGGCGTTAAACCACGTGATAGGGACCAACACCTTCCCCGGCCCAAACCCCCTCGTCGCGGCGCCGTGGACAAACACGCCCGTCAGCAAGCCCTGGAGGATCATCGAGGCGCCTGTGTGCGCGGCCGAGACCGGTAGCAACAGGACCGCGAGCGTGTGGTGTGCCGGACGGACGTGCAAGCTCGGAATAGGAGTCGCAAGAATAGCCAGCACGAGACACACCGCTGCGTAGAAGACCAGATAGTCAGGCAGGCGGGATTCGAGGTAGAACGTGCGCGCCTGCAGGGTGAGGAGGACGATGAAGAGCAGAACTGAGAGCCCGGCGATGACTGGCGTGGGCACGCGCCTGGCGGGGGAGTCGTCGGTGAGGAAATACGGGGCGATGTGCGTCGCGAAGGCGCTGAGCCAGGCGGGGAAGAGCCAGAGGAGTAGTTTCGTGAGGTTCGTCGTGGCCGGACGGGAGGCGGGGCCCGAGGCCGACGCTGGAGGGGATAGCGTGCGGCGGATGCAGGTGTGGTAGATCAGCAAGGCCACTAGAAGCGCCGGGATGAGGCGCTCGATGTACAGCGCCATCGGGGCTGATGGGAGGGGGGCATCGAGCAGCGAGACCTGGGCGAACAGGCCAAGAAAGACCGTGAAGAAGAACACCGCTGGCGAGGTGGTGAACAGCGCGAGGAGCATGGAAAGAAACACCGTCGCCGGGATCGACATCCACCTCCCATCTACACACCTCAGCCCGTCGTCCGCCTTCGCCACCTTGAACGACACAGGGAAGTGCGAGCCAAAGCCCATCGACGAGACCCCGTTTGCCGACGATGAAAAGTACTGGTAGTACTCTCCCACGAGATTGACCACCCCGCACGCCGAAGACCGCATCCCCCCTTGATCATCAACCACGCCGGCATGAATCGCCGCGCGGCAGATGCTCGAGTCGCCGCGAAACGGCGACCCGGACCCTCCACCAACAACCGGCGGCAGCACTTCGCCCTCAATCTCCTGTGTCCCAACGAAATGCTGAGAATGCACCGTCTTGGCACCGGTGCACCCCCTCGGGCAGCGAAACGCAAACGAAGCGTTCGCAAACGGGTGGCAGTTGACCCCTTCCAAGCCGCACTCGTTCCCGGGCCGCCAGAGAGAGTCATCGCACGACAGATGGCGCACCTCCACCGCCCCTCCTCCAGACGGGGTCCTGCTGAGCAAAGCCGGTCCGGCAAGCGAGACGGACCATGCGACGAGGAACAGCGCAAAGAGCACGGTGCGGTGCCACGACCGAGGGAGCGCGGCGTGGAGCGCCCGCACAGGCAATTCCTGGACCGAGGGCAACCAAGGCCGGAGGGATTGGATGCGCGGCGGGTCGGGCCCGTAAAGCCAGGCCAGCCAGCGCGGGGCGCGGTGGCGGGGGAAGAAGGAGCGCGCTGACGGCCGGCGCCGATGAGAGGGTTGGTCCGGCGGATGCCGCGAAGCGGTGTCCGGGCCGGTGCCGGGAGACGTCAGCTCGAGCTGCTCGTAGTCTTCATTGAGGAGCTGAGCCTCTTCGTCCACTTCATCCTCGCGGCTTGTGTAGGCCGCTTTGTCGTTGTCGAGAACCGTCATTGTAACTGCGTTCCGAGACCCTGGTTTCTCGTCGCCGTCGTCGTTGTCGTCGTCGTCGTCGTCTCCGGGAATGAAGAGAGCACTTCAGGCCATGTAAACAAAACAATAATGAAATGAGAGTCCCAAAATAATAAAACGAGTGATTGAAAAGAACAAAGATTTTACAGACAATTCAGAGATTACGAAGAACACGCTGGGCATTTCATAGGGAATGCAAGCGTCGAGGTTCAGGGGTTCAGCTGAAAGCCCCGATCAGGCCATGGCGTTCTGCGACCCGAGTGGGGCCAATGACTGAGCACACAAATGTTGTCTCAGCATTGGCCGGATGATGGCCTCACCACATACAGACTAATACTAATAGATCTCGACAGGTGTGCCCATGTGTGCCATGTCATCAATTATTTTCATACATAGTAGAGAGGTATTGTCATGTTATCGTACAGAAACCACACCGTCCAAACTCTCACGCCTAAGCATCCACAAAGTCCTTAACGTTCTTGAGCCAGGAGACGTACTCCTTCTGCTCCTTGTAGTCCATGTAATCCGGCACGAACACGGCCAGAGCCGAGGTGACGCCGCGCTCCTCAAGGTAGCGCTCCATCAGAATCTGCAGGTCCTCGTCGAGGCTTCCGAACGGCGGGCCGGGGTAGGCATCATGGGCCTGGTGCACAGCCTCGGCGTCGGTGCTGTGGGCCAGCCTGGCGTCCTTGTAGTAGTACAGGTTCTCAACGACGATGGTGCCGTCCTGGGCGATGGCCTCGACATTGAGCGCGCCCTTGCCGGGCTTCTCGATGACCACGTTCAGGCGGCAGGGGACCGTCCCGGTGGGCTCCTCGTCAAACTCGTTGCCCTCCTGCTCGAGCTCGGCGTTATTGCGTTGTTGTTGCTGCTGCTGCTGGCTGCTGCTCTCGAAGTCCTCCAGCTCGTCGCCGAAGGCGTTGTCTTCCTCGCTCAGGTCGGGCTCGAAGTTCTGCAGGTCGGCGATGGAGAAGGAGACGGTGATCCTGCGGGAGGTCAGCATGCAAGGCACAAAAGCATGAACAGGGCGGAGGGAGCCTACTTCTCGTTGCCATAAGTCCGGGTCAGGATGACGTCTTCCTTGCCGGGGACATCCTCCACCTTCCAGATGCCGTTGTCGAGGAAGTCCTTGATGCTGGCGGGCAGAGGCTCGTTGGACTGAACATCGTTCTCGAACTCGATCTCATTGGCAAGCTTGGCCGAAACCTCCTCGTCGATCTCGTTCTTGGCGCTGTTGTTCCGGAGGAGCGACGTCGAGAAGGCGGATGCGGGTTGCGCGCGCAGGAGAGCGGGGCGGGCGGCGACGAGGCCTGACCGGGCAAACCGGGGGAGGGGGGTGGCCGAGGCGCGGGCCAGGGCGCGGGGCGCAGCGCGCGCAATCGTGCGGAGGGACATCATCTTGAAGGAGTGGCGTGTGGATGAGGTGAGGGGCTTTGGAAGATGGGAGATGGGGAAAGAGAGGGATGGGAGCACAAGCTAAGATTGAGCAGCTTCTCGAACCTCCTGCAAAAAAATCGATTGTGATAAGCGATAAGGACCTGACAAGCTGACAAGATCCACATCTCCGGGTCCCGAGCCCCACCTGAAAAGACCCACAGCCAGGCCAAGGATCTAATCGGCCCGGGCCTACCCACCCAAACGCCTGGAAGTCTCGGCATCAAATAACAACCACCACCTCACCTGCACCTCATCTCCCATCTCTTTCTGGTGTGCTGAACACCTACTGCGTACAGCCTCCCTTCAGGTCACTTTGGGTATTTCATCACATCGTAACGTCGTCAGAAAACTTCAGAAAAACGTATCCATCGCAGTGGCATGCCCCCCATTCCCCCATCGACCGCTTCGCCCTTTGCCCAGAGACCAGCTCTGCCAGGAGATCCCCGTCGCTGTTCAAACCCATCTCACACCAAGACTGACAGGAGTCCTGCGTTGCCACACCCTGCTTCGTCGCTCTGTGAAAAAAGCTGGTTAGCCTCGACGCTCCGTCCTCCAGGGTAAACACCAAAAGATATACAACGAGGAAACAGCCTACCAAGACTCCCCAACCTTTCCCAGCCCCACCTCTCCGTCGTCCTCTCCCGGTCCCGGCAAGCCCAGCACTCTCTCGCCGTCGCCTCGCGATGGCCTGTCGCGCCCTCGAGGCAGCTCCCGAATAGTCCGTTACCCATCCCGGCGAATGCGCTTCCCCCACCAACGTCACCGCCCCCTCCGCCGCCGGTGCCGTTGCTTCCGGAGCAAGCAGCGGAGGTTCCCGAGGAGCCACGGGCGGCGGGACACGGCTGCTCCGAGATGAGAACCGTCTCCTCGCGCGCGCAGCGGCCGCAGATGCGAACGTGGGTGGTGTAGGTGCACATTCCTGTTCGATGATGTGCTGGCAGTGTGGCTGTTTGCGTCCCTGGATGTATGATGAAGGGTAAGAGAGGAGTTTCTCGGACAGGGGGGGGGGGGGGGGGGGGTTTGGAAGAAGCCAGCGCGAAGTCTTTAGGGGCGGTGATGCTCGGAAGTGAAGGATGGTGGCGTATCAAAAGGTAGGTCAACTTGAGAGGTAGAAGAAGTCGTTAGTCGTCGTTGGTGACAGATGGAAGTACTTATAGACCTAGGGGATGTCATGTATCCGTGACACACTAGGTCTTCAAGCTTTAATGGGTTGCGGAAATCGAGACTAGGTGAGCTTCCCGAAGCCATCAACCCCCACGAGAACTCACGCAGTCACCTTGTCTATGATCCTCGACCCGATAGCGATCCAATACGCACAGCAGGAGACTCCACTCTCGATCCGACCCGCTCCGAGTCCCAGACCAGTCGCAGTGTCTGTGTAGTTCCTTATCCGAGACCATAGACTTCGCCAATCTGCCGAGTCGCTTCGTCCTGTGGATGGGTGAAAGGGGTGGCACGGCGGGAGGCCACACACAAGAGACCATGATAGTTGACCAGTGTGGTGGCGTGTTCACTGGATGTCGGCATCGAGGGATTGTCAAAGACTGCAATAACTCCGCGATACAGGGGGTTCTAGATGTACGCACCCGAGAGGGCATACAACCATGGAACAAAGGACGAACAACGAAGCACGGGGATGCGAGTGTGGCATAGTACAGCATGCATATCGTAACCCTAGACTTAATTGAAACGCAAGGTTCTCCTATGGCACGGCCGGTATCCGCCAGCCGGATCGGTTGCTGCCAGCCACGATATCCATCGGGGCTTTTGGTCTCAGAGTGATTCAAACGGAACCCACTCCCGGCTCATGGCCGACGTCCGGATAGCTGCGTGCGCCTGCAGCCAACGGGACCTGAATGTCCCGGCCATGCCTGGTTTGTCAGGTCCGCGGGCTGCCTGGCGCGCGGGCGTGGTATCGCACGACAGCACCTTGACAGCCACTCCCCGGGCTCAGCGCACGTTGGACCTGGGGATCGCGATAGTGGGGGGTTCGATGCAGCCCGGGGACCTGCATGTCGGACCCGTGCCAGCGTCTCGGAGTTGCAGGCACAGCCGAGCTCTCAATGCGCACCACGCTGAGTACCCGAACGGCTAGGTGAAGGAGTCGTCTGGCGCGAGGCTTCGAGACGCCTCTTGTGCGGATGGCCGCTGCCAGGCCGGAAGGGGTGTCCTAACAGGACAGCCAGATGGCGGACAACTGACCATGCGCTGGCGACACGGCATGTGCGTGCGGGGTGAGTAGTCGCATCTCGCCCGCCATGACGTCCGACGCTGCGACTTCTCACATCTCAGGCAGTTTACTTCGCAAACGCATCCGACGTGCAAAGAAAGCCGAGTAGACGTCGCGGAGCATGGTCGTGCGGGAAGCACGTGGATGCCGCGTCAGGGCCTTCTCCGACTGGGGTGAGATTCAGAGGCCCTGAGGAGGGAAACTCGAGGGCTTGATGGCTCCTGAGGCGGAGATCTTGACCCAGGAGACGTTGGTAAGATAGGGCCAGCTCCCTTCAAACTGACTCAGAAGCTTGACATTTGCCTCGTTGGTAAGGTCCGGCAGGTCTGAGATGTTAGCTGGCCGGGCATGGGCAAGGTGATGGATGAGAAAGAAGAACTTACAGAATCCGTCACGGTGCTCCTTCTCGAGCGCCTCAATCTTCATGCGGAGGAGGTCTTCCTTGGTGCTCGGGGGCCGCCCCGGACGCCGCTGCTTCTTGGCCTCTTCGTATTCCTCATCATACTGATGAACATACCTGATGCGGTCAGCACAGAACCAGTCGTGTGCGGCAGGCGGCGGTACTCACTCGCGAATCTTGGCCTGGATGGCCTCGAGGTCCAGGGGCTTGTCATCATTTGCCTGGACGACCTCCTGAAAGAAGGCAGCGCGGGCAACTGCGCGGGTCAGACCGGTACACCAAGGCTGCGCGAACAGATCACATACGGAGCGGCTTGTCATGCTTGCGTCTCGCTTGGGCCAGTTTCTCGAGACGATCGTCTCGGACCTGAGCCCGGTGGAGTCGTCTCGAGTCACGACTCTTGCCGTGAAGGGCCTGGATGGACCCGTTCTTCTTTTTGGCAATTTCCTTGCGAGTCTTTTCGAATGTCCTAGCCATGGCGAGTTGATGGCGGCAAGCTGACCGAAGAGTGACCTCAGTGAAACGATGAGTTGGCTGTGAGTTGCAAGCCACGGGGAAATTTTTATGGAGCCAGGAGATAAAGCGGTGGGGTCGATCGATAGGCAAGTGGTGCCAAGCGCTCCTGCAGCTCGGCCCGGGGTTCAGCCTTATGGAGAGAGCACTCCAAAGGAGATCCCGCTGCTGCGTACGCTACGGTAGGCAAGCGGCAATTCTGTTCCGAAACAACCTGGAACAGCACGTTTTCTTGTCTTCGGTTTCACTTATGGAGCTCTATTGGAGACATCATTGCGTGCAATTTTGATGCCATAGCGTACATCTACCTCAGTACTTGTGCTCGTGCTATTTGGACCCTAACCCTGTTGGGTTCTGCAGGTGGTGACCGGGGTGTGCGTCCGGGTTCCGTCGCGGGGGTAACGGCCCCAGACGCGGTTCGCGCTTGCTCGTCCCGGGAATTGGCAGCTCACCGCGCCGCGACTGCATCCCAAAATTGGCAATTAGCACCCGCCCTCCGCACTCCACCTCGACAAGACCTCGTGCGGTTTTCTTCAATCGACCGTGATTCTTGATTGTTTCGTCAACCTCGACGCTCCCACACCCTGACGTCAGCTTCTGTACCTCTGACAGTGCAGCGGCCAAAGTAAACACGTCAGCCACGGTCAACGCGCCTTAAAATTCCCTGTCCCTTCCACCGTTTCTCCGACCCGGCCGCGCCCAGCGAGACCGCATCCTGTCCCACCAGCGACTGATGGCTGCGTTTTCCTGACCAAGTTTATTTCTGCTCTGCCAATCCTCCGACGAGCCACTGTACCACCAGTCTTTTGGTTCTTGTCAGGATGGGCATCTCAGGTAGCCCAGTCCCCCGGGCCCTTCGATGCAACTTCAGACTCGGCTGACCATCCCAGGCCTTCTCCCTCTCCTCAAATCCATCCAGCGACCAACAGAACTCAAGAAATATGCCGGTGAGACCCTCGGAGTCGACGGCTATGGCTGGCTGCACCGCGGCGCCGTAGCGTGCGCCATCGAGCTGGCTCAGGACAAGCCGACCCGCAAGTATGTCATCACCCATGCTCTCTTCGCACGCTCTCTGCTGACGTCTCAGATATGTCGAATGGGCCATGTTCCGGGTCAGAATGTTCAAGCACTTCGGCGTCACGCCGTACATCGTGTTCGACGGCGACTTTCTCCCGAGCAAGGCCAAAACCGAAGAGGCCCGCGCCCAGCGCCGGGCTGAGAGCAGGAAGCTCGGCCTCGAGCTGCTCCGTGCCGGGAAGCCATCCCAGGCCTACGCGGAGCTCCAAAAGGCTATCGACGTGACGCCCGAGATGGCTCGCAACCTGATCGAGGAGCTCAAGCAGGCCCAAGTCCCGTATGTCGTGGCCCCTTACGAGGCCGATGCCCAGCTGGTCTACCTGGAGCGCCAGGGCCTGATCAGCGGCATTGTCACGGAGGACTCGGATCTCTTGGTGTTCGGCGCCAAGCGCCTCTTGACAAAACTGGACAAGTACGGCCAGTGTATCGAGATCAACCGACGCGACTTCTGTGCCGTGCGCGAGATCTCCCTCACGGGATGGACTGACCGCGAGTTCCGCCACATGGCGATTTTCAGCGGCTGCGATTACCTGGACGGCATCAGCAGCGTTGGTCTCAAGACGGCGTACCGCCTGATCCGGAAGCACAAGACTCCCGAGCGCGTGATCAAGATGATTCGTTTCGAAGGAAAAACCCAGGTCCCAGAGACCTACCTCGACAACTTCCGGCAGGCCGAGCTTACCTTTTTGCACCAGCGCGTGTTCTGTCCCAAGAAGCAGGATATTGTCTTTTTGACGGAGCCCGACCCGTCGCTGAATGTGGACGAAATGCCTTTTATCGGAGCGCCGGTCGAGACGGAGCTGGCCCGCGCCATTGCCGCCGGCGACGTCAACCCCATCACCAAGGAGCCCATCGTGGTGGATGTTCCACGGTCCCCGGGAAAGCGGAGGATCAGCCAGGCGCTTGCGCCGCCCGCACCCCCGAGAACTCTTGGCAAACCAATCAACCAGTATTTCAAGGACAAGAGCGCCCGCCGCATTCCGCTGGGCGAGATGGATCCTAACTGTTTCAACGTCGAGCCCGACCGCAACGCCAATCCGGAGGAGCCGCCTCGGCCGATCGTCTTCCCTCTTCCGAGACCGTACGTGGAGGGCGCGGAGGAGGCATTGGAGACTCCGATTCGTCCGTACACCAGCAATGCCCGTGAGCACCGCCGACGGAGCGAGCCCATCTCAAAGCTCCTCGGATTCGACTTTTCCGAGTCCTCTCGACACCGGCGGCAGACGGCCGGACCATCATTCCAAGTGTACCAAGACCCGAGTCCCGTGGCGCGGCCGCCCAAGAAGGCACGTCTTTGTGACGACTCGGTCGTGGACGATTCCAATGTAACACCAGAGAAGAGCAAGTTCTTCGCATCAAAGCCAACCCCGAAGGCGAAGAAGATGGATGAGTTCTTGTTGTCAGATGACTCGGTTGAAGACATCTTCAATAGCTTTTCGGGGTCGACCTTTGGTGCTGAACGGCCCGCGGCATCGGATGCGGCCGTTTCCCAGGACACGGCGCAAGAGACGGAGGATACGCCGCCCGCAACAGACAACAATGATGAGGCGGAGGAGGTCGAAGTTCCCGCATCCTCTCCAGCACAGCCCAACCCAGAGGACCGCGCTTGCGTCTCCAGTTGCGAGGCAACGTCGACGACGCCACTCAGCGAGCTCATTAAGGACTTCTCGTACGGGACCGCCAAGCCGCGCGCGCGCATCGTTCATGGTCTTCCCACGCCAACATCGAGCGCGCAGACGGCGACTCCGAAGGTCCGCTCACCAGCTGGCACCCAAACCCCGATGTTGACCCCACTTCAGCGGATTGGCTCTCGGGCATTACGTAGGGAGACGACCGGATCCAAAGGGGCGTCGTCACTCAGGGAGTCCAGGAGCCTTCCCTCGCTTCCCGTGAATCCTGCATTCGTGCCCCTGCCCAAGGTTGATCTCGCAGAGGTCCAGGCTCTTACTCAGCCGCTGGGCAGCGAGGACCAGTTGGTGCCGGACAGCGATGGTGAGAACGAAGGTGGAGACTCGACGACTGTGAACCCGGCCCGAAGGCTTGATCTCTCAAAATTCCGATATACCCGACCCTCTCTTGGTTGAACATGACGGATTGAGGTACTTGCGCCGTATGCGAGCGGGATGGGATCCACAGGGTTAGCGGCGGACATGGCATGGCTATGGCGTTTGACTGCACGGTAGGTCGGTCTGGTGGGTAATTTGGCGTGCGGCGTTTGGGATCTGGTTCTTCAAAGGCAGCTGAGATGAAGGCCACCTGGAAATAAAGAGAGTAGATGTTTTCTGGGGACTCATGTTGAAGAGCGGGTTATCTTTAGTAGCACCATGGGCTTGTGTCGCGAAGGTCAAGATTGGCTGGCTCACATGGGGAAGTTGGACACGTTATTTGGTCCTCGATGACAAAGGCCTAGACACGTGTCAGGCCGATCAACGATAGAGTATCCCCATAATTCCCCTTGATATTCGGAATGGGTCTCCTGTATCTCTAGCTTTACTTACGAATCAATTTGCCCTTGAGCATTCTCCTACGATATTTCAGTGTTGTTGTCCCCCCTGTGCCAGTGTCGTCAACGTTATCGACGTTCGCTCACCGCCCGGCAGAATCGTTATCCGCCAGTGTGGGGCATCCGGTCTCCACCCGGCTCGCTGAACCGCGATCCAAAATTTCCTAAACTTTGATTCCCTGGGATCCCGCCTCACCAATTTTCTCTACGACGACTGCGCGCCCGACCAAGTTTCAACGCCGGGTTTCGGCGGCATCGCAACACTCAGCATTTTCGCTCATCTACCTATCTCGTGGATTTGATTGAAAATGGCCGACACAAGCTTGCAGGTGCGTGATGGTCCCGATCGCAGCTCGAAACATCGATGGTTGCCTTGGGAATATCGTCTTGGATCCTTTCTCACCTGTTTTGTACCTCCAGGAGCGCCTGCGCGAGCACGCAAAGGCCTTCGATGGTCTGCTCTCACTTATTCCGGCCAAGATGTATTACGGCGAGGATACAAGCGTATGTTGAGTCTGGGTCTTTTGCCTCAGCCGTCCCTCTTCCCGAGCCACCTCCGCCAGCGGCGCGGCTGACTCTTGTCTCGTCCGCACAGGACCAATGGAGGAAGAAGAAGCAGACCAAGGACCAGGCAAGGGCCGCCAAGCGGGGGAAGCTCGATCCCGACAGCGAACTCAACAAGAGCGCCAAGGACGTCCTGGACGAGCGGGCCCGGAACAAGCGCAAGCTGCAAGAGCTGGAGGACGATGACGAGAGCCAGTCTGGATCTCAGGATGATGACGACGACGACATCGAGATCCCGGGAATCGTCAAGGAGAAGCCGCTCGAGGGCATGAAGAAGAGGCCGAAGATTGACGAGGACGACGAAGAGGCGCCGAAGCCGCAGAAGCCTTCTCAGGACGGAGAGCAAAAACCGGACGACGAAGTGGCAAGCAAGAGGTTGAAGGCCAAGGAGGAGAAGAAGCTGGCGAAGAAGGAGAAGAAAGAGGAGGCCAAGAAGAAGAAGGCGGAGGCGAAGAAGGCGAAGGAGGAGGCCGCGAAGGATGGAAAAACGGAAGGTGCCAACTCCTCCAAGAAAACCCAGGCTAAGGCGCCCAAGGACGACGAGGAAGACGCCGAGGAAGCCGAGGAGGCCGAGGATCAAACCGAAGAGTCTGATGGGTCTGATGAGGCCGATATCGCCGATGACATGGCCCCGATCGACGTCTCCGGGCTCGCCAACGACGAAGACGAGTCCTCCGCTGACTCTGCGCCTCACTCGCCCATCTTTGACACGGCCAAGACCGGCTCTGTGGAACCCGCAAGCACCACAACCTCAATCTCATCGACGGTAGCGCCATCGGAAAAGCCCAAGATCAAAGTTCCCGCCGACACGACCGTGCTGAGGCAGCGCCTCGAGGCCAAGCTCGCGGCCCTTCGCGCGGCCCGCAAGGCGGATGATCCGGAGGGCAAGCCGATCAGGACGCGGCAGGATCTGATCGAGGCCCGGCGCGCCAAGCAGGCCCAGCGCAAGGCGCACAAGCAGGAATTGCGGCGGAAGGCGAAGGAGGAGGAGGAGCGCAAGCGGGAGGAGGCCCTCGCCAGCGCACGCAACTCGCCCGGTCTCAGCCCACTCCTCAAAGACGACAACACCGACCCCGGCGAAACCCACTTCGCCTTCGGTCGCCTCGCCTTCTCTGACGGCACTCAACTCTCCCACGACCTGAGCTACGAGAAGACGCCTGACAAGGTCGCCAAGAAGAAGGGTCCTTCGGATCCCAAGTCCGCCCTCGCCCAACTCGAAGCCAAGAAGAAACGCCTCGAGGCCATGGACGCAGACAAGCGCAAGGAGGTCCTCGAGAAAGAAGCGTGGCTCGCCGCGCGGCGCCGCGCGGAGGGCATCAAGGTGCACGACAACGAGTCGCTGCTCAAGAAGGCGCTCAAGCGGAAGGAGAAGGCCAAGAAGAAGTCGGAGCGCGAGTGGAAGGAGCGTGCCGAGGGCGTCAAGCACGCTATCCAGGAGCGCCAGCGCAAGCGCGAGGAGAACCTGAGGAAGCGCCGCGAGGAGAAGCTGGCGCACAGGGCGGGCAAGAAGAAGAACAAGGGGGTGCAGACGAAGAAGAAGAACCGGCCCGGGTTTGAGGGCGGGTTTGGCGGCGGGAGGAAGTGAGAGAGGGCCGCCGCCCCCGGTGATTGAAGGGGTTGCAAGTTTGAGGCGCTCCGTGCTGGCCGCTGCTATCTAAGACATTCTTGGGTTTCGTGTGGAGGGCGTCGGGGCGTTAGGAACACTTCCGGGTGCATCACGCGGTGCGGATTTTGTGTTTTTTATGAGCGAGTGTCGTTCATGGCGGCAGAGTTGCCTCGAGCCCAGAGCCGACAGGAGTTAGCGGACAGGAAAATATCATGGGTTTTTGGGAGAAAGAGAGGTGGTGTACCCAAGCATTGGCCGCCTTCATGTCTGTTTCCAGTGGCTTCCAATGTGTACCTATGTCAGGAGGTACCTAGGTATATGTATATATGGTGACTCGCTAGCCTCCTGTGATAAATTCCTTCAAGGCCTCGCGCGCCAGCTCAAGGTTATCAGCAGACATGGTTTCCACCAAGCCGTTCCAGTGTGCCGGCTCAAAGCCACCAGATGCTCTTCCAGCAGGTCCGTCATCAGAGACAGCAAGAAACGCGGCAACGCGAGAAACGAAAACAAAAACCTCCTTGTATTTGACTGGTATCGGAATCAGAACAGGGAACCATGCGACGCAAGAAAACTGCACGGATCCGCCCCATCCATCCATCCATATTCGTAGGTGCGTGACACTCGCGTCGTTAACTTGACTATTACCCCCCAAAAAGCCCAACACCAACTTTGAACCGCCCCAAATCCTCCCTACACCCTGCACCGTCCTCGCAACAATTTGATCCAACTCTTCCCACCCTCTTCTTCAGAGTTGTCCAGCCGCCCGCCCGTCCCGTCCCGTCCCGTCCCGCCATCCATTCATTGCATGCGTTTGTCGAACCGTGGAATCAGAACAAAACCCAGCAACCAAGCCGACCTGCCGCCTGCCCAAAGCCTAACCAGCCCGCCCGACCGTGGTGTTCCTGGCACCGATCCGTTTCCCTCATCCGCCAGCCCGTAAGCCACTCCCGCCAAGGCTTTGCCAGTTGTCCCACTGACCCAACAGTGATTCAATAAGAGGGGGCAGTTATGTGCGTGTGTGCGTGGGTATGTGTGGAAGTGCCGGGCGCCAAAGTCGAGGCATCGGGGCGAGCAGCAGAGCGGGGTCGCTCGCTCCGAGCCAAGCCTAGGTGATCCAACTCGGGAGAGATCCGTGATTCGAGTGGTGGTAGGCGATAGCGCATCATATTCTATGGGATAGGATGGACGGGGAGGCGTCGGGCTGGGGCTGAAACGGGGATGCCGGGTCGCAGGCCGGCCGGCGGTTTTGGATTTGCGGCAGTTAAAGGAGCGAGTCGAGGCGGGTGAAGACACACAGCACAGCCGCAACGACCTCGAGCTGAAGCTCCTTGTCGGCGGCCTTGTTCACCTCCTGCAAGGCGTGTTAGCAGACCGCTCACCCCAACGGGGGGGTTGTACTCAAAAGAAAAGCAAGGCTTCGTCCGGTCATACCTCAGCAATAACCTGCGGAAGGTTCTCTCCGATATCGTTCATCACCGCCTTGCGACCAAACGGCCACTGGCTGTAATCGGCCAGCAGCTCATCGGTCTGGTTAAACGCCTTCTCGCGGGCCTCGTGGCCCAGCGTGGACAAGGCGTTCTCGAGCACGTTGGCGGCGTAAGCCGCGCAAACCATGGCCATGGTGCGCAGGTAGCGGAACTCGAGGTTCTCGGGCAGCCACTGGGAGCTGGGCAGGACGACGGTGCGCTGGGTCAGCACGTTGCGCACGCGCCGGCGGATCTCTTCCTTGGCGCCCGTGTCGACCACGGGGTGCGTCGCCATGTCGAACAGCAGGAAGTTGCGTTTCTCAGTCCGCAGGATGCCCTTGTCGACGAGCCCCTTGGCCAGGCGCTCACGGACCTGCTTGAGCTGGTAGCCGATCTTCATGAGGTTCCATGTCTCGCCTGGTGGGTTGACAGAAAGGTTAGCCCCTGGCGTTGGCTGCCGCGCGTGGCGGGCGTTGGCGTGCGGTGGTGGGGGCCGGCATACCGCTCATCAGGTCGATCCAGCTGGCGACGCTCATCTTCTCGCTGGTCTTCATCATCTTGAGGGCCTCGTCGAGCAGCACCTCGCCGGTCATGGTATCGTCAATCACCTCGAGGATGCGGTCGGGCAGGGGGAAGCTCCGCCGCGAGGGCGTCTTTTGCATGGCGATGCGGCCGCGGAAGGCCAGCTCGAGCACGATGCATCCGCGCAGCGCGTAGGATATGTTGTCGTTCCAGAAGGACAGGTAACCCTACGGTGGTACCACGCCCGCGGTGACGATGTCAGCGGAGGCCAGCGCGGGCGTCGCAACGACGGGCAAGGCAGCGAGAGAGGTGGTGATGAAGGGAGTGTAAATTGCCAACAGACCTGCTTGTCCTTGAGCCCCAGCAGCAACACCTCCTCCATGAGCGTCAACTTGGGCTGCTTGCTACGCTCGGCGCTCTCGCTAATATCGCGCGGGTCGAAGGCAATGCGATGGCCGTTCTCGCTGTTCTCGTAGCTGGTCTCGGGCCCGCTGAGATCGCGCGCGCCGGTATTGGACGTCCGGGGGGCGGCCACACCAGCATCGCTGTCGCCGCCGCCGCCTCCGGCGCCCCTTCGCCGCGTCAGGCCCGATGTGGTTGCCATGGCTGGAATTGGTGGATGGGCCGGGTTCGTTGGTGCCTTGGGTGGCTGTGTTTCGTGTCCCGGCTCGGCCTGGCCGTTTAGGGGTTGGTCGTAGAGCAGACGCCGGTCTCGGGTGATAAAAGGCGGCGGTTGGGACGGCGGTTTCTGGGGTTGTATGGATCGCTTGGGTGTTGTCCCCTTCTTTCTCGTGGGCCGAGAAGCGGTGGCGGAGGATGGATGGGTGTTAAAGAAACGGTGTTGCGCAGGATGTCTTTCTCGATTCTTGGCTTTCGGGGATCGTCCGGGCCAGGTTTGTCTCGCTGGTATTTAGGGGCTAAGGTGCTTGGCGGTGTCAGACGCTGCTCATTGAAGAGTCTGGGACGGCGTCCAAGGTGAAGCGTCGAACCCAGACACAAACAGATGACGGCGCAGATAAAGACACCAACAGTCTCTCGATGGGATTCCCCTACCTAGGCAAACGCAGTCGGTTGGCACAGCGCGTTGTCCCTTTTTTGATGCCTGGTCCCAGTTTTGTTTGATTACAATCGAAGCCCGGGCGTGGCCCAGTTCGATAAGAACTGCGATAAGAGGCGACCCGGCTGTGCAAAGTGGGGCCTTTGGTTGCCTGAACAAAGACCTTCTGAAACATCTGGTTTCCTAGTAAAACCCTAACCCTGGTATGGGGAAGATTGGACTACTCCTGTACTGTGTAAGCAGCACGAATGCAGCAATGCCCCAGCAGCCCACAGCAAAGAGCTTGATCTGGTCCCTTCGATCTGCCCATTGACAGGCCAAGATTTCTTGTTCGTTTGAATAATACTGCGTGTGCCCCCGTGTAACTTCAGCCCAACCCACCATGTACCCAATGGCCTCGTTCCCATGGAACCCTGGTCCGTGTTGTCTGCCGTACTGCAGTGACAATAGACGCGGCACCCCGGTATGCTTCCAAGACAACAAAACTGAAAACAACGCCCTGACCATCTCCCGTGACGCCAGCGGCCCGTGTAAGGCACTTCGCTTCCACCTTGTCCCCCCTCCATCCATCTCGTCCACTCCTGACCTCGCCACCTCACAAAATCCCCTCCATGCTCCAGTCCCCTTTCTGGGCCCTTCTGAGCACCTCCCTTCCCTTTTCCGTCAGCGACGGCTTGCCCGCCTTGTCGATAGCCTGCTCAAAGAATACGGGCTGCCACGTTTCGTTCTTGCGCTCTCGTTCGCGCGCCTTCTCCCGCTGCGCTTCCTCGAGCGCCTGTTTTAGGGTCGTCGCTTTCGAGTATTGCTTGGACAGGATCGCCTCGGTGACTTCGGACCAGAGCCGCAGCGACTCGTGCGGGAGCTGCTTCTCGGCCGGCGGGATCACCTTTGGCGCGACCGCCAGCGGGGCGATGTCGATGATGGTGATTTGCTCCTCGGGTGGGTGAGAGTTCTGGAGACGAGTTAGCGCGGTTGTCGGTTTCGACATAAGAACCTCTGGCACTCACCACGGGCTTCGGGCCAAGCGTAAACACAATCTTTTCCTTCCACGGCCCGCCTAACCGAACGAGAATATCCTCTTCTGGGACGTCGGCGATGCGCTGCTTGTCATCGTTCTCGGGGTCGTAGCGGAAGACGATGCCCTCCACCTTGTTCGTGGTCCGACCGAGCCAGCCTTCGTCGTAGTAGCGCAGGATCGCCTTGAGCTTGGTCTCGGGGCAGGTGATGTAGCACATGTCGCCCACGGTCACGCTCAGAGCTCCCCGGAGGATGCCACCGAGGTGGGCCGCAGGATGCGTCAACTGATACGTCTCGTTGTTGCGCCGTTCGAGGGTGATAAAGATTCCAAGGTTGTGCTCGCCAGGTGACACCTTAATTGAGGTGCCCGTGAACTTGGCCGAGATCTGGTCGAAGCCCTTGGCGTGGATCCCCTTCTCAGGGCAGTCGATGTAGAAGGCGCTGACTGGTGGATGGTGCGAGGTCTGCTCGGTGAGGTACGAGATGCGCACCGGCTTGGTCGGCGTGGTGGAAGACTGCGAGATGGACACGCTCGACGCAGCTCGGGCGTCCCCGGACCCCAGGTTGGAAGGGGCTAAACGCTCGGGGGGCGGTGTGCTGGACGAGCTGCTCCCCGAAGCGTCCTCCACGCCCCGAAGCGCCCTCGTGTCGATTCTGGGAGCATCATCCTCGGTCTCCCAGTTGCACCTAAAGAACTCCCCCAAGCAAGAGTTGTAGGGCTTGCAGGGCTTCCCTTTGGCATACTTCAGGTCCTTGGTAAACCAAAAGCGAAGCACCTCGAGCATACGATCAAGGGGATCGTCGGCGGTGCCGATGGCCGCAAAGGCATTTGGTGCATCAAGATAATTCCAGTACTCGAGATTTGGCGTCGGCTCGAGGAGCTGGGACGGCAGCGAGAAGCGAACCGTAGCAAGATCCGATACCCCGATAAACCTGACGGTGAAGATCAGCGAACGCCGCCCTGATGATGCAAAACTCCATTGCACAGCCGCTGCTCTTACTTTCGAAGAATGGAAATAAAAGTCTTGAGCTTCGACCCTTCGTTTTGGGGTTCCTCCGTGGCTGGAACATCCGGCGGTGTTGCCGGAGCAGCCGGGGCTGATGGCGCCGACATGGCTCCAAACGGGCTGTCGAGAAACCGGCAGCTAACCGAAGAGGCCGTCGGTGAAGGGGGGCGGGAGCCGGGAGTGCCGCTGTGTCAACGTCGTATCCGGTACGGAAGGGTGCAGGGTAAACGCAAGACGGAATTCCTGGGCAGATGGGTTTCCAGAGCAGAGGAAATTTCTGGCCACGAGGCCTTCTTTGGTCAAGTTCTTTGCGACCAAAAGGCCGATCGGCGAAATGATGCCAGCGCAGCTGACGATGCAGGCCCACAGGGCCACGACACGGACGAGAAGTGGGGTTCAAACGCCCCCGCCAAACAACTCGGTGACTTCAGGTTCATCCCAGTGGGTGTCTCGGAAGTTTCCACGGCCATCTACACCGCCCGCTGTGGAGGAAGTCATGCAAACCGGAGCATTTAACGATTAATGTTTTCAACCCCGGCTCTGGAAACCAGGGAGACTTCAACTGTCTCTTTTAGACTTCAAATACGAACCCAGCCACACAGCTGGTAGGCAGAAAAGTTAATAGTCCTTCTATTTCATCCCAGGAGCCAAAGTCA